>NC_063441.1:3786105-4386105 GCF_020379485.1 Brassica napus | reverse complement strand
TCGCTTGCTACTTGTAAGCAAAACGGGTCAACAGTAGATGATTACTTTGGCCGACTAACGAAAATATGGGATGGTATTACAGAATGCATGAACACAAAAACATGCACCTGCAATAAATGTGAATGTGACCTCAATACAGCGCATGAGAAGGAGAAGGAGATACTGCGAGTTCACGATTTTTTATCTGGTCTAGATGACTCTGCTCATGGGGTGATTAGATCACAGATTTGTGCAATCTCTCCGCTTCCAGACTTGGACAGTGTGTATCAGACGGTGTCGCAGAATGAAACCTTACGACTGAACACAACGACTGATACTCCGGTGATGAGCTTCACAGCTCAGACGTCTCCTAATAGGAAACCCGGTTCTGTTTACACAAGAGATGTATCGAAGCAGAACTACGGAGAATCTACGGGCTCTCGCGGAGCACAAGGAAATCGCGACTGGCTGAAGCAATGCTCGCTGTGTGGAAGAGCAGGGCATGAAGCTTCGGCATGTTTTAAAGTCATAGGGTATCCTGAATGGTGGGGAGATCGATCAAGAAACAGAACTGACAACCGTGGGTCTCAGTCATCTTCAGTTGGTCGTGGACGTGGCTCTACTCCCAGGGCTAATGTAACTCAAATCAATGCAGCTGCTGTGGGATCAAGCAGTGAGCTGACAGAGCATGATCGACAAGGATTAAGTGGCCTATCAGATGAGCAATGGGCTACGATTCAGAAGCTTATCAACACTGGGAAATCGGCAAACAATATGAGTGGTAAGAATCACGATAAACTATGGATTCTAGACACTGGCGCGACTCACCATATGACTGGACGACTAGATTTACTCGAGGACATTCGAGAAATTACACCAGTGTCTGTGGTATTGCCAGCAGGCGCAGATGTCGTGACTGTGAAACAAGGGACAGTTCGATTAACGGCTCAAGTGCTGTTAAAAGATGTTTATTTTGTTGATGGATTTCATACGAACTTGATTTCGTTTGGACAGCTTGTAACAGACAACTACTTAGTGGGACAAGTAACTGATCGCCTTGTGGTTTTGCAGGACCGAGTAACGAGGATGCTGATTGGAGCGGGTGAAAGAGAGGGAGAGGGGTTGTACCGGTTTCAAGGAATGGAGATCGTGAAATCCCTGCATTCTGAACTTAGTAGTGATTTGGTGTTATGGCATAACAGGATGGGTCATCCGTCTCTCCAAGTAACTGAATGCATACCTGGGGTGCGGAAGTCATCTAATAGTACTAGTAGTGAGCTTTCTATTAAGAGTTGTGATGTGTGTTTCCGAGCTAAACAAACTCGACATTGTTTTCCTGATAGTATGAATAATGCAAAAGATATTTTCGATTTGATTCACTGTGACTTATGGGGGCCATATCGAACAACCGCTTTCTGTGGATCTAAATATTTCCTAACAATCGTCGATGATCACTCTAGAGCTGTTTGGTTGTATCTGCTTCCAGATAAAACAACGGCACCATTACAGATTCGTAATTTCATCGCCATGATCGAACGACAATTCTCTAAAAAGGTGAAACGGTTTCGCAGTGATAATGGGTCTGAGTTTGTCTGCCTAACACGTTTCTTTCAGGAGAAAGGAATTATTCATGAGACATCTTGTGTTCATACACCTCAACAGAATGGACGTGTTGAACGCAAGCACCGACATATACTGAATATTGCACGAGCACTCAGGTTCCAAGCAAAGCTTCCTATTGAATATTGGGGTGAATGTGTGCTTACATCGGCGTACTTGATCAATCGGACACCGTCTGCATTGCTAAAGAACAAGACTCCGTTTGAATTATTGTTCGGACATGAACCCGGCTATAAGCACATGCGGGTCCTAGGATGTCTGGCGTATGCACATAATGGCGATCACAAAGGTGATAAGTTTGCTACGCGTAGTCGTCGTTGCGTGTTCTTGGGATATCCATATGGGAAAAAGGGTTGGAAGCTGTATGATTTGGAGCGACATGTCATATTTGTTTCTAGAGATGTTGTTTTCCAAGAAACAACGTTTCCGTTTGAAGGCAGCGGTTTGACTAAAAGATCTGATCGTGACTTGGTAGCTGCTCCTCCTGGAGTAGGTCATGACAGTGACAGTGATGAAGATGATGAATCACCAAGTTCAACTAATGATGCGCTGTCTCCAAATTCTACCACTGAAAATGAAAGTCAGAGTAATGCAACGATACCGGTTCCAGAGGCAGGCACTTCTGAGCCTCAGGGTAGAGGACATCGACAGAAATATACATCTACACGACTCAAAGACTACGTTGTTCAGACAGTTACTACTAAACAACCTCCTCCTCTCTTAACAACAACACTCGCTCCTCAGACATCCTCAGGTACGCAATATCCTATTTGTAATTTTGTTTCGTGTGATCGTTTTTCACAGAAACACTTGGATTTTATCATGGCTCTCTCGGCGACTATGGAACCACGGTCGTTTATAGAAGCCATGAAAGATGAGAGATGGGGAGTTGCGGTAGACTGTGAAATTACATCGTTAGAGAAACAAAAGACATGGCGACTTGAGCACTTGCCTCCAGGAAAGAAGGCACTAGGTTGCAAGTGGATTTTTACAATCAAGTACAAGTCGGATGGAACGATAGAACGCTACAAAGCTCGTCTAGTGGTGATGGGAAATCACCAAGAAGAAGGGATCGACTATACGGAAACATTTGCACCTGTGGCGCGAATGACGACAGTTCGCCTATTTCTCGATATTGCGGCAAAAGAAAATCAGGAAGTACATCAAATGGATGTTCATAATGCATTTTTGCATGGAGATCTACAGGAAGAGGTGTATATGAAACTGCCACCAGGGTTCAGGGACAAGGGAGAAACCCGGGTGTGCCGACTCCAAAAGTCATTATATGGATTAAAACAAGCTCCGCGCTGTTGGTTTGCAAAGCTAGCTCATTCTCTACGCGCATATGGTTTTACGCAGTCAAGGTCAGATCATTCGTTCTTCGTATACACTAAGAGAGATGTCCGGCTGCGCATACTGATTTATGTCGACGACTTGATAATTACTGGCACGTCGCATCAAGATATTCAAGTATTTAAGGATTACTTATCTACTTGCTTTAACATGAAAGATCTTGGCCCAGTGAAATATTTTTTGGGTTTAGAAGTCGCAAGGAATGAGACTGGTATTTATCTGTGTCAACGGAAATATGCGTCTGATATAGTGGCTGAAGTGGGTCTTCTTGGATGTCGACCAGCAGGATCTCCAATCGACCAGAATCACAAACTCGCCAAATCAGAGAGCGCATATCTGGCTGATCCAGAGACTTATAGAAGGTTGGTTGGACGTCTTATATATTTGGCAGCTACTCGACCAGATCTTGCATACTCTATACATGTTCTCTCGCAATTTATGAATAAACCTCAAGTGGAACATTGGCTGGCTGCACTCAAGGTAGTAAGATATCTGAAGGGGACAATCGGGCAAGGAATATTGCTCCGTGCTGGTACACCAAAACATGTGACGGGATGGTGTGATTCGGATTGGGGAGGGTGTCCCCTGTCCCGGCGGTCGTGTACTGGATGGATAGTACAGTTTGGAGACTCACCAATCGCGTGGCGAACTCAGAAGCAAGATACAGTTTCTCGTTCTTCTGCAGAGGCGGAATACAGAGCAATGGCAGATTTGACAGCTGAACTTCGAGGATTGCGGACTCTATTATCTGAATTTGGTATTAGTCATGAGCAACCAATGACAATGATGTGTGATAGTAAACCAGCTATTCATATCAGTAACAATCCGGTTTTTCATGAGAGAACTAAACATGTGGAGTCCGATTGTCACTTCGTACGTGATGACATCATACGAGGATATGTGAAGCCTATTCATGTCTCCTCAAAAGATCAACTGGCTGATATACTAACTAAGGCATTGGGACGAAAGGAGTTTGATGTTTTCCTTCACAAGTTAGGCATTCAAAATTTGTATGCTCCAACTTGAGGGGGGGTATTGGGATATGTAAAGATCCCATATACTAAGATTGAGTCATATCTTTATTATGTAAACTTTCCTATAAACTCGGGATTGTATTGTATATATACGATGGCTTGTTAATGCCTATGGAATAAGAGAAACAGATTGATAAACCTAAACTTGTCAAAAATCTGCATCCATTCAGGGAAAGAATGAAAGCATTGTAATGTTTATCGGCCTACAAGGTCAGTTATTTGTTTCTTGATTTCAGAAAACGTATATGCTGATGAAACCGATCGAGTGCAGGTTCTGAAAAGAGCTACACATGCGCCAGATATGCTCGTTACCACATGACAATGGGATTCAAGCCTGCTTTAGTGTGCGCTGATACTTTTGCGATCGATGCTTTTGATTTGCTAAAGAAAGCTTCCAAAGACAAGGTCCCTGTGTACAGAAGGTTAACGGTAATTATTAAGCTTATATAATCTCATTATTATGTGTTTCTTATCTGTATAGTTTTGCTGATCCAGCCGCAAGAGAGATCCTGCCAAAATCGCCAGCGGTGGAATTGCAAAGCTCAGGAAACATAACCGTGATTTCATAGTTGTAGACACCACTAGCCGGCACACAGAGTGTTTTGCGTTGCTTGTAGAGATGCGCCGATTAGCCAATGCAGTGGTGTGTTCTCGTGCTCTCTTTTTTATTTTTGTCGCCAATTCTAAGCCCCTTAACATAGTCTTTTGTGGTCTTACAGAAACCAGATCTTGTAATATTTGTCATCGACGGGAGTGTCGGTAAGGATGCATTTGAACAAGCTCGTGCATTCAGGGAGAGCTTCCCTGCTGGGGTTGCTATTGTTACCAAAATAAACACCTACCCAAAGTCCTTTGGTGCTCTCGCGGCGTAAGCACTAAAAGCTATTATAGATTACAAGTTCTTAGTTAAACATTTTGTGATACAAGTGCTTGAACTGCCATTCCTTTTCATGGTCTCAAGTGTTGCCGCAGCAGAGTGTCCGATGATATACTCCACAAAAGGAGAGAAGGGTGAGGAGTTCAAAGTATTTGAAGCAGAGTCGTTTGTCAGGCAGCTCATGCGTAAGCAAATTATATCTTGGCTTAGCCTTCTATGCTTTGTATCTACCTCTCATCTCATGATTTGGTACCCTTCAGCAGCAAATCAAGATCATGAACGTGAGGATAACACTCCTGAATTTGCATATACATTGAGGAAAATGCATGCTTATTTCAGTAAAGCATGTCAGGGAAAGGTAGTGTTCATCCTTAAGCCTCTTCTTCTCTTTGT
Organism: Brassica napus; assembly: GCF_020379485.1. NCBI lineage: Eukaryota > Viridiplantae > Streptophyta > Magnoliopsida > Brassicales > Brassicaceae > Brassica > Brassica napus. Next base: position 4,380,849 of record NC_063441.1, on the reverse strand, counting down.
ATTGTTTTGTTACAGAGAATGGAAGACACTGTGACCTTCTTCTTTCTAATTCCCTGTGCTAGGTTTTGAGCGGTCCTAGGCCACTGGTAGACATTCCAACGATGAAGCTGTACATCCAAATAATGGACAACATGACAAGTGAAGGTAAACAATGTGCTATGAAGTGGTGATAGTCTGACTGGTTACTGATCTGATTTTCTCTTGTGATTTTCAGAGCTCGAAAAATCAGAAATAAGCAAGGAACGTATGGTGCATTTAGCTGAACAATCTAATGTAGATGTGATTCAAGTTGTGGGCATGATGACAGTGTACAAGAGGAAGGCCAAGGCGTGGCTTGAGATTGAGGAGAGAATGGGTAAATTGAATAGTATATATAACAAATGGTACTTACAAAAATGAAGTTGTATGTAATGGGATGAGGTACCTAACCCGTCTGTGTTAATGGTACCCGAGTTTTCATTTGGGTATGTTAACGATAAGGATGAGTCTTCAATTTTATGAGAAACTCAACCAAAATTTCTTAAAACATATAATACTAATAGGACAATTCTCTCAAGTAACTTTTTTTTACGTTTTTGTCATAAAAATATCACTCAAAAATAAAATGACCAAAATAATTCATTTTTATTATGAAATTTTTAATATTTATTTTTAATATTTTTTTAAATTATAAACTTTATCTCTAAAACTCTAAACCCTAAGTCTATTTTTGTGGAAATAAACTAAAAAGGGCATCTAAGAGAATTTCTCATAATTATTAATATGTATGTGTAGAACTTTAATGGATAAAATCCGTTGGTATCGTCACATTTTAAGGGCCTGACTGGTTCAAACGCAGCGGTTGCGGTTGCAGTTGCGGAAGTTTGTGGATGCGAGCGGTTGCGATTTCTAGCGGTTTTAAGAGATTTGTACGACTGGTACTGCAGTTAAAAATTAGTGTGTTTGCGGGTGACTTATGACTGGTTAACTATCAAATGCGGTAATAGTCAAATAATAAATTAACAATATTTACATTTAATATAATTATAAAAATATCAAAAATCATAAAATTATAATAAATATAAAATTTATATTTACAAAGTTATAATTTTCATTTTTGAAAATTTATTGAAATTTTTTTTATTAAAAAATTTTACAATATTAATTAAAATATAATAGATATATTTTAATATTTTCATAATTTTAATTTTAAATTTTTATTTAAATATTTTTACTTTTGTATATATATATTGTTTAAAAAAAAAAGAAAAAAAAATTTACCCTCCCGCAACCGCAAACGCTAGCTGGAGCCAGCTTTTGAATTTATGAGATTCGGAGCGGATTGAAGCGGTTTAGAGCGATTTGAGTGATTGTTGCAAACCGCCGACAACCGCTACCAACCGCAAAAGCTGCGTTTACGAAAAAACCAGTCGCCCCCTAAATGAATGACGATACGACATTGTTTATGTTTCTTTGCGCACTCTAATCAAATTCGTATCGAGTGTTCAAAAAAAAAAAATGAAATAGTCAGAGGGAGACTTGTGACTTCTTCTCCGTCTTTTTAAAACAAAAGTAACAAAGCCAAAGATTTATGCTAATCCTTATTAATTTTATAGTGTTGTGTATAAGTGAGGAAATATAGAACTGATTTTATTATATTTATTATATAAAAAAATATTACATAATATTTATACATATATATATATATATATATATTATTTTATTGCTTGAAAATATAGAGAATAATCCTTACTAATAAAAATGACCTTTTGAGGCTCCATAGGGCGTCCACATCAGCGGAAAAAACTTCTTCTAAAATATGACATGTGATATTAACAAAAAAATAAAAATAAAATACATGTAAAGAAAAATAAATAAATATACAGTATAAGAAATTGAAATATTACATTAAACAATAATAATTAAATATACAATATAAGAAAAATAAATAAAAAGTAAATATACAATATAAAAAATAGAAATATTACATTAAACATCTACCATAATTCATCATCTCTATACTAATAAAAGTGAGCTTTTGAGGCTCTATAGGGCGTCCACATCAGCGAAAAAAACTTTTTCTAAAAGATGACACGTGGCAGTAACAAAAAAAATAAAATACATGTAAAGAAAAATAAATAAATATACAGTATAAGAAATTAAAATATTACATTAAAAAATAATAAGTAAATATACAATATAAGAAAAATAAATAAAAAGTAAATATACAATATAAGAAATATAAATATTACATTAAACATCTACCATAATTTATCATCTTATATAAAAAAAACGAAAATTAGAATGCGTAAATTTATAATTAAAAAATGAAAAAAACTAAATTAAACATCTATCTGAAAAATGTATCTATACTAATAAAAGAGAGCTTTTGAGGCTCAATAGAGCGTCCAAATCAGCGAAAAAAAACTTCTTCTAAAAGATGACACATGTCATTAATAAAATAAAAAAATAAATATACATATAAAGAAAAATAAATAATAAGTAAATATACAATATAAGAAATAGAAATATTACATTAAAAATAATAAGTAAATATACAATATAAGGAAAAATAAATAATAAGTAAATATAAAATATAAAAAAGAATAAATAATAAGTAAATATAATATATAAGAAATAAAAACATTACACTAACTATATATCGTAATATTATCATTGGTATAAAAGCAAAACATTTAGAATAAGTAAATATAAAAAATAAGAAGAGATAAACAGTAAGTAAATATACAATATAAAACATGGAAAAACTAAATTAAACATTTATCTGAAAAATATATAGTTAAATGGATAGTGTATATTTAAATAAATAATAAGCAAATATACAATATAAGAAATATTAATATTACATTAAACATCTATCGTATTATTATCATTTGATATAAAAACAAGAAAATTAGAATAAATAAATATACAATATTGAAAAATTCCCTAGGATAGCTATTTTTAAGTTTTTGTTACCAAATAGCTATAAATGAGAAAAATGACCAAAATAAGTCTTATTAAAGAGTAAAAATACATTTATACCCTATGGTTAACTAACATAAACTTATGGTTTAGAGTTAAAGAGTGGGGTTTTGAGGATAGGATTTCAAATTTTTAAAAATAAAAAATAAAAAATAAATTTTTCAAAACAAAAGGGGCTATTTTGGTCATTTTCTTTATTGAATACTATTTTGTGACAAAAACTTAAAAGATCTATTTGAGAGAATTGCTCTACAATATATATAAAAAAAAAATAAGTAAATATACAATATGAGAAAGGAAAAACTATATCAAACATCTATTAGAAAAATGTATAGTTTTCTAATTTTTTCTAAGGAAATATGTATTCACACAAACATATAATTCAGAATTTGTTGTTGTTCAGAATACAACGTTCAAAAAAAAAATATATGGTTAACATTTGAAAATAAAAATAGCCCCGCGCGTAGCGCAGATTAACTCCTAGTCTATATTAATAAAAAGAACCTTTTGAAAATTCTTGGAGCGTCCACATCAGCGAAAAAAACTTCTCCCAAAAGATGACATGTGGCATTATTACCAAAAAAATAAAAAAAATTATTAAAAGTAAATATACATATAAGAAATAGAAAAACTACATTAATGTATAACCAATGGCCTAGGGCCGAATTGGTGCTTAATATTTCATATAAAACTTAATTATTTGTATAACCAAATTCATAAGTTCATTATAGTAATGCCATTTTAATGTTAGCTAAGTAGAACTACAAAAAATTACAATATTATATTGAATACCTTTTGTACTATGTAAAAAGTTATTAAAAATTAATCCAATTTAAATTATTCATGCAAAATTCTGTATTATATTAAACAAAAGAATAAAATTTCAGTGTAAAATACACATATATATTAGCAGATTTGGTTACATACATATAGCTTAATATCATGGAAAATTACCTGGTCTGCCAAGTACTATGACTAAATTGAAAACCTTAAAAATTAACTTCATAAAATTCTTCATATTTATCAGCTATTTTATCGAAAGAAATATAATCTAGAGAGAACAAATAGAACTATTGGCATTAGAATTAACTTTTAAAATTTGTATGGACATATAAGGTTTTTATAGTAAACATAAGTATAATTTTAATTGGTAGAATATTAACATATATATTATTTATAAATATGAAACAAAGAATAACAAATATTTGTGGAAAGAAGTCCGTTTTTGTGGAACATATATGTGATAATTCATAGTTGTGAGATTATGTTCCCTATATATATCTTGTACTTAATTTTACTCTTAACTTCATAGAATCATAAAAAGACATAGCTAAACTATGTAGAAATAAAACTAGTGAAAACATATAAAACTGTTTTGGTAAACATATGACACTTGTTGACTTATATATTCAAGACATATAATTATAAATAATGAAACATATATACACATAAACAATCAAAATCATAAACAATGAATGTTCTTCAGCTATGCAAATTTGGGCTATGATGTCTATACCTTCAAGCCCATCAGTCTTTCTTTCGGTATGAGTTTATATAAATATGGCTGTTTGTTCTGGAGGAGAAATGATTTTCATAATTTGCAAGACGAACCCCTCATAATCGTTTGATATGATGAGAGAGAATGTCATGCTTGGTATGAAGCAAAAAGTCCAGAGGTGGTTTTATCTGATGTTCAGCAAGAATACACCATATTCAGGTAAGCCTACAAAATATTTGTATGTTGGATGGTTCTTGGGGTCATGATAAACCATTCAGTGGATATGGATATACATGAAGAGATTCCACTTGAGAGACACAACTTCTAGGAACTAATAATTCCAGTGGAGAAACACAATTTCTAGAAACTAATAATCAGTGGAAACGGTTATCACCACGTCATGTAGAAGTTGAAGAATTCACATAGACAATGTAAAATATACAACAGTAGTCCACATGTCCGAATTTTGAGACGGTTTGTAAAGAGCTAATATCAATGATTCAGGATCCAAGTAGATGGCAAAACTTCTCAACAGAACTTAAAGAAATATCAAGACTAAGAGGGAACTTTCAGCATTTCTTTATCATTTACATTCTACGAACGAGTAACTCAAAAGCAGATTCTTTAGCAAAAATAGCTAAGTCGTTTCATAGGAAACTTTGTTATTTTTGGTTGTTCTGTTCTACTCGATTATCCAGGCCACCTCAAGACTCAAAATCAACAATATACTATGAATTTTTTTCCTTAATGAAAAAGGTAGCGCTTGAAAAAATACATACCAATGTATGACACTAGTCAAAAGATATACAAAATATTATTATATGCTCAATTAATATATCAAATTTGCCATGTAAATAATACTCAGCCTTGGAGCTGCCCTAATAAAAAATAGAATGGTCATGACTAATGAGTGAATCCCTTGTTGTCATCATCAATTGTTGATGTGATTTTATCATTCTCTTCGTTATAAGAGCATCTCCAACCCAAGACCTTATTTTAAGGGAAGCAAAACCTCAAAATGAAGATTTGAGGGGTGGTTACTCCAACCATGAATCTTCAAAAAATTCTTAAAAGTTTATATATTTGCATTAAAAAAAATTCAGTTACTATCCTTAAAGGTACTATCCTTGACATTAACAAAAGTTACTATCCTTGACATTAACAAACATTAACAAAAGTTACTATCATTAACAAAAATTTCAGTTACTATCTTTGACATTAACAAAAGTTACTAATATTAATAAAAATTTCACAAATACATATAAAACATATATTTAATATATTATACAGCACACAATATTACAATATTATATAACAAAAGATGATATAAATTATATATATAATAAAACAACACACATACACACAAATTTTAGAAAATTACATCAACTAGGAGTAAAAATTACGAGTTGCAGCAATTACGTCTCCAAAATCAGGCTAAGAAAATAGCCTTAAAAAAACGAGAACGAGATGATAAGATATTATTAACAAATTTAGATTATGTCGATGATGATACACGTGAGTATATACGATTGGAAAAGGAGAGAATCATGCAAAAAAGAACTCAAGAGCAACAACAATCTTCATTTGATCCAAATACTTATCAACCATGATTTGATTATCTTGGAGGTTCAGGGTCCGGTTAACCAATGAATTCTACAATTTGTAAGATATGTAATATTTAAGTGTTTATGTAATTTGCTTTAATTTGTGCTAAGTTTGTTTAATGTATTTTTATTTTGTATGAACTTTATTTTATGTATTTTTATTTTGTATGAATTTTATTTTATGTATTTTTATATTGTTTAAACTTTATTTTAATGTTATGTAATATTTATTTTATTTTATTTTATTTTGGTGTACTTAAACTATTCTAAATTAAGTTTAGTATATGTATTTATTAAAATAAATAATTATAAAAACTAAAAAGAAAATAGAAGATAGTTTTGAGGATTTGAGGTTGGGTTGGAGATGCTCTAACTCAGGTATGGTCGTCCTCAATTGTGGATAACTATTTAGCTATTTTGATTGAGAAGAGTCTTTACGCATGTAAGAAGTCATACACATTTGTTCTCGGCTATGTATCATATGGTTCACACCTATGTCAGGATTCAAGGTTTGTTAGAAATATCCACCTGTAGTTCAAAATTTTTAAATTTGTCGAGCCTTTCTCTCGATATGTTATTGCTATAAATCTCTCTGTTTATTATTGCTATGAATTGATTATTCTGTACTATCACATATTGTATTAACAAATAGCCACGCGCAGGAAAGAAAAATTTGTTCATTTCGATGTCAAATTGTTACAAATATGATGCATGACTATTCTTTTTTTTTTTTCCCAAATTGTTATTTATTAGGGCCAAGCCCAGGCCGAAGCCCAAACAAAACGAGTACAAACCAAAAGCCCAGAGAAACAACGGGCTACAGAAAGCAAACACAGAAAGAGCCGAAGCCCATAAAATACATAACGGCCCACACTACTCGACACGGGCAGTTCGCCCTAAAAAACGCGCCGCAAGGAAATAGGTTTTAACCACGTGTCTTCATCTTAGCCTTCCGCACACCACGTGGAACCTATCTCGACTTGAACGATGCCATCGCCGGAGATCAACCCCGCCACCATTTGAAACCGGAGCTCCTAACTTGCAGAGCCTCCGCACATCCAAAAACCGTATATCAACGTCGAACTGTCTTCACGCCAGAGGGTTCATCGGATTACCGAGAGCGCCTCCGACTTTGGACCACCGGACACGCAGGACAGTCGAACCGTAAACAGCACTCACATCATCGTAAACCAAGACCACCGCTAACAAGCTCGAAACTAGTTACCTCACCCAAAACCAAGGGTTCCAAGGCGGCATCAAGGAGCTGTGTGAGCCTCCTCTCACCGTAATCCAAAAGCCGGCGAAGAGATCTAAAGGAGCCTCCCCTTCCCGGAACCAAGAGTGACATCGGTGAAGCTAAAGAAAGCCTCCACCCCCCACGAAGAACCGACGTCGATGGAGCTAAGAAAACCTCCATCGCCCGGAGGAAAACGACCAGAACACGCAAAAAACTCCCCGTCGCCTCCGAGATCCTCCAAAACGGATGCATGACTATTCTTAATTCGCCTTCTACTATATACATTTTACTAATTCACTTTTTTTTAGCAAACTTTTTTTTTTGAACAAACTGGATTTTTCTAAGACTTTATTCTTGTTCTATATATTATATTATAAAGTAGGCGTAATCGACGAAGCGTCTGTATAGGTAGTAGATACAAAAACGTTCTCATAACATTACTCTAAGAAGGTCTACATGCGTTGTACACTTCTCCCCGCAATACATCGATTGGTCTATGTTCCAAAGTGTATCGCTCAGGCCCCATGTACACCCCTGTCTTCTCCAATAGCCCCATTGCTTCCTCTCTTCCGTATTTTGACTCGTACAGCTTCAAGTACTCATAATCCTGTTCCATTACATCAATTTGAACACAATTCTTCTTTCTTTCTTTCTGGTTGGTAACTAAAAGCTTAAAGCAGCCATACCTGTAAGCCACTAAGAAGACGCTCAAGCCTAAGTGAAGCAACTGGCTCTGAGGATGATGAGAAAACTTCACCCGGGTAGTAAAGAACACCATCACCAGGAGGAAGGCCGCGCCTAAACCTTACCTATAAATATGTTTGGTTGTTTCATATAACTTCCTGAAGCAATCAATCAAGAAACATTTACAAAAGGTACCATAGGTCAGACGAACCTCAGCGCTTGGAACGGTTGCCTTCTCATAGCAGTTTGCACCCCAGTACAAGAACCCCGTTCCACCTTCTTTCCACACACGCCACATCACTGCACGGTGCTGCGTCCCACGCATCCCTAAGTGCCAATTTGGGTGAGGATCTGTAGGTCCAAGGCATATGTATGTCCACCATTCCTGCACCCATCATGAGAATTCCTCTTTATGGTTCCCATTGCAAATACATTCATATATAAACCACACAAGAAGAGTAGCATTAAGATGGCTTAGTTGATTATGATAATGCCTGAATGTATGCATATGCATGTGTACACCTTTTGGGAGCTTATGATAATAATTAATTAACTGTTTTGCGTATGGTTAAAAACTGACCGAAATCTATACTTAAAATGATGATGATTATGGTTATTAGATTTCTATTCAGTTACGCAATATTGATTAGACAAATGAGTAACATAGACTAGTGTAGACAAAGGATCAGAGAGAGCTTACCTCACGATTCTCTAACTGCAATCCCTCCACAATATCTTTCACCAAATCTTCCCGGTTACCAAGCACCCATTCACTGAATATTAAACCATATTTTAAGACTGTGTTGCGGGATTAAGGCAACGATAGACGAACTAGTAGTAAACAGATTTCTCTAAATATTCCTGAAAACGCATCTGAAATCCTAACTCATAGATGAATATAATAAACTCACATGCATGTCTATCCAAATAGGTAATCGGAGTGATACGGTTGGCAATTTTAAGATCAAAAATGTATTTGCTCAAAAAAAAAAGAGGTTACTTTTTGATTAAATGATAGATTGGTGAGGTTAAGATCTTGACAACTAATTAAGCCACAAACCCATGTAAGAGAAGGCAATTTGTCTGAATGATCAAACCACTGCCACCTAAGAGAATGGTGCATGCGCAATTACCTTGTGCAGTATATCTGAGTATGGGGTCGAAGCAGATTTGGAACTTTGACAAAAGATTCAAAGGGCGTTGGTGCAAGAGGCGCATCACCCGGACCTACAGATAGATAAATAAAATTTCTGAGTAGCTGAACCATTGTAAAATAACCGTAAGTGCTGTAATGAGACCAGTGGACCAACATGACGAGTGCGTAAATAATATTTAGCTCTACACAATGACCTAACATTATGGGTTGAACAAACACATTATGTGGGAAAACGTAAGTAAAATCGAGAAATCAAGAAACAAAAAGGGAATCATACCACAGTAGTAAGTAGTCAAAACCCGGGCATCCGGGGCATAGGCGTAAATTTCACTAGCCATCTTGCGAACGTTATGAAAGTGATCCATATTCAGTGGCTGCCAAATTTTGGAATGGTAATAAGAAAGCTGTCAATAAGTAAACCTCAACTAAAAGAACACATCAATTACACCTGTGGTGGAACATGAGATACACAAATGCTAAGAGACACCACCATCGGCCTATTGATAAATCAGTGGGAACTAAGATACCTCATCCCACAAGTAAAAGTAAGCTTTATTCCAGTGGGGTTTACTCCTCAATATCTCAACTTCTTTCCGCAGGTAAATTTCCCTTGAATCATCCCTGCTTGCACATCAACAAAAGTTATAGTTTGGGTACCTACAACACTTATAAGAAGTTTGACTGGGACAACACATGCATACCCTGCTATAACTTGTCTATAAGGTACTGCATAAGCCGCAAGCCTTGGATCAGAGAAATATTCATCAGACTTGGGATGATCGGCTGCGAAACCAAAAAAAGTGGAATGCAAATGGTGAACTTATTAGAATCTGAAGCAAAATAATTAGATGGTGCATAACAATTGCAATACCAGGCCATGGTGAGGTGTATGTCAAGACACGCATATTTTCACCCCATTTGCAGAAGTATGGACTGATCCGATACTGAAGAAGCCACTTGAAATGAAGATCCAGTTTCTCGTACCACTTTTCACTTCCATGTTCAACACCAAAACGATCCTCTATTACAGTATCAGAGACGCCGATGACAGCGGGGAGTGATGGAGTCACTGGAATAATAAATTCCCAAACTGTCAATCTTAGCTTAATACGCACTGCAAGGTTTGACACAACATCTTCTTCCATCATATCAGAGGATCCATTTGTAGAAATGAACTCCGCGAATGATGGAGAGAATAGAATTCTTCTTAATGACGAACTTGCACATTTTATTCTTTCTACCTAAAAGACAAGCTGCAGATTACTGACAAGTAAAATATTTATCCAAGGGGATGAGCTCAACAAAAACAGAAGCAAACTGAAAATTACCACTTCGTCCATGGGTTTTCCTTCTATCGGTTCCATAATATCCAGACAGTTCTTGAGTTCCACACATAGCTGATCCTTCTCATGCTTTCCCAAGTTATCAGAACAGCTGTAACCAAACCACAAAATTTGGGCATAAGCGCGTCAAATCCATGAGAAACAAGTTATCATTTTCCTCCTAAAGTAGATAAAAGAAAAGAAAAACAGAGGGAGACTCACCCTCCATCCGTCTTCATTGCAGAAACAGTAATCTCTCCTTCATATTGACCAGGAGGCTGCCCATTAGGAACGTCTATTGAGACCCAAATCACACTTGTTTCTCTACAATATGGAACATCCGAGATTATATCAATCTTTAACGAATTAAGAAATAAGATTAGCGAGTGGGTAGTACCCTGGAAGCAAGCTAAGTTGAGTAAGAGGCAAATCAAGAGGCACCAGAGCGTCAGGAACACCTAAGACAGGCACCACTCGCCGCAACTTTAGAGACTGGCCAACAACCAATCTGTCATTGAAAGGAAGAAAACAATCATATAGACATCAAAGTGAAGAATCCATCTCAAATATCCATTGAAGCAAATATACGCACCTGTCCCCAGCTGAAGAGCATAAGTCAGTGCACTGAACCTGAACACTCCCGGAAGGGGTAGAGCCAGCCCAAGAAACTTTGGGACGCATGGCAATCTGAAAACTTTCTCTCTCGTTTCTAGCTGCTAAAAGGTTTATCTGTAGAAACACAATGAACAAGAAAGGCAAACTAGAATAGATGATTTAATAATAGGACTACCTTTCAAACTTCCTAACTAACAAATGCAACAGAACACTTGTTTTTTTAATTATTTTAGTTTGTAAGTGTATAAGAAGAAGGGTTATACAGTTTCTAGAGGTCGAGGCGTTTCTTGGGAACCGACGTTAAGAGTATTGGGCATACACCAGACGTGAACCAAGTCAGAAGTAGGAACCTCTGTGGGGTCCGTAGATTGTTTAAGAGGTTGTGAATTAAGACCGCCGTCGTTAAACCCGTAAGCTGTGCCTCCACCAGCAACCCCTTCTACAGGTACACTCATCTCTTGAGTCCCTACACAATTGTTTTTAGATACTGAAACCTAATTTCCACTTAATCTTCTTCTTAGATAAGAGTTAATTAGAAGGAAACTTGTGTAAAATTGACTTCCCAAATTCGTTTCTCAATCAATTTATCTAATCGCAGACGAAGGAAGTCGAGATTGGGGGGTAAAGTAAAGAAGAGGGAATTGAATCGTACCATTGTTGCTGTCCATTTGAATCGCTTCTTCTTCTTCTTGTTGAGGAGAGGAGAAGAGAAGAGAGGATCGTGTTGTTGGAGATTTCCTGAAGCTTTAACACGTAAGTAACGTCCCCGCTTTTGTTTACTCTCTGCCCGAAAAGTACCTTTCTAGGATTTTTGCAATTATGATTAAAAAATAATTATATTTTCAATTTAATAGACCCGCAAAAACAATTTTTTTTTGTTAAATTAGCATTTTTAATATTACTTTTACTGTCCAAAGATTAGAACAGAAAAAAAAAAAAGAATCCGAGAGAAGAGAGCATTTTTTGGTTTGTGTTTTTTTTTTTACTATATTAGGTTATTTTTATTTTGGTTGTTTGGAAATAAAAAACTTTTAGGGGATTATCCATCTCTGGATCAGATTAAGATAATGAAGTTGATCTTCTCTTTATTCAGTCATTGATCCCGTTCTTTTGTAAATTTTGTTCTATATCAACTGACATGTAGTTTTAGAATGTTTTTTTTTTTTGCAACAGAAATAAAACCCGCATCAATGTAAAATCGAACACATCATCGCTTAACCACTGGACTACTCCGATTTTAATATGTAATTTTAGAATGTTAGCATAGCTGTTAACTATTTTGTTGCACTAAATACACTTTAAGAGTGTCTTCTTCACTTGCCTTCTATCTTGTAGAACTAGATGTTTCACCCACGCATACATACATGCATAGTCATGTTACATTTACTTGAGATATTTGATGTACCAAGATTCGATTGTGTATTCTCTGTTGATAAATTTTGTTCCGGAAGTAGCCACCTCTCTGATATGACTATTCATGAGTTAAAGTATGAGCTCAACAAGAACTCAGATGACAATGCTTCTGCAAGGAATGAAGACATTATAAAAACAAATTCCTTGCATGATTTAACCATGTTCAAGAATATTAGCTTTCACCAGGGAATATTTTCTCTGGCTCAAGGCCGGGCTGGTGTATGCTGTTTCAGAGAGCGACTTCGATTTCATTTCACAAGTATGATACTCTCACGTAAAGATGATTTTTGTGTTCTTGTGCCTGCCTAAACAATGCTATGAAATACAATCTTTTTGTGTGTTTTAGTATACATTGCTACTATGCTAGAGATGGATTAAGGCTGTTGCAATGGTTCATCTGTCGTTGTTGCTTATACAATGGTTTAAAATGGAAAGAAGAGACTTCCAATTGGAGACGCAGCTTGTGGAATGTTAGTTACCTCTGTAGCTGTTAAGTATAAATGCAATGACTCTGAAGTGATCCACTTGTCATGTTTCATAAGATTGAGATATAATGGAGTAGTCAAAGTAGAATTATTTTCATTGGATCTGTGATCTTTTGGTAGTCTCAGGACCTGCTGTGTTAGCCAAAGGCATTCCTCAACATGTAGCACCTTTATGTTCCATATCTGGAAAATGGAAACAGTTTGAATAACATCTCATGAAAACAGCTTCACCGAGGTGTTGCTCAAAGGTCCATATCGAAAGAAACACATATGACAAAGCAAACCTAAGAAGATATTTTCCAATTAAGGGGGCTGTGTTGCTAGGTCGTAAAGCTTGTTCTGATATTGGTTTGTTTAGTTTAAGTTGAAAGCTAGTGAGCAATTCAGATTGAAAAGATTTTTATTAAACAGTTATACCATGTCGTTACTGATTTGAAACCTCCGATACTACATACTAAATTGGGATCCTAAAGGTTAACGGACAAAAACGTTAATGAACAGAAAACTATCGTACTAAACCTTAATGAACAGACACTAATCTGAAGTAGGCCGATTTGTTCACAGGCATGAACTTCAACCTCAAGACTTTGTTCAGAGTTCTCTTAAACTGTGTGGCCTTTGTAGGAAAAAACCTCAACTTCAGAGGCTTCTTGTCTGAAACAGCAACAGCATCGGTCGTTGGTTTCTTGTTGGAACTTCTTCGTTTGATTCTCAACTTGAGCAACTTCAACAAAAACGATTTTCCTGTTATCTCGTCCTCTGTTTTCTTCTCTTCAACTTGTGGACGAGACAAGAAAGGATGAGACATCAACTCAGTAGCGCTCCCTCTCTCCTCAGGCTCCCTCGAGAAACACGTCTGGATAAAGTCCTTTGCATCGGAAGGTAAACTCTCTGGGATCTCAGGAGCTTCACCACAACGGAGAAGAGTAGCTAGAAGATGGAGATTAACACCTTCCCATGGAATCACGCCCGTGTACATCTCCAGAACCAAACACCCCACCGACCACAAGTCTACAGACATCTCGGCGACGCCGTCACGGACCGACTCCGGAGACATGTAGAACGGAGTCCCCATCCACGGCATATTAGTTTCCCAGAACTTGGGAACGTCTCCCACCTCTAACGCGCTACCGAAATCGGAAATATTGATCTCGTAACCTTCGCTACTCGAACAAGGGAACACGAGTAGGTTGTCTGGTTTGATGTCGCAGTGAGCATAGCCGTGGCCGTGAACCGAGACCAAACCTTGGAGAATCATCCACGTGAAATCTTTGATCAACGGTTCCGGCAACTTCCTGTCGGCGTATTTGTCCATGAAAGCGCTTAGACTACCTTCGGAAGCGTACTCGAGTTGGAGTTTGTAGAGCTTCTTCCCGGATCTGCTCAAGCTTTCTTCGAGAGAGTCTCCGAAACACGTAACGATATTGGGATAGCCCCTGAGTTCGAGCAGGATGTCTAACTCGCTTTGGAGATTGGCGTAGTCTTCTTCGTAAGAGTTCTTGACGGCGGAGAGGTATGAAGAGCCGTCGTTGGGATTGGAGTAGCGGACGAGATTAACGCAACCAAAGGAGCCTTCTCCTAGAAACCTTACGAATTCTTCCTTTGATTGAATGATTTGCATCTTTGCTGCTTTTTTAGGGTTTCGAAACAGAGTCGCTTGCGGAGAAAGAAAAAAAGGCAAAAGCTTTTTAGGGTTTAGAAGCAGAATCGCTTGCAGAGAAAAAAAAAACGTAAGGAAAATAGAGCAAGAGAGCAAAAAAGGAAATTGTAGTGAAGGATAAGTGATCTCAGACTCTTTTTATAGATTTCGGCACACATGCGAAAAAAGGAAATTTTGAATTGACAATTTCCTTTTCTGACACTCAAAAAAGGAAATTCAACGATGTCGTTAAAAAATAAAAGGAAATTGAACGCACCGCCAAAAGATTGAAAAAAGGAAAATCTTTTGAGTTCGCCGTTTCTTTTCATTAAAGTTTAATCATAACAATAAACAGTTTAATAAGTGTTTAGTTTTAATTCGAAGTAAATAATATATAAGTCTTTTAATTCGAAATAAATAATTTACAATTTAAAAGCTAAAAATATAGGTACTTTTGAAATTTGAAAGCTAAAACAATAAATTTTACAATTTTCTCTTTAAAATTTACATATAACAATGTAAATTTTGTTTTTTTTTTGTAATTCGAGCAAACAATTTTTGATTAACTACACGAAGTCTACGGTTAACAATGTTGCACATGGAGTGGATAAAAATTCGACAAACTAGAACGTTTTAAGATTTGTGTTTATCTTTTATTTTCGGTGACAAAAAAATAATCTTTTATTTTCTTGTAGTGGTTTGTTGTCAAAAATATTGGAATATTCTTTTAGAAAATATTAAATAAATAAATTTAATTTATAAATAAAAACATCACATAGTTTATTTATTTTAAATTAAATTGAACTAGTATTTTAAATATATAAAACATATTTTAAATTGGGATTTAGTCTGGGTTTCGTTATTTTGGTTTTTAGTTTGGTTCAAATAACAATGTTAGAAACTGATAAATTTTGAGTTCAATTCGAGCACGTGGGTATGAATAAGGATATGGAATTTCGATCTTGATTCTGATTTAGGTATCTATACTTTTGTGTTTGCATTTTCTTGATTTTTTTATTTCTTTTGTTATGTATATTATACGAGTTAGATGATAATTGCATACACAAAAGTTTAGGTTTTGATTTGCTGTTTACGTAGTTTTATTCCGTATGTTTGTTTGAGCTCGACATGGTTTGGTCCTTGTATAAAAAGTGCAATATCTATATTTGTCTAGTTATTATATGTTGTTTTCTTTTGTATCATATGTTTTGGTATTTTCTAGGGTGTATGTTTCTACCTTTTGATTTTATTGATTAGGTTTTAAGTGTGATAGAGAAGTCTTTTTCTCTTTGTGAAATACGTTTTTGATAGTTTGTCTGATAACTTTGACTTTGGGAGCAATACTCATTTGGTGTGTCCCAAGCATTTGGATAAAAATTAAGTTGTAGTCAATGTCTTAGCGATGATGTTTGGTTTTTATTGACGTCTGAGTGATAGTAGAAATGAAACATCCTTTGAAGCAAACATGACTTCTGGTCAATTGTGTATTAGTATGATTTTGTATATTTTGATCCAGTTGCATCATGTTTTTTGATTGTGACTTCTCGTAATTATTGGCCAACATTGTTGTCTCTGTGTTCACTTATGTTTGTATTTATTTTTCATATTTGGAAATAAATCACAACTAGACAAAAAGAATGACTAAACTGAAAATTTTTATGCAGATCTAGTTTTTTAGATGTTTTGTGACTTGACCAAAAAGGATGTTTTGTGAATGTTTTTCTGCTAATTTAGTTTGTTTAACTATTGATGAGACTTGTTATTTAGAGTTGTACCGACAAAGAATGTCCGTACTTTTTACCATTTATTCAGTTTAGAAAATGAATGGAAACATAACGAAGCTTGGCATAAATCAATTTGAAAAAAAGTTCATCATTAAAAATTTTGAAGAAAATTTTATTAAGCTACACATATGGGACATGTTCAAGAATGATGTTAGTAGAATAACAGATGTTAGTAGAATAACAGACGTCAGATTTAAGAAGATGGCTAATAATAGAACCGGGCTTGTCTATGATATTATGGAAAGGTTGGAGATGTAAGATGTTTGGTGGGGTAGACGTATGGGTGTCAAAATGGGTAAAAATTAATGGATCAACCCAAACCAATCCAAACCATGGATTTTAATGGATAGAATAATTGGTTACAAATGGATTAATGGATTAAATGGATTAATGAATTTAATGGATTGGGTTAAAATGGTTTGGATTGTAATGCATAATGAGTTATCCATAACTAAACCAATAACAATTTATAATAAACAAAAAATCAAATCAAATATATAAACAAAAAAACAAACCAAATTTCTAAACCAATTTTACTACACCAAATTTTATTTATTTTTTCACATATATATATATATATAACTAAATTTAATAAACTAAATCGAACCCAATTATTCACATATACATATATATATATGGGAAATACCCTAGGATATCACTAAAAAAGTTTATGTCACAAATATAGAATCTATGGATCAAAATGACCAAAATGTTTCATTAAAGAGGTAATATACATTTATAGCTCTAGGGTTAACTAATCTAAACCTTAGGGTTTAGAATTAAGGGGTGGAGATTTGGGATTAAATTTTTTTTTTCAATTTTTTTTTTATTTTTTTCGAATTACAAATTTTTTTTTATAAAAAAGTTCGAATTTGAAAACATATAATCTAAAACTATAAAAAAATATTTTTTATTTTATTTTTTTATATCTAGGGTATTAGGGTTCTTTTACCTATTAAATGAAATATTTTGGTCATTTTCCTCATTGTGGTCTATTTTTGTAACCAAAACTTTAAAATGGTCTATTTAGGAGAATTGCCCTATATATATATATATATATATATATTTGTTAACATCCAACTTTTCATATATATAAAACTATTATCTCTTGATTTTTTAATAAGCCAAATTTAATCATAAATATTGCCAAATCATTAAATCAAGTTTTCCACCAAAACTCTAAATTGGATTTTTTTTCATCAAAACGCCAAATCTAATTTTTCCACAGGAACGACAAAATCATATTTTTCCGCCAAAATCGCAGTCATGTTTTTTTCTGCCAAAACCGTAAAATTGAGTTTTCCGCCAAAACCGCAAAGTCGTGTTTTCCCGCCAAAACCGTAAAATCAAGTTTTTCCGCCAAACCGCAAAGTTATGTTTTCCCGCCAAAGCCGTAAAATCAAAATTTCCAGCCGAAACGACAAAGTCGTGTTTTCCCGCCAAAATCGCGAAATCGAGTTTTCTCGCCAAAACCGTAAAATTGAGTTTTCCGCTAAAACCATAAAATCGAGTTTCACGCCAAAACCGCAAGATTGAGTTTTTCCGCCAAAATCGAAAAATTGAGTTTTCCTGCCAAAACTGCAAAATCGTGTTTTCTCGTGAAACCTGCAAAATTGAAATTACTGCCAAAACCGTGAACTCAAGTTTTTCCGCCAAAACCGTAATATTGAGTTTTCCGCCAAAACCATAAAATCGAGTTTCCCGCCAAAACCGCAAAATTGAGTTTTTCCGCCAAAATTATAAAATTGAGTTTTTCCGCCAAAACTGCAAAATCGTATTTTCTCGTGAAAACCATAAAATTAAATTTACTGCCATAATCGTAAAATTAAGTTTTCCCGCCAAAACCGCAAACTGCAATATTGTATTTTTGCGGCCAAAACCGTAATACTATGTTTTCTTGCCAAAACCGTAAAATTGAGTTTACCCACCAAAACCACATAATTAAAATTTTCTCGCCAAAATCGCAAAATCATGTTTTCTCACCAAAACTGCAATATTGTATTTTCTGGCCAAAACCGTAATACTGTGTTTTCTCGCCAAAACCATAAAATTGTATTTCCGCTAAAACAGAAAATCTCTATTTCCCGCAAAAACGTTAAACATAATTTTCTCACTAAAATCACAAAATTATCTTCTCTGCTAAAATAATAAAATGGTTCTTAACACCAAAACCATATAATTGTATTTATCAAAGTCTAAGTATTATTTTTTTTTCAGCCCCAAAGTAATATTTTTACTTAGTAACCATTTAGCCTATATAATTATTGTTCATGGGTTAACCATTAAATCATTAACTTAAATGAGTTATGGATTGACTCAATCCATTTGTCAAATGGATTGGTTAAATCCATAACCCATATAAGCTTAAAACCATTTGGATATGGTTTAGTTTGGGTTGGTTTACCCATTTTGTCACTGACATTTATGGCTGAAGAGGGAAAAAACAAAACCAAAATAAATAAATAACCAGTACATTGACAACATTAGTATTTTTTCACAAACATAAGCACTTAAAACAAACAAAAAACAACAACATTTTTATCCCAAATGAAAAACAAAAAAAAATCAGAAAAACACAAACCAAACAACTTAAAACCAAATGCAACAACTTTAAGCACAAATGTAAAAACAAATAAGTTTCCAAGTTTTCCTTGGAAAATTTTTTAAGCAAACATCACACAACAGTTATGGATAAACTGTGGGAGCTGAGCACCAACACACCAATGTTTTATTTCTTCCCAGTGCTGCTCTTCCACGTCTGGAGAAGGACGGCATGAGTGAACTATTGTCTTCCTATGCCAAGAGTGAGAAGTTCCAATCACCAGAAGTCTGTCTCCCATCGATTTAAACGCAATCCCCCAACCGAAGGCAGCGTTTGCGCTCACAGGGACAACACCAAGTTTCTTCCACATATTAATGTTTATATCATACACCCGAAGCTCGTTCAAAGATGTTTCAAACATGTATAGATTGTCATCAACCACAGCAATAAGGGGCGGAGATTGGGAATGCGCAGTGACTGTCATGTCTTTTAGCATGTCAGGTATCAGCTCCCAAGAATTGGTCGTCTCATCATAACTTTCTCCACAAGTGAGGTGTTTATCATTATCATCTCGGCCACCGAGGACGTAAAATTTTCCACGCAAGAAACATCCTGAGCTGAACTTCCTTGCTTTATGCATTCCATTAATCATAGTCCACCTTTTTGTATCAGCATTATACTTTTCTACAGTTTGCACAACAACAGGGTTCCCATTTTCATCCATTTTAATGCCTCCTGCAAAAAATGCAGTTTTACCATGGCTCGCAGAACCGTACATAGCCCTCGGTGTGATCATTGAAGGACCTTTGAACCACTTATGATTTTCTAGCTCATAGCGAAACACCACAATTCCTTCTATTTCTCTCCCTATGACAATTAGTTGGGTACCCACACTAATTGTTTCCTTATCGCTGTGGAAAAAGCAATAGTCGGAAGAAGGAACTTTAGGAAGTTCCCGAAAGGTTTTAAAATCCTTATCAAACATTTCCCAATTAGATACAGCCCCTGAATGCAAAATCACATAGGGTTTCACAAGTCCCTTTTTTTGTCTCACCCTGAAAATTTCACAGCTCTTTAATAACTGCAAGAATTTCTTGTTAAGAAACTGCAGTTTCCAGTATTCAAAGCATGGTAGACGAGCAATGATCTCGACCTCAAGCTCGTACAAAAGCTTATGATCAACGTAACAGGCATCATGAGTTTTTAAACCTGCAATATTCTGAAATTCTTTTGTAATTTCTCCTTTTTCTTCCTCGTCAGAATCAGAACAAGGTTTCACATTCAAGTCAGGTATGTGAGGTTTAATTCCAACCATTGAAATCTTCCTTGGTTCAGATTGGCTCAAGCTTGCTTCAACTTTAGGAGCCTGATCTTCTCTTAGCATTAGCACATCTCGGTTTATTTTAGCCATCTCTTTTGACATCAATTCCTGTAAATTTTAAAATAATACTATGAATAACAGCATTCAATTCCAAGAATCTAACATAATTTTTTTTACTACATATAATTACAAACAATTTTAAGTATTTGAACTCCTAAATTTTATTTAAAGAAACAATAATGAGATTCTGTTATATGAACTGGGAAATCAAAGAGATTCAAAAATTGCATTAAGTAATATAAACTCAAAAATTGCAAGCAAATAATTAATTAATGCTATATAATTTATTGTTTTGAAAATTTAATATTTCAAGAGATTAAGAAAAAATATCACCTTAGTTTATACAATAATGTGAGCCACTAGAAAAAATGTAATTTAAATTTATGCAACACGACGGAAATGGACAAGCACTGTTCTAAAACATATAATTACAGACCTTTTACGATTATAATTTTTCTTTTTAAAGAACTTTCAAAATATCAAATTGGGAATATGTATTATTTCTTATAAGTAAATCAATATAATTTCAAAACTAAGCATATTATGACAAAGATTAATATATTCTGTGATAGTGATGCAATATAAAAATCTGATATGTAATAATATCAGTAGTGATTAGATTTATCATAAAATTTGCATGTGTACCTTAAAAACTGATAGAAATTCTTTATTGAATGTTCTTTTGAATCCCAGTTATATTTAGTTAGTTGAAAAGATGCATAAGAAATCTTGACTAAGTTACTCAGATATATATAGCATATGTGTTTTGAATTTTAGCTCTACCATATTATAATGTTTTGTTTAATTTTCTTACCATATTAATACAATATCCTTATTCAACCTTTTACCATAAATACAAGTAATAAATTATCTGGAAATTTTGACTAAACTTTTATGAGTTTATTTAAATCTTTACCATACACGAAAAGACTACTAATTAGTGATTGTTTGCAGTTTTGACTAAATTTTGTTAATTGTTTGAAAATATTTATTAGGTTTTCAAAAAAAAATGTTTTGAATACTTTTTGGCTTTCCATTAAAATAATTATTTTATTTCATTGCAATTTTTTTTTAAATGTATGCATTATTAAAGAACAATAAATAACAAAGTTGATACTTGCGAAATAAAATAGTTTCATTTTAAAATAAAAGATTACTCTCCATCTATAATGAAAGTCCATTTTGTATATTTTCTTTGATCAAAGTCTATTTGTGTATGCAACACATTAAATTTATAAATCGAAAGTCGAGTATTAATTTAATACCCTATGATTAACCTGATTCGAACCAACCTGTATTTGGTTACTCTGAGAATATAAAGAAATGAATTTATGTTACAATGCAATGGATATTTATTGTTTCTCCGATACCTTTTAAGTAGCTTACAATGTTCATTTCTCAGAAGAAAAATTTGATGCTCCTATATCTTCAGAGAGTTCTTTAAATTGGCTTCAAGGAAATAAAATATTGCGAACTCAAATCATTGATCTTGGATAAACGATAAAGAGTTTTCAAATTGGGATGATCTAATAAATAGTTATAGAGATCAAGCCGCTAATATCGAACTGACATGTAATAATATTAAGAAATAACAACCTTATCCTTATTATTATTTGTAGATAAATAAGCACATATTTATAAATGCTGCTTTTTTTTTAACGTTGGGTAACACATTACATCATCACATAATCTCTAAATTTATTATATATGATGATCAACTACCTGCAACATATGCGATATTGATTAACAGCTTCACGAATAATGATTCCACGATGAAGCTCTCCCCGAAACATTTGAAACCACATACGGTTCGGCATGTACGACATCCTCTATGAACAGGCTCTCACCGCAACAGGCGACCACAACGAACGGCTCTGCTTACAGTACTCTGGAACCTCTGAAAGCTTCGCATCCTATAATCTGCAAGAAATTTTATAGTCTGGGATTCGAACCCGAGACCTGGGTGTAGAAGCCTTTAAACCTTAACCAATAGGCTAGGGTGCTTCCACATAAATGTTGCTCTTTTATTTCTAACTACTTGCAACTTCATTATTTTTCCACACCTCTGTGTAAATAATAAATATTGGGTTCACAAAAAATACGATAAAATGATATATTAAAATTACCAAAACTAAATTACTTTATCTCTGTTTTAGTAAAATCTTATAGAAAATCTATTATGTAACCATATAAAATAAAATAGGGATTTTTTTAAATAAAAATAGATACAACCATAGTTTATGGTTAAAAGCCAAATGACCTTAAAAATTCTAGTTTATCCGAACTAAAAAAATAAATTAAGATACGATTTTAATGTGTTATAACTTTTACAAACCTAAAATTTTGGAAAATAAACTAAAACCAGATAGCGATTTTAACTGAACATATGACATAATTTCCCACCAAAGTCGTAAAATCAAAATCTCCCGCCAAAACGGCAAAGTCGTGTTTTCTCGCCAAAATCGTGAAATCGAGTTTTCCCGCCAAAACCGTAAAATTGAGTTTTCCGCCAAAACCGCAATATTGAGTTTTTCCGCCAAAATCGAAAATTGAGTTTTCCCGCCAAAACTGAAAAATCGTGTTTTCTCGTGAAAACCTTAAAATTGAAACTACTGCCAAAACCGTGAACTCGAGTTTTTTCGCCAAAACCTTAATATTGAGTTTTCCGCCAAAACCATAAAATCGAATTTCCCGTCAAAACCGCAAAATTGAGTTTTCCCGCCAAAACCATAACATTGAGCTTTTCCGCCAAAACTGCAAAATCGTGTTTTCTCATGAAAACCGTAAAATTTAATTTACTGCCAAAATCATAAAATTGAGCTTTCCCGCCAAAACCGCAAAATTGAATTTTCCCGCCAAAACCGTAAAATTGAAATTTCCTGCCAAAATCGCAAAATTGTTTTTTTCCCGCCAAAAACGCAAAATCGTGTTTTCCCGTCAAAACTGCAATATTGTATTTTCTGGCCAAAACCGTAATACTATGTTTTCTTGACAAAACCGTAAAATTGAGTTTTCCTACCAAAACTGCAAAATTGAATTTTCTCGCCAAAACCGCAAAATCATGTTTTCCCACCAAAACCGCAATATTGTATTTTCCGGCCAAAACCGTAATACTATGTTTTCTTGCCATAACCATAAAATTTTATTTCCACTAAAACAGAAAATCTTGTTTTCCCGCAAACATGTTAAAAGTAGTTTTCGCACTAAAATCACAAAATTATCTTCTCTGCTAAAATAATAAAATTGTTTTTAACACCAAAACCATATAATTGTATTTATCAAAAGTCTAAGTATCCTTTTTGTTTTCAGCCCCAAAGTAATATTTTTACTTAGTAACCATTTAAGCTATAAAATTATTGCTCATGGATTAACCATTAAAACCATTAAATCATTAACTTAAATGAGTTATGGATTGATCCAATCCATTTGTCAAATGGATTGGTTAAAACCATAACCCATATAAGCTTAAAACCATTTGGATATGGTTTGGTTTGGGTTAGTTTGCCAATTTTGACACCCCTAGGTAGACGCATTGTGTTAACTAACTTTTTTTAGGTTTGTTCTTTTATAATTTTGTTTTGTGGAATTTTAACATATTAATAATTTCTTTCATTTGAATGTAACAATATGTTTTGAGAATGTTTTATGTGTTCCAGTTTTAATAACGTGAGCATCATATATATTTTTGTATGGCTCTCTTAATCTTTCGTGCTTTAATAACGTGAGCATATTTATACGTTTCAAGTATATATATATATATATATATTTAACATGAATCACATGGTGCAAGAAAGAATAAGAACAAATTGTTTCCAAAGATAGATATGTTAGAAGCAAATTTTAGTGTTATTACTGTGACTGAAGCAAAAGGATGGAGCGTTCATCAAGGAGAAGCTACTTTAGCTTCTAGAGTATATGCATAAAAGAAATATGAATTTTATTCAGTTAACATTGATATGTCAGTGCTAAGAGCAGGAAAAAGTAGGTTTCGATGTACAAAGTCAAAACTGATCAAGAGCCTTATGTTGTACGCAATGCAATTCTCGCAAAAAAAAAAGCTAGCTGAAAATATGTTACATGTGTTGGAACTTTATCACAAATGCCGTTTTGATTATGTAGTGGAGATAATTAGTGAGCTGCCTGGAGTGATAAAATGACCATCATTTCACATTTCTGTAAATAATCATCTCAAAGCTGATGAAGGAAACATACAAATGTCTACAATCTCTAGTGATGATGATAATATTAGCTATCTTGAGCATATATCTAGAGTTAAGCTTTATGGTGAATTGTATTTTTTTTCAAATGTTCTTAACATTCTAGTATATTTTTGTGTATAACTTATTTTATTATTTTTGTTACGATTTCTTTTGATTGATTATAGAATCAATTTTGTTTATGGTATCATTCTTTATGTTCATAAAACCAACTTATATACTAACATTAAGTACTTATATATACAATTTTTAATATTATGCAGGTGGCTGTGTGGATGTTGAATGATGTTGATGATGAGGATGATGAACCTAATTTTTTGATGTGCTTAAGCCACATAAATTGCTTCAAAGAACATATCAAGAGGCAAGATGACATCATGTTCAATAACTTATGCACATATCATATCATAAGTGTTATGATGTTTCGCATGAACCAAAAAATATTTCAAAATTTATGTAAGATATTAGCAAAGAGATATGAGTTACAAGAGATGAATAATATTTATATTAAAGAAAGGGTTACAATGTTTATTGAAGTGGTGGGTCAAAATAAAGTTATGCTCGTTCTTTAAGAAAGATTACAATTTTGGTGATATTTCAATTCGCCCTCCTAAGAAAAATGCAGAAACATACACAGGTAGAAAACATGAATATACCATGAATTTATTTTCTATATGTAACTTTGATATGAATTTCACATATGCCTATGTGAGTGTATCGGGTAATAAATATGACACAAAGGTATTGACTTATTATGTGAGGAATGAGATTTTTTTCCACTTCCGTTAAATGGAAAATATTGTTTGGTTGATGTTGGATATCCCACAAGATAGAGCAATAGAAGATTTATGTGATTATATTACTAGTGAGTTGAGTAAGGGACATCATTTACCTTCCTAGTTTATTTGACTTTTTGTACTTATTTTTATTTATTAGTTTTATGACATTTGACTTCTAGTTTCTAAACATTTATTTTATATTTAGTTTATTAGTATATTTCTATTTAAAAGATAATATAAATTAAAAACAAAACTAAATAACTGAAAACAAATAAAAGTAGATATTTGGTCGCAACCGACATTGAAACGAACAACGCATCAACAATAGCCACAAAAACTGTAAAACATTAAAACGAACAATGCATCGACGATTTCCATGCTCAACCGCACAACTTTCGAAAGAATAACATCGTCAAGTCACAGCCTGTAGTCACTGAATCTGGTCGCTAACTCTTGTCGCTGACGCTGGTGACCACCAAATGAAGATTACCTTATAAAAAACTTACAAATCAAGAAGAGAACCCCTCATAACAGTGTCACAATCAACTACCGAGATATACATATCATCATTAACTATATCCGCTGAATTAATGGTGGTGTGGCCTATAAAAGGCATTTTGTAAACATGATTTGTTGGTCTATATAGACTCAATGTACGACTTAGGGTGAAATGATTTAAGTTCTTCCATTAGCCAAAAAGGTGAACCTTCCCCAAATTTTTTAAATTGTTCCAACATGTTGCATGGATCAAAACCATGCATTAAATATTTATAACAATATTAATAGCAAGACATTTAAAAAATATCATTATTAATTTTATGTTTATTTACTTTTTCGTTGGCGATTATGATTTCTAATAATTCAGCAAATTGTGCGTTGAAATGTTTCCAGGTGTGAATGATCTTGACTTTGATGAACCCACTTGTCTTAAATGGTTTAACATTAATTAAAAATGTATATTATATTTTTTGGGACCGCCATTCTCACCCCAAACATTTAAGAAATTTGTGCTAGTATTTGATGGGTTAGATTGGTGGTATTTACAGTGGTAGAAGATATAAGTTAAACGATGAATTTATTGTGTATTAATCATGAAAATTTAGTTTAAGATATGCATATATTATGTAGTTATATTTGATTGAGCTTTATGTATAATATTTTCTGATATATACAAAAGAGAATATATTTTTGGATATGTTGTATTAAAGAGTAAATTAAGTTCCTGTTTTGATAAAATATATGTAAAAATATATAGAGGTGTATATAAGAGGTTGGTTATTTGTAGATTAAAAAATATAACCATTAATAGATCTGTTATTAAGACGTTCAACAATCGTATAACTTATTTGGTATGATAGTTTATATATATATATATATATATATATATTCAAAAGAGATTTTATTAAGGGAGGAACCAATTTTAATATAAAAGATCCAGTAAATCTTGAATATTGTTTTTCAAAAGCTGTTTTGGATTTTAGGGTTTTGTAGCATAGGGTTTAAAGTTATACTTCACCATTTTATATGTATGTGAATCACAATTATACCATTATATATATATATTATCTTTTTTTTAACTATTATCTATAAACATGGAATTATATGTTATAATTATATTGTATGATCGATCATGCTGATTAATAGTGATGGTGACACTATGTTTTTAATAAGAATATGCAATATCGTTGATGATTTGTTTTGGGAAATTGCCACAAATAGCACATTCATAGTACCACTTTTCATGTTTACACTAACTACTTTTACCCTCAATTTTAATGAAGGGTAAAAGACAATTATACCCTTAGGGTTAACTAATCTAGACTTAGGGTTTAGAGTTGAGGGATGGGGTAGGGTTTTTGGAATGTGAAATTTAGGATTCTAATAAATATATAAATAAATACTTAAAAAATATATAAAAAGTTTTTAAAAATAGTTTCAAACATAATTTTCGTTTTTCAAAAAGAAATTTGAAAAAAAAATAAAAAAAGTTCGAAAAAAAAATTTCAAAAATTTTTTTATAAAAAGTTCGAATTTGAAAAAGTATAATTCGAAAACATAATTTTTTTTTTTACTTTTTTTAATTTTTTTTTAATTTTTTAATTTTTTAATTTTTAATTTTTTTATTTAAATAATGATTTATTATATATATATAAATAACAACGGCATAAGAGTCTTTTGCCACTTAATGAAGAAGATATTTTTGAAAATGTCTCTTTAGTGGTGGTAAAAATGAAAAGTGGTACCATGAAAGTGGTAAACATGTAATTTTCCCATTTTTTTAGATATTAGTGTAAAAAAATATCATTGTTATTATGTTTTAGGACATGTAATATAAAAACTAATTTCACTAGTACACAATAATACTATAAGAGCCATTAAACCAAACTTTTCAGATGATAAGTATAAGTTATAAAATAGACAACTATTGAATATATCAACTATATTTATATTTAGAATGTGAAAGGCAAAATTAACTGGGAAAATTTCATATTAATAAAAAACTTTAATTACTATTTCCAACTTAATACGCAGATTTTTAGACTAGCCAAAAAATACACAATTTTTTTTTTCATTTAAAACACCAACTAAAGATCATGTAGTTTGGCTCGTTAACACCGTTACCAATACTATTAACACCGTAAAGTAATTGTTAATTTTGTTGTTTAGTGTTAAACCATGGTTAATAAACTAATTATTATCTTAAACGATGTCGATTAGTTTACTCTCTTATTTCTCCCAAATAAAAAACTATAATTTATAAGAAAGAGGACAGTTGATTTTCATTAAAAAATCACATTCTTCTTTCTATCAGAATGTTCGTTGTAAGAGTGTGTGCGTGTTTGTGTTGTCCAAGGCAAGTAATAAGTTGTTTGTGTTGTTGGTTGTGTGTTTGTTGGATTTGTTTCCGAAACAAGTTGTATGTCTATTGCGTCTTTGTGTTGGTCATATGTATTTGTGGGTTTGTCGTGTTATAATAAGATTTTGTTTTTCGATTTTGAAATTCTATATGCACACAAAAACAATAAAATAACTAAAGTTTTAACAAGGTTAATAACTAGAGCTGTGAAACAAAACACAAGCATCCAAAGACATCATAATAACTAGAGTTGTAAAACAAAAGACTAAAATCCAAAGATAAATTTCAAGAGATTTAGCTAAAACCCCACACATTCATTTCTTAGAAGAACTTATAATTCTTGAACTATCTCCATAAACTTTAAATAATTTGTTAGTAATTGGATTTATATAGACTCTATGTCTCATAGAAATGACCTCTCTGCTTGCTTGTCCTTTTCCAAGAGGACGCCCACGTCTACAGACACGACTAGTTGCAAGTGGTCTTCTTGCTGCTTCAGTTGCAGGTGGTCTTGTTGTTTCATCAGTGGAAATCGACAAAGATGGTCTTGTAGATGCCTTGGGGCATGAAGATATAACATTAGGTGTGTTGATGGAAGATTGGAACTGTGTTTTCTTCAATCTCCTTGGTCTTTTTGGATTTGTTTCTTCTTCTTCCAATAATGTTAAATAATTCAGATACAAAACTATTATATTAATATGAAGTGGCAAATCTGATAAGAAGATATCATATAACTCACAGATATATTAAACGGTCTTCCACGTTTACGTTTTGGACTTTGAACCACATGAGCAGCATTCTTACAAGTGTTTCGGTTATGTCCAACCTGTTGGCAATTACCAAATGTCATTGTTCTGCCATTACGAGTCAATCGGTTAGGTCTTGAAGGTGACTCATGTGCTGCCTTAATCATCTTTCTCTTAGGACGTCCGGGCATTTTCCTGAAACCCGTAACTCCAATGGGGTCTTTACGAGCCTTCCTCCAAAAAATTCTCCATCAACTGGTTTTATGTTGTTCATGTAAGTCTCTATCCAAACCTGAATCTTGAAGTAATAATCACATAACTGCATAAAAATGTTAACATTATCAAAAACGATGTAAGCATCATGATATAATAAAATATACAACAACTTACTTAGTTGGATCTTAATTGATGTCATTGATGACCCGAACTGAATGCCAATATGGGATGCCTGTGAGGTCGCACTCCCGACAAATACAAGTTTTTATTTGAAGACTCACCATGAAGCTAAAACCATATAATCTTACTTCATACAAATTATCGCTACTCTTTTACATAGTACAACGGTTACTTGTTTCTTGGTATGTTTCCAAAGTAACAAGTAATTGGAGAAATCCAGTAGACATTGGTTTTCCTTCACACACCTTTGAGAGAAATGCACATCATAGCTTGCCTCCTAATTGTTTCCAACATATTAATCAGAGGCAACTCTCTGAATTTTTTAATTGTCATATTTAAGCTCCCATATAAGTTGTTGCAGACGTTATCATATCGTGCTACACTGGAGAAGAAAGCACGACACCAAGTGCTAGGATCAGATGCTTTTAAGTCATCATGTAATTCTCTATCAAATACACCAACTCATCCATTATTGATTCAAACTATGAAATTGTTCGATTGTAAGCCACCCTCCAGAAGAAAGGTCTATTGTCTTCATTGATGTAAGTCTCTTCCAATTAGCATACACATTCTTAGCACAGTTCCTATAATCTTCGTTTGGGAGAACTGTTGCTAGAGAAATTTCCAGACCCTGAAAACACACAGAAAAAAAAAATTATTGAGACCAATTAAGTTTGATATCCTCTTGCAGACCCTAGAACTCCTCAGTATCAAACAATGAGACCAATCAAGTTTTTTGAAATATCTTAAGCTTGCTTTTACATGCATATAACCAGTACATATTTTTCATATCAAAAAACTACATTGGAAAAAAACAATACATATAACATATTCAAAATTTTATAAGACGACACTATTTGAAATCTGAGGTGACGACATAATTAACATTTATAAGATTATAAAGCTATTCATTGCAATTAATGTAAAATGAAATGTTAACCATATATCATGATTTTTGACGCAGATGAAAAGTAAGACACAACATAGACCAAGAGCAAAGGAAAATATGTTATGAACAACAAGCAACCATATTCATGATTTTCCAAGGGAAAGCTATAAGTGGTGATGTATTAAGGTAGAAGACATACTTTTTGTCTGTATGAAATGAAAGTAAATCCAGTTCATGAACCCAATCCAAGTTCACTTGCAACTTTTTAACAAACCACTCTCATGAATCTTTGTTCTCTCCTCTAGATATAGTCCAAGTAACAGGATAAATCTTATTTTCTGCATCTCTCCCTACATATGCTATTATCTCTCCTTTTAATTCCCACTTCAAGAAAGTATTATCTAGTTCTATCAAAGGATAAAATAATTATTCCAAGTTATTCTAAATGATTCAAAGCACACACAGAACCTATCAAATACTTGCCTTCCATCCTTCTCAACTATTATAATTCTTGTGTTGCATTTGTTGTCAGATCTCTTTAACTCGGTCTCATAATCCCACAACTTTGCAAATTGTTGTTTAAGTGTTTCTAGCACAATAATTAAGGCAATCCTTCTTGCTTTTCTGCACTTATATATCAATACTGAGACATTGTATTGATGCATCAACTCATCTTTGATATATGTAATTCTTATTTTAGGCAATTTTCTAGCTTTTTCTTTGAACAATTTGGTGATAATACCTTATTTCAACATCTGAACTTTTTCTGTTGGAAAATGGCAATGGATGCTTTCGTATACTTTAACCAGCCACTTAAAAATTAGTTTCTCAACAGAACAATATATCCTTCACTTACAGTTTTCATGGGTGCACATATCTGCTTGTTTTTTTGACTCTCATCTATCAAGCTTGACATTAAACTATGCATTCAAGACATACCTTAGCAGCTGATCTCTGAACTCCACCATTATTAAACGTTTGAATTAGTCACGGATATGGAGGCTTATCATAATCTGCACAGCTTCTTTGTGAGGTTGCTTTTTTTCTTCTTATTTCTCTATCTTCTTTGTGAAAATTTGTCCATCCTCAGCTATATCAACCAGAGAATCTGGATATTCATCTCCTCATCTTCACTATTGCTTTCACTTTCTTCATCATGAATAAGGTTTGGTTGTGTACACTCGGTCTGTGCAGCCTGTGAAAACATATTTTGGAATCAAACATCTTGATCAACGCCTTGACCCAAAATATGTTCTTCATTCTCCGATTGATGACCATTTATAGCTTTTTCCTGCTCTTCTCTAATCTCAGTCTCATTTGTTTCTTCTTCATCACTAACTTCTTCTCTAATTTCATCATCACTCTTCTCTTTATCATCACTCTTATTTTCGTCAGCATTCTGACCATAGACAATATACAAATCAGCTTCACCAACACCTTTAGTTTCTTCACACAACTTCTTAATCTCAGCATCGTTGTTTTTGTATATCGACATAGCTGTAGATATATCTTTGTTGGCTACTTTATACCAAACATGTTTCACGTTACCCTTGATTCCTTTATCTAGTATAAAATCCTCAAAAATTGACTATGTAATAAGATCCGGGTCGACGACCAAATCTCTAACATAAATTCCGCCGAGTATGAGAACTTCTCTCTTTTGTATGACACTGAACCGGCATAACCAATGTGCATCTTTAAAACACCATCGATGTTACTGTAAACACAAAAAACAACAAGATTATGAGTGATTCACAAAACCAAATAATTCGATGATTCACAGAACCAAACAACGACAATCACGATGGATTTCTTAAGTCGTTCTTCTCAAAGATACACTCTTAAGGCGAACATTCCGACATAAAGAAGAAGGTGTTTTTTTAATGAAAATCAATTGCTATCTTTCTTATAAATTAGGGTTTTTTATTTGAGGTAACTAGGAGAGTAAACTAATCGACATTGTTTAAGATAAATGTTAGTTTATTAACCATGGTTTAACAGTAAACGATCATATTAACTACTTTATGATGTTAACAGTATCGGTAATGGTGTTAACGAGCCAAACTAAAATCGCTACACGGGTTTTAGATGAAAAAAAAATTGTGTATTTTCTCGGTCAGACTAAAACCATGTGTATTAATATGGAAATTTCCCAAATTAATTTTAGTATGTATACGTAAACAAGTCCGGTTAAAAATATCAGATGTTGCAATATGTATGTATAGTTTTTTTAATCGATAATAGTTAATATTGTAAGACATACATATAGAAAGTGACACTTGTAATATCTTAAATTAGATCAATGGTGAATTGTAGAAGCTCCCTTGGTCCAGTGGTTTGATCAAGGGTTCATTAATGCTTCTACACCAGGAAGTTTGAGTTTCAATTTCCGGAAAATGCGGAATTATGTGAATTAAGGGAGCAAAATGCTTAGAAGAGATCTGCAGCATGGCGCAAAGAGTACTGTCAAGCGTGGATCCCATAATGTAGTCAGGCGTGAATCCTCATACGGCAGATAGAATTGTCGGCTGTAGAATCGTCTGTAATATTTTTCATAATTGTAATAGCATAATTATCCAACATTTAAAAAAAAAAAATCAATGGTGAATCCCAAAAGTGGATCCAATTTAACAATATTGATAAACGTATTAAACATTTTATGATTATTCAGTACATTTTGTTTACTTTCACTGTTATTCTTCAGGTTCGATTAAAAATTACCATGCCAAATTAAGTGAAAAACAATTCTCTAAAATCAGAAAAATTGAATTCCATGTCCGAATAGGTTTAAGCAGTTGTGCGATTTTTACGCATTATTTAACCCAACATTATGAAATTTCCTCTAAAGAGGCCTCTCTCATTGACTGTGACAGTGTGTTAGAGAAGTGGGGTGCCATAATTTTCAGTAACCAGAAACTCTCTTTTATTTTCATCACCCTGAAATATACACCAATCTAATAATACAAATGTGTATCTAATAGATATGTGCTGTGGGCGGGTATGCCAGTTTTGTTGCCACACTATTAATTAGTTTTGAGATTTGCATTTGAAACCATTCCAAATGATTTTATGACAAAACTGCATAAATAGTTACCCTAAACCTTTAAGGTAACCAACTCGCATAAAAATAAAGGGAGAGAAGTGGCAGCAGCAGCTACAAACGTCAAAGCAGGTGCAAACCAGACCAACCCGTGGACTAAAGTCAGCTTTGACGGTTGTAGCAACGCTCTACGTTCCATGGCTATTAAAAGGTGAGGCTCCTCCTCCTTTAGCTGGATCCTTTTGCAATAACACATCATGATTGATCGAAGCCAATTGTGACAAATTCTGCAACATAATATTAACATTATCTTATAGTTTGATAATAATATAAACCTCAACGTTACTTATTTCTCCCAAGACTACCCAACAACGTCAAGTAATGTAAATTGAGAATCGTACTTGGCTTTTAGCGTGGAAGCAGAGATTTTACCTTGAAAGAAAAGTTTATGAACGAGAGATAGTAAGGTGGAGAATCAAAGTCGGCCAGGTTGGTGCATTCATCCAACTAAAGAAAGGGACGAAACCAGGATATGCTTTAGATCCGATGTTTGCAAGTGAAAGTACTTGAGAGAGAAAAGGATGCGAGTTTTCTTAGATGTTTTTACCTCGTCTCCTGAGTTTGGATATGATTCATTGTCGTTGTCAGTACCAGAATCACTACAACTCTTTTCACCAAACCGTGATACAAAATAGCTAGTGTCATGTATACTCTCAGGCTGTGGTACAAAGGCAGCCTGCCAAAAAGCAAGAACAAGGAAACAACTCGATCATTTATAAGACTTCTGTTTTCCCCAGCTCTTCACCAGGCGACTAACAATAATTTGTCTATCAAATCTGCCTTGATAGAAAAACAGGTGCGTAGTCATGTTCTTACCTTTTGCATAGCAAGATTTTCCCAGTCAACACCTCGAAAGAAGGGATGTGATTTAACCTGGAAATGAGACCAGAAATGTTACGTATCCTTCTGCTGTAGCATGCATTTAGAAACCAGTTGTTTCTCTGTTCTGCGGCGTTAGTAAAAAAAAAGTAAAGGGAAAGTAGTTGAGTACCTCTGCAGCCCCATTCGCCCCCAGTCGTTTTTCCGGCTCATGAACAAGAAACCTATTATCGAAAGAAAATGAATCTATATGAAAAGTGGAGCAACTAGTAAAATATACAGCATAAAGTCAGCTGGTGTTGTGCGGAACCAAAATACCTGTTAATCAGATCCTGAGCTTCATAAGACATTTGACCAGGCACATCAGGCCAGGGCATTTTCCCGTTGAGGATGTTGTCAAATATGATCTGCGCAGCATAATTAGAAAAGTTGAGCCTGATAAAATGTTTGTAGAACTCATCTCATTCTAACTGATAACAAATGAATTATTCAGAGAATTCTTTGCTTAGACGGAAATAAATAGCTACTAGTTATGGTTCAATCAGATATATGCATATGGAATCCTCAGAGATATAATCATACTACAGTGAACATATGATTATGATACTACTAAGCTTTCATAACTTTAAAACTTGCTGGCAGCTCCAGAACTACACTCTAGTCAGTAAGTTTAAAATGTTGTAGGCACCTCAGGACGGGCGGCTGTAAAAGGTGGAATTCCAGTTATCAGTTCAAACAAGATGATTCCCACAGACCACCAATCCGCAGCATAACCTGCACACACATCAAGAAGGTAAATATAATTTTCTTCGCGCTTTATAAGAACCTACGTTTAAGGTAGTATGCAAACCATGTTCTGTTCCGAGAAGAATCTCCGGCGCCAAGTAGTCAGGTGTCCCAACAGCTGAATGTCGAATTCTCTCTTCTTCTTTGCTCTTCTGAAAATGACGAGAACTTTTTCTTGGAGATGCCTCTGACTCAGGGCCAGATAAATCAATTGTGTTGTTTATAAGACCGATTTTTGACAGCCCAAAGTCTGTCAGCTGGTGACAAAGATTATAATAAGTTGGATGGTTAAACAGCAGAATGTAATATCAACAATCGCAACGGAAAACAATATTAGCATATGGTTATTTTCCTATATATGTAAGAACACAATAGAAATCTCATTTTATCAAGGAAAAACATTTGACCACTCTACTGCAAGAAATAGGTATGTAAGAGGTTAGATAACAGACCTTGATGTGCCCATCATGAGCTATTAAAAGGTTATCAGGCTTAATATCTCGGTGCACAATATTTAGAGAATGGAGGTATTCCAATGCAAGAACCTGAAATAAATGATAACCGTTTCTTTAAGAATCCCACAAACCATCCCCATATGAAGCCTTCGACAAACCAGTTCCGCGATGTAAATACGAGCAATGTCATCGTCAAGACAGCCAACTTTCTGGAGCAGAGAGTATAGATCACCACCATTAAGATATTCCATTACCAAGTAGAGGTTATCACTGCAGGTGAATGAATAAAAAAATCGAACCTGCATCAACAAGATAAGGTGTTCAACCTTTGGAAATAGTATTATGGGTTGGACAGTAGCAAAGAAGTGAAATGTTTACCACAAAAGGGTATCTGACAGTTATTAGTATATTTCGCTCTTCCAATATCCGTTCGAAGTCGTTTTTCCTTATCATATCCAGCTTCTTGAGTACCTGGTATATGAGCAACATAAGATTAGCACATGGAGAAGCTGACAACAAAGCAAAAAAAAAAAAAAAGAAGATAAAATGCAGCTACCTTTATTGCAAAAAAGTCCCCTGTTGTTCTTTTACGTGCAAGAAAGACTTTACCAAAGGCACCTCTGCTTATTGGTTTGATGATCTCAAAGTCATCTATGCTTGTCCTTTCTTTCTGCGCAAAATGCGGAGTAGTCATTGCGGAACCTTGCGATGCATGCTCCGAGACACTTTCACTCTCTTTTACATTGCCCGTTGAACTCTTATCACCAATCAAATCACAGGCATACATATATTTCTCGCTGCAGATAAGATCAGAAATTAATATACTTTATTATATATTTCTCGCTACAGGTAGGACTAGAATTTTATAACAAAGTGAATTTTACCAGAGAAGTTTCTCGATCCTCCCCCCAAAAGTATCTATAACAAGTGCTTTGAGCTTGCTCTGCTTCAAGACAGCTTGTATGTCTTGCATGCAGGCAAGCAAATAGTCACAGGAACCCTCTTTCGAGAGATCTGTGCTTGCTCCACACCGGGCAATATCAGAAAGGTCCATCATCTGCAAGATGGGAAAAAATATAAGCAGTTATGAATTAAGATTATTTTATACTAAAATCAGTGAAACAGGTAAACACAAATTTGAATCAGAAGAAATTCGAAGCAATGGATTCGCTAAAACCCACAGAGGAGTTAACAGTAGAGGAGAAATTCTCAACCCATTAATGGCATCAGTAGTACCCACAAAATTTTGAGTGTACAGTTTTTGATTAAAGACATTAATGATTTCCAAATTCTGGCAAAACTCATTAGGAAATAAATATATAAGAAAGAGATAGTGGAAACAGAAAACTAACCAATTGAAGATCCTCTTGCTCTGGACTATGCCGCTCTAGCCAATAAGAGTCAAAGTGACTTGTTCTGGGGGTATTTGTTGAAGATACTGAAGTGATGCTACCAGTTGATGATGAAGTGCCATGATGGCAAAATTTAGCCCCTACATGGCTCTTCAAGTTAATAGGAAATGTGTTAGACTCGTCTATGAAGGCAGTGTCCATCTCATGCAGATCCTCAAACATTCCCTCAACACCTTTGTTCCGCCATTCATTTACTTTAGGAGAACAACCTTCAGATGCAACTCCAGATTTCTGCAAGACCGAGTTTTCCAGGCCACCAGCTTGGGGATGAAAGGAATTTGAACTTCGTGAATCAATGATCTGTTCCAGTATCTCTTCAAGTTTCAAAAGGCGCTCATCAACATCCAAACAATTGATTTCACATTTATCTGCGTATGCACATATGTAAGAGTGTGGTTCCAGATGGGAGAGAGTAACTTCTTCCTCGCATATTCTGCAGATTACAGAGTCCCATCCACCTAACTCTTTTCCAGAAGGATCATTTGGCATCTTATCTTGATACTCATTACTTAAACAAGATCTTTGTTCCACCACTTTACTATTAAACTGAGACCCCTGTTTAGAAGCTCCATAACCTTCTCTAGCAGCATTATTGCTTTGATCATCTGGCATCCCAAAGCCTAAAGTTGCCTCTGACTCTAAAGATTCTTTGTCCTGTTTCTTGAACTTTTTTCCTGCGTCATCAACTCTAGAAGTGGAAACCCAATTTGTTTCCAGAGCAGGGATATTTTCCAAACATTCCTTAAATTTCCGGAAGGAATTCTCATCAATGGGCTCAGTCTCCTTCTGAAACATGACAACTCTTGTACAATGAGTCAGTATAAAAAGCAACTGAGAGACAAACCACTTCACAAGTCCTGCTTGGCACTGTTTCATCTTCTTAGTTAGGTCTTGGACAATAGATTCACAAGTAGCACGAAGCTGAGCAGATGTCATCTCTATACAGGTTTGAGCCAACTTAAGTAACTCCTCTGCCGTTTCTCGATCTTCAGGACATGATGGATCCATTTTCTCCATATTCTCTTCCACATCTATGACAAAGTCATCCAGCTTCTTATCCACAATCTCCTTTGCGACATCAAATCTAGAGTGAAGTGAGCCCAAAAGTTCCTGAAAATATCATATCATCTCCAACCTCAATATTTTGTAACACTAAACCAAACAAATCAAAATACAAACCCACTCCCGTAACAAGCATCACCTTGAGGTCGTTGTAGCTGTGTGGACGAGGGTGAGAAGTTTGAACACCACCGCGTGGCCCTAACTCATGTGAAAAGCTCTTTATACCTATTGCTGGCACCTTGCAAGAGGAAAGGTTGGTTTCAGATAGCTTGACCATCCTTTCCTCGTCTTTACGAGAGTTGTTGACTTTAGATTTGGCATCCTGCCACCACCAAAACTAAGGTCAGATAGTTTCAAAAACCCCAACGCCCTCATCACAAACCCAATTCATACCTCACTAGTTGAGCAGCCATAACCTTTGTGAAGGTTCACAGAATACTTTGGTTTGTAAGAAGCAAGCCACCTCGACAACTTCTTTCCCTTATTACGCTCTGAAACATCAAGAAACGCTTATCAATTTTGTTTTTTCTATGAAGCCAAATGATGATCATAGGAGAAATCAAAACCTTGCTTGGAAGTGGTTTTGCCATGTTCACGACGAGGAGCGATACTTTTCGGCTTACGGTTATAAAAAGGAGGAGGAGGCTTTGGAGCGGTGAGGGCGGATTCATCGGGTTTGGGAGCTAACCGAGTCTTGATCCGGTTCAAACCGGAAGGAATCGAGACTTCAGAGGAAAGGCCTCGATCCTTACGATTCTCTGCCGCCATAACAGGGAGGGTGGTTACGAAAACCCTAATTGAAGACCTCTCAGGCTATATATGGTGGCTTCTCCCGGGAAACGAGGGCGGCGAT
Organism: Brassica napus; assembly: GCF_020379485.1. NCBI lineage: Eukaryota > Viridiplantae > Streptophyta > Magnoliopsida > Brassicales > Brassicaceae > Brassica > Brassica napus. Next base: position 4,342,154 of record NC_063441.1, on the reverse strand, counting down.
GAGAGAATATCAGAAAGATTCATGGTTTTGGTAAGCTTCTTCTTATTAGAGTGCAATGGTGTTGTTTGGTTGGTTCTAGGATCAACGACCTCGCGGTTGTAATATCTCTTTCCATATAATTATTTCTTAATGTGTGACCTTTTCAAATTTCAAAACAATTAATTAATTATATCTTATATATTAAAATATAAGTTACAATTTTGATTCATGTGTGATTTAATAGACATATTTCTAAAAAGTTATGTTACATTTAATATTTAATCTTATCATTTAAATTTTAAACCAACCAAACAATAGATGATCTATTGAATTCAGAGTATTATAGAGTAATTGGCGTAGATGCACCTAGAAACCCATGTAATTTGCCATATAATCTTGTTTCTTTTTAATATTTTTAGTGACTATAATATAATTATCTCTATATCTCTCTATTCTCCCTTTTATGTGTTCTAATCTCTTTATCTCTCGTACAAATTCTTCAAATCATCTTCTAATTCAACACAAATCTTTATTTTTTTATTCTGATTCTTTTGACACCCATAATGCTAATCTTATTATCTCATCCCAATTCCAATGTTTCCAATTTCGAATCATAATCAACTTTTAGATAATATATATGTTAGTAGGTATTTTATTACTTACCTGCTATTATTTAGATTTTAATTGATTCTTAATCGATACATGAAGTGTTAGCTGTTACAAATAGATTTGGAGCTATTTAATAGATAACTAATTAATTGTTAATAGTTTCATTAACTGATATATGATTTGTCAGTCGATACATTTGTTTGATACGTAGATTGTTAGATGATACTAAAATTATTAGCGGATATGTTAGTTGGTATGTAGATTGTTACCTGCTATGTAAATATTTAGCTGATAGATCTAGAGTTACTTGTTTTCGACAAAGCATAAGGGCATTTTCATCTGCACAGTATCAAAAAGTTACTCCTTTTTTAGTTATCCATAATTAAGGGCATTCAGAAAATTTGGACCTTAATTGGGTATATTCCACACATTGACTCTTGAATTTATCGATAGTATAAATTATATAAATATAATTTAATATTGTAATACTATACATCTATATGCTAAATATTTAAATATTTGTCGATGTTAACTTTTAAAATTATAAAGATTTTTTTTTAAATAACAAAAATCATATTATCAAACAATGATTAATATTTATTACCTTAAACCAATGAAAACAAATTTTAAACTATATAGTTTATTTTTAAAATTAAATAAAAACTAAATGTTTAATTATTTACTCGATAATATAAATCTATGAAGCGAAAACTTTAATTTTTTTAAAAACTTTCTAAATTTGTGAAATATTACAATATGACAATATAACAATATTACAATATTTTACAAATCTTTATATATATATTTATGATTTTAATAATGAAATAACAATCCAAAAATATATATATAGAAGAAGATACAAATACATGTGAAAATTTGAAACAATCTATTCAATGAAAAATATACCGTAATTTTTTTTTAATTGCTAGACACATATATATTATAATATATACCAATTTTGAATTGAAAACAAAATGTTTATATAAAAATAAATGAAAACAAAAACCCGCATGGTTGCACGGATCGAGATCTAGTATAAAATTAAAGTAAGTATTAAAATTTTCAATTATCACAAAAAATAGATAGTGTAATTTAATAGATAGCTGGATATTTTATTCGTTAAATATGATTCGATTCGATCCAAAAATTCTGGATATCCGTAAATATTCGAAACAAAGCAAATACTCAAAATCAATATCCGCTAAAATCGAAGCAAATCAAAAATATTAAAATTTTGGGAAGCGGATATCCGCTCCGATCCGGCGATATATAAATACATGTATATCTTGATTACATTTACAGTTTTAAATGTATAAATTTATATATTTATTATTCTAACATATGATTTGATAAATTATGTTCACATTATTACTTATACTAAAGTATTACATAAAAAAAGAGAAAAAACTTATGACAAATATACTTTTTCTTAAGTTTAGTTTTATTATAATTGTTAACTTAAGTTTAAAATTTACAAAATATGTAGTTTCACAATTTCTTTAAATTTTTATTTTATATATCATGCAAAAAAAATTTCTAAATAAAAATTGTATTAAACTTTCAAGATTATTTGTATTAATAAAAATGGATGAGATATCCGTAAGTATTCGTAAATATCCGTAAATATCTATTTATTTTTCGAATATCCATTTTCCGGATATCCGTATTTTTCTAAAACAAAGCAGATAAAAAATTAGATATTTATGGCATACGACGCAAATCACAAATACTTCTAAAAATCCAGATATCCGATCTGTGCCCAACCATAATTATATTGTTGTCACTAAAACAGAAGTCACAAATTTGATTCATGTGTGATATTTTTTTAAAAAATGGATCTAATGAACTTATTCATAGAAAATCATGTTACATTTAATATCTGATCTTATCACTTAAATTTTCGGCCAACCAGAAATTTTTATTGGGCTATCAATAATTGAATTTAAACAATAGATGATCCATTGGATTTATAGATAGTATAAATTAAATAGATATAAATTAATGTTTTAATACTATACCTCTCTATACTAAATATTTAAATATTTGTTGATGTTAACTTTTAAAATTATAAAGATTTTTTTTTAAACAACAAAAATCATATTGTCTAACAATGATTAATATTTACTACCTTAAACCAATGAAAACAAATTTTAAACTATATAATTTATTTTTAAAATTAAACAAAAACTAAATGTTTAATTATTTACTCGATAATATAAATCTACAAAGTGAAAAGTTTAATTTTTAAACAAATTTCTAAATTTGTGAAATGTTACAATATGACAATATACCAATATTTTACTAATCTTTATATATAGAGATATGATTTTAATAATGAAATAATAATCCAAAAATATATATATAGAAGAAGATACAAATACATGTGAAAGTTTGAAACAATCTATTCAATGAAAAAATATACCGTAAAATTATTACGTTTTAAAAATTGATAGACACACATATATTATAGTATATACCAATTTAGAATTCAAAACAAAATGTTTATATAAAAATAAATGAAAACAAAAACCCGCGCGGTTGCGCGGATCGAGATCTAGTTGTATACTAAAGTACAAATCACTTGCCCAATGAAGATCTTGTAGCCCCCTATTCTAGTGGTTTGACTAAGGGTTCATTAATGCTTATACACCAAGAGATATGGGTTCCAAACCCCAGAAAATGCAAATTATGCAAATTATGGAGAAAATGGTTACAAAAGGTCTTCAGCATGGTGCATGGCGTATCATCGAACATGGATATCATAGGGCGGCTCGGGATGATGCAGTTAGACGTGCATTCCCATATGATGGTAGAATTGTCGGCTGTAGAATTGTCTGTGTAATATTTCTCATCGTTGTAATAGCATAATTAATCAGACGTTAAAAAAATGAAGATCTTGTGAAAATCTTTTAAAACAGATTTGTTAGAATTTTAAAATAAATATATTTATATTTAAAATGAAAAGATATCAAAAGATATTATGATTAAAATATTTTAAAGATCTTATCTATTATTAGTCTTAATAAAATACATTTAATAAGATTTTTAAGTGATGGTTCAAATTAAAATATCACACATGAAAAAAGTCATGACTTCTGTTTTAATATTATAAGATATCAAAATTATATTTTTAAGATGCAAAATAACATTTTTTTTCATTGTCAAATACCCAAATACTATATTTAGTGTATCTATATATAACCAATACCCGTGGGAGATATCTAGAGATGTCAAACAGGTTTACCCATCCTGTTTCATCCTGTACCGCGGCGAGTTAGTTGTCGAGCGGGTCACAGCGGGCCTGTTCCGCGCGGACTGCGGTCTTCAAATTGTCGGTTCAAATCCGTACCGCAGAATATATAGGTTCGTGGGCCGTCCCGCGGGACGCCTACTTATCAAACCGCCTACTACAGCTTCTTTCATGAATGTTCAAGTAAAATAATTGTGTAAGAGAGTTGAAGAGAGCTCATTAAGCTTCACTAAAACTTTATCAAAATCAATGCCACAAATCTCCGTTTGTCCTTGCGTTCTTGAGTTAAAAGCCTGCTTTTGTTATCAGCATAAGCTTTTGTCAAGTTTGAATCTGATTGAGTTGTTGTCTTTGTAATAACTTGGCTCAAGTGTTGTATGTTTTTATCAAACTATTTCTTTTTTTAATTATTTGGATTGCTAAAAAATTTGTGAATCACTTTGCCAAATTATACAAGTGACATGATATACAACTACCTTTTCTCCTAAATAACACCATTGTAACCAAATTTAATTTAAGAAAAACACCACTTCGCATTACTGAAAACAAAACTAATTAACTTAAACAAAAAATATCACATTGTAATAAACAATTCATAGCTGTGTGTAATAAAAAGAGAAAACAAAATCAAAACACCACCAGAGCTCAAATCGTCCTCGCTGGAGCCGGAGTTGTCATCGCCGGAGCTCGAATCGTCATCAATCGGAGCTCGAATCATCATCGTCGGAACTCCTTATATTTGCTGGGAGAAAAGTCACAAGAATCGCTTTCTTCTCACTCTCTTTGTCGTTTTTTTTCAGATAAAATAAGAAATGAAAAAAAAAATACGGGTCCATGTAATCCCGCATGATCCGTTTCGGTCCATCTCGCAAAAGGTCCAGTCCCACAAAGACCCGTCCCGCGAGGCCCGCAAATTTAAGGACTTAAAAAACCTCGTCCCAATACCATTCCGCGACAGACCTTTACGGACCAGGTCTGCGGTCCAGATCCATGATTACCATCTCTAGAGCTATCACTAGTCCTTCTATAAAGTACAATATACTTTTACCATATGTTATGTCCATCATGGATAACATCCTATTCTTCCCAAACTATTTTTTTTTATTAATCTGAGATATTTCAGGTCCATAGAGAAGTCCAGACTAATCCCCAAAAGTAAATACAGTCCACTGATAATTTTTTTTTCTGGGTATTCAAATTTCCTAAAACATGGATCTATATTCTTGTTAAGTGACCAGGATAATTGTGACTTCGTTTTGCGTAGCAGGTGGTTCGAAACTAAAACGTGTTAGCGTTCTAACCCCGCCTTCTTACCACCCGACCAAAATCACCCGGTCTTCCCAAACTACTTGAAGCGGCTCTTTTTGTAAAAATGATCAAGATTTTACCCATTTTGGTCATTATAATGTTTTTAATAAATAAATATCAGAGTGGGTAAAGATTATCGAACTTATGTAATTTGCCAGGAAAAAATATTTTTTAGAAAGGGCTGAGAAAAAACATTTTGATGATGACAAAATATATAAGAAGCGAAAATATAACCATTTCGATGTAAAAAGTAAAAAAAAAAACACGAAACTATACTCAGAATTTTCTATGTAATGTAAATAAGTTACAATAATGATCAAAATATTAAGATTTTAATGAGCAAATTCCAAAAAAAAAAACTCAATAAAAGAACACTACAAGAGTTTAGAAATAAGTAGTCACAAACGATTTCAACTCAATATAATTCCACTGTATAAATTCAAAATGAATAAGTAAATAACACTTCTGCTAACATTAGTACCAAGAAAATAATAATAACACTTCTGCCAAATTTCTATTCAATCAAAAAGATCACACAGCCAAATTTTCCAAACACTCAAAACAGCATATGTTTTACACTGAATCATATTCATTTTCCAAAATCTAAACATGAATGACCAAGTATATAATAGGGTGATTAAGAGAATCACGTCATATATTATAAATTGGCTATCTTGAAAAGTAGTTTGGGTCCTCGTTTTGTTATCTTTTCTTTTGCAATAACTCTAATTTAGACCGATATTTGCAACCTTTCCTACAAGATAAGTCTCGTTTTATATGTTTGCAGAAAAAGTCATCTTACCATAATTCTTTATATTATAAACTAGTGGTATTCCGGCGCGTAGTATGTTTTATTTTTACCTGAATTTACAATTCTTTTATGTTTTTAGTAAAGAAAATATATTTAAGAAAATGAAAATTAAAATATGTTGAAAGAAGATGATTTTCCTCCGATTTATTTGATTTTGGCTAGCGATCATAGTGTATTAATTATTTTTGAAGTTTCTTAGTTGAAAGTGGATTAGCCTAAGTGGCCATGACTAATTGATTCAATAAAAGTAAATAAGAAGATGATAAACATATAAGAGTTAATTTTGTTAGAATTTAAGCATAAAGTAAAGCTGATGTTTAGTTTAAAGAACATATTTATATTATTAAGTACCATATGGACAATATATCTAAGGAATATTATTTGAAATTTTATTTTAGAGACTAAAGTCACTAAACTGAATTTAAATGTGTAACGAAATTTTGTTCATATATTCTTCTTATTTTATTTTTGGGAAGAAATTAATTCTGGCTATGGAAAATATTTGGAAATGAGGGAAAATATTTATATTTTTTATTTTGAAAATTAAATGAATATCCAAAACTGTATGTTAATGAAACGATGGTCGTGTATGCTTGAAACAAACAAGATTGTAAAATAAACTCTTTAGGTTTGGATATTATGAGGAACAGTAACCAATCGGATTAAAAAGATGGTGTTTGTTTAGAGCTTGAGCTTAAATTACATGCCTCTTCTTCAGATTAAGAGGTGAGTGCTTTTTTCATTAGGTTTGACCAGCAAGTTCTTCATGTGCTATGAACATCCCTATATATATATTCAGGGACTGATATTAGTTGCTTTCATGCAGGATGTTTCTCGTAAGAGAAGAAAGATAACTCAGGAAACACTGCAATCTCATCTAATAGTTACTCATCATCTCAAGCTATTCAAGATAGTTCCTTTGCTAACGTAAGTAACATATTAAGGTCATAAGCTCTGAAATTCTCTTTCAAGTAAAACAAACTTGAGATGATGTGAATTATGTGTAACTATGTATTTTACCATCACAAGCAAATAAAAAATACAAAATCATCTGCTCAAGTCGGGAAAACAATCCCAAACCTTCTGACCACATGGGTGTTCCTTGGTAACAAATACAAAATAACATCTAGTCTGTATAAGATCTTCTTGAATCATATGGTGATTGTTACAAATGTTTTGTGTCTATGAGTAGAAAATCTAATATTCATATTTCTATTTGCGAAAGTGATTTACATTTTTCGAGAAAGCTGGTAACCATGATGGTTTTTGACTATTTTTTACCTGGAGGATTGCAGATCTCAAGAGTTTGTGAAACTCATGAATGCTGATTCTCCGATCTTCATTAACGCCAGCTTCTGCAAGAAGTGATTCTATAGAGCGTTTCAAACCCGTTTGATGCAAAGGTGGAAACTTGATTAAACGATAATTAAAAGCGAGGTGAATATAAGAGATGTGAGCCTGACCATTTTTTGTTCCTCAGATGTTATAAACCCATCTCTGGCAATGTCAAACTTCTCGAAAGCTGCTCATGACCACTACTCCCACTGGTCAGAGTCATGCTCCTCCAGTTGACTAACATGTAAAGTAACGACCACAAACTCAGCGTAGTTCACTAACCCATAAGTGTTGCTATCGATCTGCAAAGACGGATATTTTATTTTTGAATATTTTTAAAACAAAACGTGGAAAGTGAGCAGACTTACTCCTTGAAGAATCGCAGCTAATCTTGCATCATTGAGCTTCCAAGGACTATCTTTCACAAGAACCTGTGAAATATGGCTAATGAGTTTACGCACTATTGCCTTGAATCGCTTACTTGCATCGCAAGTCTTGTTTTCTTCTTACCTGCCTCATCTCCACAAGACTAATGGAATCATTCTTGACTTTGTGTGATATGGAATCTCTACATATTAACTTCTCCAAACTGGTCTATGAGATCATCCAGCTCATCATCATCATTAGTCGTCTCCTGAACCGTTCAAAAACACACTTCAGTTAAGTAAAAAACTCATGAATATGAAACACAATCTCTGTCTTTGTTTCTTTTTGATTACCTTCAGAGCAATCTGCTTAAGCCGGCTAACTTCAGAAACTGATGTATGTTGACAAGAACAGATGTCTATTACAATCTCTCACCCATGCGTGTGCTGCAAAACGCCAACAAACCAAATACAAAAACTGTAAATCTACAAACATAAACATTGGCTATTAAGAATCACATTCATAGTGCTTCACCTGCTGTTAACCGTGCTCATGACTCCTTTGCCAACAACTTCTTCACAAGATCTTTGGCTTCCTTGTAATCGTTGCCCGTGTGTTTGTTTCGAAGTCATGTTTTTTCTTCTCATTACCTGTTTTATTGTCTACAACTCATTCAGTATCACGTCTTGTGTCTTACCCCAAAAGGGTCTTCTTCCACAGAGAAGAATGCAAGTGATGACACCCATACTCCAGACATCTGATTCAGGTCTCGACCTATGCTTGAATGATTAATATAACAACAACCACGACACTGATATCAACACAACAGAGGATGTCACTATATCTATTACAGCAACAATTCTTGGCTCTCTCCCGTAGCTATCGAATTTGCTATGGAATGCAAGAGCCAGAGAGTCAAACATACTAACACAAACGCTTGTATCCCTGCACATAAACTATCTTACAAAGTCAGACTTGTTAAGTATCTATATATAATAAATGAAGATTACACAATCTAAAGTGCCTTTCTAGACGCAAAGTAAGCATTATTGTGTTCCTAATTGCACTAAGCTCCCCCATGATGTCTGATAAATTATCTAACGGGTTTACGTCAACTCATGCTTTAACAAAAACCAACTTCAACACTGAAACTTCAAATACATACCAGGGAGCTGTTTGCCGGTGTTTGCTAGTTCTGGTAACTGGTCGTATGATGGAAATCGAAACATTTCCGTTGGTATGGTCCTCACGGTCATTGCTCGCTTTTCGAAAGAAGTTCCATCATTGAACCATATGGAGAGGAGGGCATCAGATAACCGGAATTTGGGGTTTTTGCGCGAAACATCAAATCCACTTAGCGTGAACACAGAGCCTTCTGCAAGTCGTTATCTAAATCTCAGCTGTCGAATCGCACCAATGGACCCTTGAATAAGTGTTGGAAAGGAGTAAAATAAAACATTAGTAAATCAGAATGAATCTAATAGTCGACAAGGTTAATGGGAAACAAAGGTTCTGGCCTCTCAAAACCTCAGCAGACGACCGAACCTCCGGGAGCAGCGTCTGGCTTTCCAATCGGCAAGGAGAGTGTATGAAGACGCCATTGTCGGAATCCATTGCTTAAGCAAACTATTTTTGTGGATCTCGTTTGAGTTGTGGTATTCATCGTCGAAAGGTGGGATATTTGTAGTTGAACCTTCAGCCGGTAATTGGAGGACGAAGGTAAGAACGCATTTATGGAGATCTGAGGCGTTATGTATATCGGAACGGCGATCTGAGCCTATACGTGGGTTCGTCGGTGAGCTCACGCCGCGAGAAGAAAATGGAGAAAACCCTAATGAAATTGTGGTTTGGGCTTCATGCGCAAATACCATAAAGCCCACATCAGACTCTCGTAATCAACAACGCAAGAAACAAAAGCAGGAGAAAAAACACGGAACCACTCAGGTGTCGACACGTGTCGAGATTTGCCTTCCCCTACCTGATGACGTGGCTTAATGAGGAGAGAGGCAAGTCTGTTTTATTGTATAAGATTTGAATTCAAACCGTCCAACTGCAACCCTAAAACACACACCAAATCCAAACGAGGTATATAAAAAGATTTTGTCTTTTTATTTTATTTTTATTTTTTGAAAATATTCTTCTATTTAAAGCAGAAAAGATTTAGTCTTTAATTCTTTATAAAACAGACAACTGAATGATATCTTACAAAATTGTAGAAACTAAACTATATATGCATTTTCGAAAGAAAAAAAAAACTAAACTCAAATATCTGCTCTATTAAAATAGATCTTACTTTTTATCTAATTAAAAATGTTGTCATTTAAGTTTTGGACTTATTCACATTTCATTAGAAATAAATATAACATCTCTTACTATTCGGTTATACAATAGTTATCCCTATAAACACTAACCGAAATTAACCAATACGAAATACTCATCAATTATCTGAACATTTACATAACCAAATACTCATCAATAACCTAAACTTTTACATACCATAGGATCATCTTTGAGTCGTCAATGTGTGACGCAAGGGAAGCTATGCTCCACACTCATCTCTTTCCTCAGTTTCATTACCTCCTTGAAGGAATAGCGATTGGCCTCTCCTTCATTCGGCCTGGTCTCTTGACCATACACTGGATATCAGTAACACTATGACAACTGAAATGGCTCAAAGCGTTATAAGGATCACATACATCAATCTTATATATATATAATATTTTTTAAAAAATTGTTATACATTATATTAATTATTAATAAATAAATTTTAAATGTTACTCAATTTTTTATTTTCAATTATATAAAATTAAAAAAACAATTGACTTGATTAATATTTGGTTATGTATTTTCTGTTTTTAGTTTTAATTTTTTTATTAAAAGATATTAAAAATTGTTATACATTATATTAATTATTAATAAATAAATTTTAAATGTTACTCAATTTTTTATTTTCAATTATATAAAATTAAAAAAAAAATTGACTTGATTAATATTTGGTTATGTATTTTCTGTTTTTAGTTTTAAATTTTTTATTAAAAGATATTTGTCAGATAACAACACAATATATATAAGAATTATCTTTTTATTTTAATATTAGATTTTGGATCATTCTTATTATTATTAATAATTATCTATTGAAAATAATTTAAATTTGTTTTTGTTTTGTAGATAATTTATAAAAAAAATTCATTATGGGTATAAAATATATCAATCATTCTAATTTTTAACGTGAGAGCTCCATCGCAAAAAATCACTTCGCAAATAATAGCATAGATAGTAAAAAAGTAAATAAATTCATGATTGAGAAATCTCAGCAAGGATTTTCTTTACCAACCTATATTTTTTATAAATAACATCCTTTTGTAGCTAAATTGTATAACAGTTAAGTTTAGGTAGGAATAGTGAAGAGTCAAATAAATGTACTTGTGAGTTTTTGTAAGTAGATTAGTTAGTAATTATGTAATATTTGTAAATATATAATTTATATTTTAAAAATTCAGGTATCCATTTCGTTCTTGATTCGGTTTTAATTTTTCGGTTCATAGATATATGATCTGCTCAATTATTTTTGAACTCAGTTCAGTTATAGTTTTTTTTTTCTTTCAGTTTGGTACTGTTTAGTTCGCGGTTCCGATAAATGTGACCAGACCTATACACGATCTTATATAAAAGTTCATTAAACAAAATTTATTTAGTTTCAAAAGCAATCTTCGCTATCCATAAGTGGATCAAAATCTAGTTTGTATTTTAAAGTTCTCTATCTTTACTAACATTATATCTTAATCTAGTTCGTATGTATTGAAAACTAACCAATAAATTTGATATAAATCATCTATTTATTAATTTAAAAAAAACAAATTTTACATAATACGATGTATGATACTTATAGAAAAGAAACTCTATCTATTCAAATATCCTTTTGTTTTAGATGTATTACTAGATTTTGATCCGTGCAACCGCGCGAGTGTTTGTTTTCTGTTTTATATACATAAATATCTATTTTTTCTGATCATTAGTGATATATATATTTTTAACGTTAATCATATACTTAAATGTTTATATAACTATTTCAAGTAAAATAATTTTATAATTTACATGTTATAATTAATCGATTGTTTAAAACCGGCAGATGTATTTGTCAATTCTTATTATATATATTATTTTATTGTATTTGAATTTAGTTATTAAAAATATTAATATATTCATGAGAAAACATATTTGATACTATTTTGTATTTAATTTATGCTAAATTTTGATCCGTTTTTCAAAGCTGGATTTCATTTTACCAATATCTTTTATGGTTCTTCATTTTAGATAATATATTATTTTTTTGATGAAATTTGAAATGTATTGATCATCATAGGAAAAAATTAACATTTACAAAAGAATGACTACTTCTATAGTGTCTCTTTAAAGGAAATCAACATGTATAACTACTCCTATCAGCCTGAAAGTTCAAACCATCTCTGCAATAGTCCAGCATTTCGGTGCTGCCAGTATACTTCAATCAGGCTATTCTGTTAATTTCTCATTGTCTTGTCTATAACCTTGTGAAGTTGATCTGCTGTCTTCCCTTTCATCTGATGCCTTCTCTCATTTCTCTCTCTCTCCAAACATGGTAGATAGTCATCTGAAACACCATTTTAATCAGAATCGAGTCCAACATGTTACGTCTATGACCTGCAATCATCTTCAACGTTTCAGTCCAATCCGGGTTAGTCCTTCTACCAAAGAAACCTCGCACCAACTTTTCCCAGACAGTGAAAGAATAAGGACAAGCAAAGAAAAGGTGATCCTTTGTCTCATCCCTCTCTCCACATAACATACAACCTTGTACGACACCCCAATTCCGCATTCTAGCACCAGTAGAGAGTCTGTCTAGGACAGCTAGCCAGGTGATGAAAGAGTACCTCGGGATGTCTTGGGAGAACCAGATTTCTTTACTCCACTGAACTTTATTTTTCCTCGGTCTAATTTGCTCCCAAGTGGCTTTAGATGAAAAAAACGTTTTTGAAATCATCCTCCCCATGCTTCCAGAGTACAAGATTAGTAGATAATATATTATTGTATATAAAAAATCTAAGATATATTAATTTTTTAGACATGTATTATATAGTTTGCTAATTTTAAGTCGTTATGTCATCATATTATATTTTTAACATAAATTGTTTATATTTATTAAATAAAAATTATAAGCTTATCAATTTAATATACTTTTATGATATTTAGTTCAATATAATAATTTTATTTTCACAAGTTGATTATTATTATTATTATAAAGTAGATAAAATAGGATTAAATTTGAATTTTTCATTTTATAAACGATAACTTAATATATAATAATGCGTAATAATAGTTCATTGCTAATTAAGAAATTAGTAAAAATATTTACATAATTTTTTTGAAAATTAATATATTGTGAAAATATATTTCAACTGATTTATTATAATTTTAAAATATAATATAATATGTATATTTATATTTAAAATGAAACTATATCATGATTAAAATAGTTACAAAGATTTTATACATGTATCATATAGTCTGCTAATGCTAATACATCTTACAAACATTATATATATATATATATATTTTTAACATAATTTTTAATAATTATGAAAATAAAATATATAAATTTATCAATTTAATACAATTTTATCATGTTTAGCTCAATATAATTTTTTTTAATATGATTGGTATAATTATATAAAAATAAAAAAACCAGATATAATTTTTAGTTTTCATTTTGTAAATGATAATTGAGTATATTAATTTATAAGAATATTTCAAAACTAATTTTGAAATTATTTAAAATATTCAAATATAATTTTTGAAAATTAGGATCTTGTTAAAATATTTTGAAACAGATTTGTTAGAATTTTTAAATAAATATATTTATATTTAAAATGAAAGATATCAAAAGATATTATGATTAAAGTAATTCAAAGATTTTATATATTATTAGTTTTAATAAAATACATATAATAAAAAATTTAAATGATGGTCCAAATTAATAGATAATATATATAAACATAATTTCACAAGTTTAATTATTTAATTATGTTTTTATTACTTAGAAATTTTAATCAAATAATAATTAGTTTTCCCCCAATAATGATATACATACATTTATATTTTGCAAATGCTCAAATCTGAAACACTCAAACCGAATATGACTATGATTTTCATTGATATTTGATTCATCCTTAATGCCATTTCCCATAAGTTTTCAAAAGCCTATCTGTTTTTTTTTTGTGTGAATCCTATGTCTAACCTATCTCTTGATTGATAATCTCTGACTGAAGGAGCCATATCTTAATCTTTTTTCTGTTGTTGTAGAACTAAGACTATATAGATTTTTCCATGGTAGATTTGAAAAAATTAATGATTTACTCATAAATCTTCCAAACTAAGACATTATTGTTTAAGTATTTTGCTCTTTACAGCCAAAAATAAAGAAAAAAAGAGAAAAAATATCTAAGAAATCTGTATAAAACATAATAAGAAAAGTTGTGTTTTAGAAAAATTCTAGCTGTGAAAAGATTTCAAAGCATTTGCCAATCAAATCTATTATGTATGACAGCCCATAACATAATGATTTAGGAATCTATGTTGAAAAATATAACTAAAACAAGTAGATTGATAACGCATACTTTCAGACATGTTCTAAAGAAAAGATAATATACTATACTATACACATTTATCACCAATTTGAACAATTGGTTTAATATTACAATTAGCTTTGGATTCGTTGAAGTTACTTTTAATTTACAAAGTTAATAATAAAAAGAGAGAGAGGAGGGCAACAAGAAGAGGCAAAAGAGGCAGCGTGCGTTTGGTTGGACGTGAGAGAAAAGAAGAGACAAAAGACACCTTCTCGTCTTAATTTGCCCAACTTGCTTTTCTCTCCTTCTCTCCTCACCAAATCTAATACAATATACATTCACGTTACAAATACAAAGTCTCTCTCTTTCTCTCTCTACAATAGATTTATTACCATAGTTTCGTGTTGGTACCTATCTTCTTTTGCAACATAGCTATTCAATTCTGTCTTTGGAAACTGCTCTTTTTCCTTGACTTTTTCTCTTAAAATTAATTCCCGTTCTTCTTTTTAAAAAATATTCAACTTCCTTTTGTTGTTGTTATTATTATCAAATTTGAATAATATAGTCTTTGGTTAAATGTGAATTTACCAATATTACTGTTCTCTCTTCCTAATAATCTCCGGATTCTATTCCCATTTGGTTTATGTGTTGCTTCGCTTACCTTTCCTCATTCCCATCATCATCTCCTCTTCTCTCTGCTAATAAAAAGTGGTTTGTTTTCCTCCTCTCTCCGCAATCGGTTTCCTCTTTCATTGTGTTTTGTTGAAGAATCTATTTGATATTTAGAGGTCTGTAACGTTTCTTTCTTTCTTTCTCTTACCAAACTTCTCAGATCGGTCTCTTTCTTTTTGCTTTCTGGGTTGTGGGTTTCTTTGTGCTCGATCTTTACTGGTGAAATCGGTTGGTGGGTTTGGCTCTGTTCGTCCTTAGAACTTGAATAATTCAGGTTTTGTAAGAAAAACGTTAGTTTCTTTGCAATGAGTTTTTAGGCTGGATCTCTGTCTTTAGGAACCTGTTCAGTGTTTGGTTTGCCAAAAGCTTGTCTTTTTTTTTTAATTATGTAATATATTTTGTTATTGTTTTTCTGATTTATTTTATTGATTCTGGTTAACTAACAAGGCTTTTGTTTACCTAATACATTCAAGTTGTTGATTTCTTTGAATTGAGATTGTGATTTAAAGTGGAGAATTTGCTGAAGCTTTGATCTTTTTATTCTTCTTCTGTTGCAATTGCCATTGGTTTATATAGGCTGCTCTTGATTTTAAAGTGAACATGTCAAAACTGATAATGCAGCTTTTGTATGTGGTTAACAACACAATTGGTTTTGTGGTCTTAAGATTATGCATATCATATTTAACTTTACTTGACAAAACTTTACAATTGAATGCTTCCAGTGACAAGATTGTTGAGCTTTTTTTTTTTCTTTTATTAAAAAAATAACTTAAACAGGTTTACATTGTTGGTTTTCTTTCAGTTTCCAGCATCGGTTACATTGTGAAAAGTGGTAAGAGGATGCAGGGAGAGAGGGCAAGTATCGGTTCTTTATCAGAGACAATGAACTTTGAGCATGGTTCTACATCTAGCAACCCTGTGGTAGAACAGCAGATTCTTTGGGATAATGATCTGCAGAACTACATGAGTTCAGCTGCTGCTGCTGATACAAACACTACTATGTCAAACGCAGTGTATCATGAGCCACGTGACTTACACAGGTTTAACCTTGGTGAAGGTAGCTCTAGTGGTACAAAGAACGAAGCCCCTAGTAGTCACAGCGAGCAATGGATGCAAATGGGACGTTTTGAGGAAAGAAGAAACGACAAGCTAGAGTTGAACCCTTTGTTTATGCAGCAACCGTCTAGTACTGGAAACCGAGTTGTTCGTGATGTCAATTTGAATGCAGAGTATATTGAGCGTGCTGAGGACATGAATCCAGTCACAGGTCAAGGTAACGTAGCAGAGAACAGTGCTAGAGCTGGTTGTAAAAGAAAAGCTATTGATGCTGGCATTGGCCAGTCATCATCATCAACCGGAGCTTTCCACCGTGGAGAGAGCAGTTCTTCTTGGGTGTCTGGTCCTTCGTTTTATAATCATAATGATTTGAACATATCTCTTAACCATGCTCCAAGAGGGTTGGTTCCAAATCTGTCTCCTTCTCCTTCCCCTGCCATCTCCAGCAGAAACTTCTCTTTCGGGGCTAATCCCACTGCTCAACAACCAGTTTTTGTCAGACAACCAGTTCCTCCATCCATGAGCGCGCCAGGACATGTACAACCTGTTGTAGATCAACAGCTGATGGACATGAGATATAGACATCCTTTCAGCAATGTTACTCCTCTAAACCCAAATGCTTCTGCTCCTAGTATGCCTCCAAGAAACATGATACCACCATTTCATTGGAGTGGGAACCCAGTAGCAGCCGCTGGATCATCTGCTCCCGTTGACCGAAACGCCCTTCGTCCAGGTCAGTCCAGGCTAAGAAGCAACATGCTAGCTAATCCTTTGTTTGTTCCAGCTCCTCCTGAACCGAGGAATCTCGCCCACGGTCATGTTGCATCGGCAAGTGTTCAGCCACCAGCTTCGAGTCCAACATGGGCTCCTTACCAGAACCAGTCGCCACATAATCAAAGAAGATTATCTGAACATCGTCGTAGGTCGTTGATTTCTTCCCTTCTTACAAACCAGAGAGCTGCTGCTGCTGCTCGTTCCATGGTCCCCCCTCCCGCTCCGGATCATCATGGGGTTCATCCTGGGGGCGATAACAACTTTCAGACACATAATCAGGCATACTCGAGAGCAGTACCAAGGCAAGGACAAACTGCTGTTGGCGTTCCTCATTCTTTGCGTGGCTTGGCATCCACAAGTCGAGGAAGAAGCAGACCTTCTGCATCTGAGGTTAGTTTTATATAAAGATTAGTGTTACCTCTTGTGGGTTAATCTCCACTGTAAAATGATATAGATTTGCTTATATAGAGCTGACTCTGTGCTTCTATTTTGAAACAGATCCGCAATGTTTTGGATCATATGCGTAGGACGGGGAACTTGCGCGTGGAGGTACCGTTTTAAACAAAAATAGATTTTGTTTAAGTTGCATGCAAAGATATTTGTGTTATCACATCTTGTGTTCGCCTTGGGCATTCGGTTCTCGGTTCGGTTCTAGAGGTTTGGGGTATTAAGAAAATTCAGTTTGATTTCGGTTCGGTTATTTCTGTTTTCGGTTCGGTTTGGATAACAAGGTTAGGAATTGACTAATATCTAAAGGAATTTTGGATCTCATTCGGTTCCGGTTCTTTGGTTAATGTCGGGTAAAAAGGTAAAAATGGGTGTTTGGAATTAACTATCAGATTTTTTTTGGGTTTTCCGATAAAAATTTGGATAATTTTAAATATTTCGAATAAAATGTATTCTTGTAACTTGTTTTTCTTTGGGTATTTCAGTTTATAATTAATATATTTTTAAATTTATTTGCTTATTTTAAAACTAAGTATAGTTAATATTTATAAGTACATAAACTATATTATAGAACGGTTCTTCGGATTTTCCGGTTCTAGAAGATATAGAGTTGACTCGCATTATTGATAGGATCCAAACCAGAACTAAACCACATTTTTTGGTTCGGTTATCTTATGTGTTTTGCTTAGATGAAAGGCAATCAAATAAACAAACTCTACATATACTTTAATGGTCGTTTAATGTTTTTGTTGTGCTGATTTATTTCAGGATTTTATGCTTCTCAATCAGACGATGATGCTAGGTGTAGCTGATGTTCATGACCGGCATAGAGACATGCGCCTTGATGTTGACGACATGACATATGAGGTAAAGCCAGAACATAAAAAACTCTTTATATGGTCATCGTATTAACAGTGTCATCAAATCTGCAGGAGTTGCTGTCTCTAGAAGAGAGGATTGGAGATGTTTGTACCGGTCTTAATGAAGAAACCATATCAAACCGGTTGAAGCAAAGGAAATACAATAGTGGTACCAAATCTACACAAGAAATAGAACCATGCTGTGTTTGTCAGGTAATATTTGGTGTTCACCTTCACTTTTGCAAAATGTTATGAATGTATATATTGACTTGGTGCAAATACTGCAGGAGGAATACAAGGAAGGAGAAGAAATGGGGGTGCTGGAATGTGGGCATGACTTCCATAGCCAATGCATCAAAGAATGGCTGAAGAGGAAGAATCTTTGCCCAATCTGCAAAACAACAGGGTTAAACACTGTTGAGAAGGCGAGCAAATAATGATGGAAAGACCTTAAGCTGTTCTTGAGTTTTCACCATTCGTCGAATCTTCTTATACCATTGCAACCTCATAAGAACACACCCAAAAAGGCAACTTTGGTGTCTGAGTTTGAGGTTTGATGATTTGGAGATAGTGAAAAGTAAGGAAATCAACTGAGGGAGATAGGAAGGAAATGAGGAGAATCTAAGAAAAAAGAAACTTGGGTTCTTCTGAATTTGTTTGGATAATTTAATTTTTTACCAATTAGTTTTTTCTTTTCTTATGATTAAAAGAACCAAAAAAGTTTGTGAGTCAATTTGATAGATTTTATGGATGATTGATTATGTAATATAAGTGTCTTATATTATCCTAATTGGATCTATCAACATAGCAAAAGCTATGTAAATTCTTTGATTCGAGGATGTAGCAAGATCTTAGCTCTGAGTATCATTTGATTTTAGATGGCTTTGCTTATGGTTAAGTTAGGCGGATTTCCACCACTGTGGTCAGCGGAAGGTTAATATGGTTGGCTATACTTCCGTTGAGTATTTTTTAAAGTTTCTCAAATGCATTTTCCGATATACACTTATTTCCGGCAGGTATACAAGTCATTGTGTAAATTTTACTTCGAAAAGAGACAGCAAGTCGTGAGAGCACTCTTTTCTGTCTCCTTCCCCGTTCTCTCTCAATTATCTTTCACCGGGAGAGATAAAAATTAAGATTTTGTCTTGATGTTCTTTCGATCCTTTCCGGCGATCGTCGGCCCGTTGATGGGCTTTAGTTCCGGCACATGATGGCATCTTCTGCATGATGTGGCTGGCTTATGGCTCCGGAGGTTCACGTTCTTCACAGCGGAGCTTCCGGCTCTTGGCTCCGGTGACTCGACCTTTCCTTTGGTGATGTCACTGGCTCTGGTTCGGCGAACCATCTTCTTCTCCGTTGGTGTTGTCTGGATCTTCTCCGTGTCTCTCTCGGATCTTGCTTGTTCTTCACTTCTTTGCTTCGATTTGTTCCAATCAATCCCGATCTCTTCAATTGAAATTCGATTGTTTTGAGATCGGTTGAAGGTGATTGGAATCTCTATTCTACAGCGAAGACTTCGTTCTTGTCTGCTTTCACTCCTCTTCGAGAGTCGCCGGTGGATCCTTTGGACGGGTTTCTTTTCCGGTTTGTTCCGGTGAAACGTCGATTAGGTTCTGGCGGTGATTCTGTAGCGGTGAAAGTGGCGTTAGCTCCATTATTGTCTGAAGTTGCCTCGACGAATCCTCTCTCTCGACATCCTGTTCCGGTGTGTCCGGTGGATGGACAGAGAGTCGCTCCGGCTGTGACTTCCTCGCCGTGGAAACGTGTCATGTCTCGCCTGCACGTGTCCCTTCTTCGCATCTGCATATAACGAGTGGCAGGCTGATGCGGCGTATTCTTTTTTCCTTTGGGCTAGGGTTTTATCTGGGCCTTCTTGGGCCTTTTGACTTTTGTTTAGTTTTCCGGTTTAGCTGAGATTAAGGGCTTCTCGTTGAAATTGGCTTTTGGCCTTTTGCCATAATAAAAAGTAAGTTTATAGTGAAAAAAATATAGGTATAAGAAGTCAACTAAATTGAGAATATAACTTGGTTTTGTTCAACCAGGTCAAAGTCAAGAGTTTTAATTTACACATGTGTCCTACTATATATTAAATTATTAATTAAGAAGTCACTTCGCTTTTTTAGTTTTTTTTTTATGTGTCAAATCCTATATAATTTTTTTGAAAATATGTTATAATTTGATTGATTGATAATTTTTAACTTGTGTTCAAAGTAAACTCATAAAACGTTGATTTAATAAAAAAATCACATGTATATTTTTTATGTTTTGTAATTTACATATAGAGTAGAATATATTATTTTATAATATATACATTTGATAATAATTGTTTTTATTTGTACATAATATTATATCTATACTATTAAAGCAGAATACTTCTTATGAATCTACCCCTGAAATTTCCTATTAATTACAAAACATTCTATTCCCTTTTTTACTTGTTTTTTCAATTATTTTAAATGTTTTTCGAAAATGAAAAGCCCAACCAATTTGCTACTTACATTTTCGTTTTTTAAGCCATTAAGTCGTTTTAAATCCCGTTTCGTACTCAAAGATTTACGGAATCAAATCAAATAGAAAGAAGATCCTCCAACTTAAGGAACACGCAGAAAAATATTTTAATTGTTTGACATGGTAACTGAATTTTTCAAAAACTAATATTAAAATATAGAGAGATTCGATTTTAAAGAGAAGATCCTCCAACTTTCTCTTAAAACCTAACACCTCGCTTTGAATCTGATCAATATTATAAATAGGCAACACCGGTTTTCTATTCAAACCCATACCATCGAACAAACCAACATGATCTACGTAGGATAATAGAGGACAAAATTTTTTATTTTAATAATTATTAAAAAAATAATGAAGACAATATTATAAAAATTGACTATAAACAAATAAAAAATCTATTAAAATATAGATTCGACAAACATTTATTAATTTAAATGAAATTTTAAAAAGAAACGATCCCGCGCTTTGAAAGCATGGGTCAATATCTAGTTAAAATTTTATAACTTGATGTAATTTGATGTAATTGTACTATTCATTTATTAACATGTTTTTTTTTGTTAATTTTTTTTAAAATGAAACACCATACTAAAAATTTTCATTTTTTGCATTATTATTTTTTTGAGTTATTATTAATTTTTGAGAAATTTCCTTAGATAACCCTTTTTAGTTTATTTTTACAAAATAGACGTCGAAGGATGAAAATGACCAAAAGAGGTTTTATTGAAGGGTAAATATGCATTAATACCCTTACGGTTAATTAATATAAAACTTAGGGTTTAGTGTTAAGGGGTTGGGTTTTGGGGAATGGGTTCAAATTTTTAAAAATAAAAAATAAAATATTAAATTTTCAAAATAAAAAGAGCTATTTTGGTCATTTTATTTTTTTGAAGGCTATTTTTGTAACAAAAACTTAAAAATAGTTATTTGAGAGAATTGCCCTTAATTTTATGATATTTTGTTTTCTTGAAAATTCAACTTTCAATTTTTTTTATTTGACTAAATTAAATAAGGTAATACTATATTTAATTTTTTATAATATATACTATATATTTCAGTTTGTGTTTTTATTTTTACCACAAAGAAACAACAACCATTCTAATTAATTTATTTAAATTGATTTTAAATACGGTGGCAAAATTTGTAAATAAAACGAAATACAAAAATGAAGTACTTAATTTATTGTAAATGAAGTACTTAATTTATTGTAAATGAAGTACTTAATTTATTGTAAATGCAATGGCTAGATGTGTAAATAAAAAAAACATTTAATCTGCTATTGATGTTTCCAAACCATTCTCATTTATTATGTTAACTAAGTTTCCAAACAGTACCAAAATATATTTCAGTTTTAATAATATAGATTAGTTATCAAACAATCCATATAATATCACATATAATCAATTATAGTAACTAATTCTACCAATGATAGAAAGTTTATACAATGCTTTGTTTTATTTTTCATTTTCTTCATTAATCATTTACTTATAAACTATATAAGTATATTTTTAAAAGTAATTTATAAAAGCCAATAAAATAGCTTTTCAATGTTAAATAGTTTTATTTTCCTATATAAGTCATAATATATGTATATAATAAATTATAATACCTATTAATGCATTATAAACGGATTTGTTAATTATATACAAGAGTTTAAAGTCATTTATGGTGATTAATATACCATTTGTATAAAATTAAAATTCATTTATACTAATTCATTTCTATAGATTTATATAATAATTTATATTTATAAATTATTTATAAGGTTTTCAAATCATAAATTATGAATATTATATTATTAATTTGAGTTTAAAAATAATTTACAGATAATTAAAATTTATTTGTTAAAATCTGACAAAACTGTTTATAAGGAATAATATAACATTATAGGAGACTTAGGAGTTTATGAAACTATTTATGAATATTAATAGATATTAAATGATTTAAAGTTAAAAAACCATCAATAAATATTTTTCATGATTTATATAATCACTTATTAGGATTTATGAAACTATTTATACAAATTTTAAAACTCCTGTAAAATTTATATATAGGAGTTAAAAATTATATGAAGATAATGATTTTTTTTTAATATGTATAGCAGCACATGTAGGATATCTATGTTTATATACAAGTTACTTAATTTATAAGTGCTATTATATATTTTGTATTTTTAATTATTTGACTTTAAATTATTATAAATTATTGTCATAATAAAATAGGAGAATTTTCATGTTTACTTCTTTTTTGGTACCATTATTCATGTATTACCACCACTAAAGAGACATTTTCAATAATATTTTTTTATTAACCCTGGGATTATAAATGTATTTTTTCCTCTTTAAAAATAAGGGTAAACGTGGTTAGTGTAAGCATGGAAAGTGGTACTATGAATGTGGTTTTTTGGCAATTTCCCATAAAATAGTCAAATAACATTTTTGTTAAACATAGAACAAAACTCATACCAATACTAATTATTTATAAAAATAATTATCATTCTAATCAGCAAATATATTAAATTAATTTTACATATAAATAACATTCCATTTGATTCAATTTATTGGTATTTGTTTTCAAGAAAATTGCAAAGTAAGTGCTATTTTATTATTTTTGATAAAGTTTATTATCTTTAGAATTTATACCAATTATATAATATTGAATTTTTATTGATTTAATATATTTTATTTATTAGCCTTTTATGTAACAAAAATAAGCATATAAGTGAAATAAAGGGAGTAATGAAAATTTGTTTTTCCTTGTTTATACTATGAATTACTATACTGGTATTTAGAATTTTAATATAGAGTTATAATACAAAAATCATGTGTACATAAGAGTAATTATCTTATAACTTGTTCGAGTACAAAAACAAAGATATTTTATTGAGAAATGACCTTAGGATCCTAAACCAAATTATTTATCCAATCTAGACTGCAATGTCCAATATCACCAAACTATGTTTCATTTAATATGACAAATTACCATTTTATCCCTTTCACTAATTCTTTAATTACATTAAATTAAGAAAAAAAGAAAAAAAAATTGAATCAATCATTGGCTCAATCGATACCGTAGTCTTCGCTGGCGCTTAGTTTCAACTCTCCGTCATCAGCTCCGGGTCACACTGCTTCATCATCCCACAGATCCACCATCATCATCCCCAGCTCTGTTAATTATCGTTCATTAGCTTCGCCGTTGTTCCTTAGCTTCAACAACCTCCCTCAACTTCGTCGAAAGTCAGTTAAGACGGTTTCCTACAGCTCCGCCGTTGTCCAGCTTCGACATCTCTCTCAGTTTTGTCGTATCTCATTGTCTTCATCATAAATAATATATATCGTCCTCTTGAACTGATTATTTTATTGGTTTTCAAATTATTTTGGAAAGTTTTCAATTAGATTGATTATGTTTTTTTTTCTAATTAATATAGCGATGATAATCTAACTTGAATGAGTTTTGTGATTTTTGTTTCAATTGAGAATCAT
Organism: Brassica napus; assembly: GCF_020379485.1. Taxonomy (NCBI): domain Eukaryota; kingdom Viridiplantae; phylum Streptophyta; class Magnoliopsida; order Brassicales; family Brassicaceae; genus Brassica; species Brassica napus. Next base: position 4,318,095 of record NC_063441.1, on the reverse strand, counting down.
TACTATTAAAAAGGAAGGAATTTTAAAAAATCTACTTATGCAGGGTTGTTGGATCTATTCATTAACTATTTGTTATTTTGATACTTCTTTTATTTTTTTGTCCTTATTATTCTGAGATTTCGTATGCCTTTTCTATCAACCTGAGATTTTCGTATGTTTGGTTGGTTTAAATGCCTTTCACCAAGTGTGATATTTACCAAATATTTACTGCTTTTTGCCTTTTTTTATTTATTTTTAAAATACCACAAAAAAATGGCTAACCAAATAAATTTACCTTATAAATTGAAATATGTGTTCGTACTACAATCTATACGTGCAAATTAACATGTTCGACTAATATATGATTCTGGTTAAATTCACAATCACTATATTTTGTATATGTTGCCGTGATGAGCAATATTTTGTATATGTTGCCGTGATGAGCAATAATTTCGTATTTCATCAAAGTTTTATTTGTAACAAATATTATAATTTGCTTCCTCAGTATAAAATCTTCTCACTGAGTAACATTAAAAATAATAATAACTTGAACTATAAAAATATGTAAAATCTGTACATGAACATATAAATCTTTTGGGCATGTAAATTTAAGGATGTAGGTGGTTCCAGTTTCAAAATTATTAGTTGACGATTGGTGAGACTTGAGATTACTTGGTTTATCGGTTCGACTTCTGGTAATCATTTTAAATATATAGTAAGAGAAAATAAAAAATAATAATTATAAAATATTGTTATTTAATATAAGTTTAAAACCTATATTAAAATACGTAAATTAATCTCATGTCTCACCAATTTAACAAATGTAATTATTATAAATGCACACAAATAATAATGAGAAATAGAATAAGCATGGCCATAGAATCTTCGCGTTGGTACATATCGGTTAATTTCGAGTTTGAGTCCTTCAGATCCTAGACATTTGGACTTAATTAGGTATTTGAAATTATTTTGTTTGGGTTTAGGTTAGTCCTTTTTTATAGGTTTATATCCATAATTCTGATACATATAAAATACCTGTAATTTTGAATACATAATAGGTCTGGATCAGTTCGAATATTTATGACTCGAAAAAGATTTAAAATACCCAAAAAACTGAAAAATACTCGAAAACCCAAAAATTCCTGACACAAAAACATACCCGAAAACTCAAACGAATACCCAAAAATATTTCATATCATACACTTAGTAATATAATAACGTACAACAATCACAAAATATTATTTCCTATCAAAATTTATATATAATACAAAATAACCAAAGCGCGGGTCAAAATCTAGTTTTTATGTTATTAAGAAAGCTGTTACGAAGAATCTCTCTTTGTTACTATTGATATTTTTTTGTTTGTAGCCAATCTATATATATATATAAAATTGTTTGCCTCACTCCTAGACTATCCAGCTGGAAACTCGCTTTCTGAAGGGTTGACACGTGTCCTGCTGTGTTAAATACTGCGATTCATTTAATTGGAAATCATATTGGGCTTTCGTTTATTGTGTATTTGTCTAATAATTATGGGCTTAATGTTTTTCTTGGTTACAACCATGAGTAAACATCATGGATACGATACTCACTCTCAATCTTTAATTAGATTTCATATTAGCAGAATAAAATATTTTTTAAAAACGGTAAAATGCATAAAATTTATATAGTTATAACATACAAAGTAATAGCTAGATTCTAAATTTGATTTGTTGTCTATCCAATTATTTCTTTTAAATATTAGTTATAAGTAAATTATTCTAATAAATGTGAAAATACTGAACCAATTAATAAAAAATTAACTATTTATATATTATTAAAATATACAAATATTTTACTAATAATAAAAAAAAATACAAAACCCATGTACAATGTTGAAAAACTATATAAAATAATCAATATTTTGAGTATTAAACGTAACCACACAACAACAAAAACTGAAATCTACTTACTATATATAAGAAAAGTTGAGCAAACATTTAAGAAAACGTATAATACCATTTCAATCATGAACATCATGTCATGCTAATACAAAATTATAATCTCTAATAACACTAATAAAAAAATAAAAAATAAAAGAATTTAGTTAGACATATGTGAAGATGATATAAAAATGTGTGTTCATTATAAAAAAACATAACAAAAAAGAAAGATAATAATAAAGTAGTACAATGTCAGAAAATGTATTTGAAAATAAATAAATAAAAACATAAACAAGTTAGAAAAATAAACAACATCCAACGTTAACTAAAATGAATGTAATATCCCTCATCACTTAAAATTTTCTAATAGAGAAATATCATTATTATACACATCACTTACAAATGAAAATGCAAATCTAAAACACAAACCACAAAATCATACAAAAGAATAAAAACCAAAATCACAAATAAAGTATATCCTGCCCGTAGGGCGGGCCGGCCCTAGTTACATATGTTTGTTTGTAGTTTAATGTTCTCTATTTTTAGCAAATAAACTATATTTAGTGGCCTATGTATCCAATAAATTTTCTTATAACTCTGTTTATTTTGTTCATTAATGTTTTCTGTCTGAACCATATTCTTCGTTTTGTAGATAATGAACTTTATTTAGTGATCTCTATAGCCAATGAATTTGTGATAGGATAATATTACTTAAAAATTTAAATGATTTATCAGAGATGGATTGATGGTAAGACTAATTTAAATATCTATTTTTATTTAAGAAACAACTTAGATTAAGAACAAAAGTGAGAATCGTTTTATATAATTTTTTTAAGATATATTAATTTAAAATAAATTTTCAAAAACTTATCATTGTTAACAATATTACTAATTTTATTTTTATAAAAAATCATATATACACATTTAAATCATAATATCTAAAAAGTAATTGTTCGGTTAGTTGAAATTTATTAAAAATGCTTACATAGTTGGGCTTGTGAAAAGTAACTTGAGAAATACATCAAAAATAGATTTCTTAAAACTGTTATAGAGATGTAAGATACTTTGTTATTCATAAAAAATAGGAATAAATGTTAGTATTTGTTTTCATCAACATAAACTCATGAAGACTCGACAAATCAAACAGGTAACTCTGCATCCATGTGAACAATAAACGACAGTTGTTTCATGGCACTGCGTGCAAGGCCATCCGCTATTGAACTTTGTGTTTGTGTACATAACTTGCAAATACTGGTCATTCTCTTGGTTCTGAAACCATCTTCACCAATTGAAAAATCTGTTGCAAATGTGACATGAAACTGACGTAAATTTCTCATGCATTACATAACCCAATTAAACGCTTCTACTTCTGAGTGAAGGGATGACAGTCTAGTCCAAGTGTTTTTTACCCCCACCAATCAATCAGAGTCTTCTAAGGTACTATACCAACCTTGTCCTAAAACCTTTCCTGGTCTTTCCTTGATCCATTCGTAAAACACCATCTCCCTAGTATAGATGGTAAAGTTGTAATATCTACCTCTGTATTTTGGGCCACCCTCTGTGTAATTGATTCATGTTCCTCAGCCCAAAGTAAAGATTCTGTATATGTCAATTTTAAAGTGTCCCTAGGATTGATATCCACATTATTGAAGACTTTGCTTTTCTGTCCCTTCCAAATGTACCATAATATCCATGCAAACTGGTGGTATTCCATTTGTGGGAAGACTCTCTAAAACAAATGATCCATATTTATGAAAAGTGATTGGATTCGATGGAATCTTTGAGAGTGCCCAGAGTTGAATTGCTGGTGGACATTCAAAAAATACATGGTTTATTGATACCTCCGATGATCCACATATAGCACAATGCATATCACCTTGCATCCCATCGTCACAGGTTTTTTTTAACTGCTATACATCCTGACATTATTTGCCACATAAAATGTTTTATTTTCGGTGAGCATCGTACTTTCCAGCAAAAGTAATAACCATGGGGCCGATCACTGTTGGCGATACTTCCTTATCAAGATAAAGTCGTTCCACTTGGTATCCATATTTCACAGATTCGTCACTATTTTCTATCCGAGTTCTGTTCAGAGGTATACTTTCAATAATTTTCACATCCTGAAGATCCACCAAATACCGAATTGTCTGCAAATTCCATATATACGATGATGAATTTATGAGTGAATCCACTATAAAATTAGGGTAGAAGTTCAAATGTTACTGTTTGATGGTCTCAGACGAATGGTTGGGAGTCAAAGATCAATTTCATATTGATATAGATGACCATGAACCCACTAGTTTAATAGTTGAAAAGGAAATAAATTTATATCAGTTTTAAAAGCGTATGTGAATGTTACACATAAAAACAAAATTTTCAAATAGTTCTAGGATTTTTTATACTTTCTTAATAAGAGAAGAAAAACTCTTCAGTTGGTTATCTATGTTTACTTGTTCCTTTTGTTTATTTATAAGATTTATTGATTAAATTAATTGTTCTAATTTATTTTCATTGAGAAAAAATAAAGGAAAATCTAAAAGTATTCCTTTTCGCTAAAGGTTATTCCAATTTAAATGGAAAGTAAGGCATATGTATTTGACCTTTAAGGTAAAGGTTATTCGAACCACCTAAACCACATACCAAAAATGAGTGAAATGTATGAATATGACTACTGTAATTTTATGTGTGTTTGCTCAACATCTGATACTAATCACGTATCATTTATTTAATATAACAGCAGAGATGGACTCGCACGCCAGTGCCGGTATTAATTTTCTATTTTTTGTTTTTATTTAATAAAATTTGTATTTTGTTTTCTATGATTAGTGTTATATACTTTATATATGTCATTATATAATTAATTGTATAAGTACTTTAATAAATTTTGTATTTTGTTTTCCATGATTATGTTACTTTTGGTTATTTTAGGTTAATATGGTTACTTTTGGTACAAATATCTAAACTTGTTTCAGATACATTAGTTTTTGGATAGTTTTAGGTTTCTATACATCAAATGAAACATAATTATTATTATTTTTTAAAACAGATATCCGAAAGAAATAACTCATATTTGAACAGGTCTCCAAATTTATATGCCTAACTAATTATGTAAATAAATAAATAAAAACTCTCTCTCAAGCATTTTAAATTCTCACAAATTGAGAAATTTCATTCAAAAATGTTTAATTATTATTGTTAATATGCTCGAAATATTACAGTAAAGATAATTAATGAAATAATTAAAAGAGTGAGAAAAGAAATGTAAAATATATAATAAAACAATTAAAATTAGATAAATATTTTGTACTTCTGTAGTAAATGATGTTGATTTATTTGGGAAAAAATAATAAATGAATTGGTTAATTATAAATGAAATGAAAATCTGTAAGAAAAATAAGCAAATATTGTTTTGTACTTGAATTATAATAAAATAGATTATATCCCTTCTATATTAGTTAAGAAGCATTACAACATTTTTTTGTAGCCACGTGTTGTCACTAGAATGATTCTTAGAATCTTTAAAGAAATATGTTGGTCCTTTTAATATATAATCAGATTTTTATACTAACCACATAAATTCATTATTAATGTTCTTTATAATTTTCTTAAATAAAATTTACGGAATTTCCTAATGTGGATAAAGTATATATAAAAATTAAAGATTTTAAATAATAAATATTTGATAAAAAAAATAGTGTATCTTATATTATATTTGTTTAATTTTAAACTACTTAACTAAATTACACAACTACATTAACCATATAATAAAAATGTAGTTTTTTTCTCGATATGCTATATTTTGAATTTTTTTTGTCATCAATATATACAGACTGATACTGACTCTTTAAACCAAATTGGTAACTCTGCATCCATGTGAACGACAGAAGACGGTTGTTTTCTGAAACTGCGTGCTAGACTATCTGCCCTTGAATTTTCCGTCCGAGGTACAAGAATGATCTCCGAGTTTAGGAAACTTGCTTTCAAAATCTTAATATCTTCCAGATACATTTAAAACACTGACCATTCTTCTCGTTCCAAAACTATTTTCACCAATTGAGAACAATTTGTTGTAAACGTGACCTGAAACTAACGCAAATTCCTTATACGCTCTATTTCCCATATTAGTGCCTCCACCTCCGCATGAAGAGGTGAGAAAGAGTTTCCCTAACATTTCTTGCCCCCATCAATCCATCAAAATCCTCTAAGATGCTATACCAACTTTGTCCTGAGTAAGGCTCCTTGTCTTTCCACGACCCATCTGTAAAGCACCACCGCCCTGGGATGGATTGTAGATTCCTAACCTCTACCGGTTGTGTTGCCCGATTTATATTCAGTAGTTGCGCCTCATCCCAAAGTATTGACTCTGTTTCTGCTAATTTGAGTTTTTCTCTGGGATTGATATATGGTATTTTATACATCTTGTATATATGCTTTTAAATTGGTTTTCAAGTCTTTATCGAGTCTTCCTAGTCCTTTTCGAGTCATTACAGGTCTGGAGTTGCATTGGATGTGAGATGAACCAGCTGGAACAAAAGAGGCAGAAAACAGTGCAATTTGGTGATTTTCACGCAGAACAGTCTTGATGACTGTTCTGGATAGCGGAGCAACCCGAGTGACTGTTCCGAGGGAGTGTTCCAGCGGCAGAGATTTTTAAGGAAACAACAACCTATTTCGGGATTTGCCCTAATCTCTCTATTTTCTCTCCCAGCCGCCTGTGGTTTGGATATATCTTCTTTTTCTATTTTTCCTTATCATACTACGCTATTCTAGACAGAAAAAAAACCATTGGAGACTTGTGTGCTTTTGGATTGTAAAGGGAGAAGGCTCCATCTCTCTCACCATAGAGAAGATTATTCTGAACCCTCTTTCTATCTCTTTTATTTACATGAAGTATTATTCAGAATTGATTTCTGTGTTCTCTCTTGTTATGACTGAGTAGTCGATCTAGCTAGCCTAGGGTGTTAGGGTGTTAGATCGTGAGCTAAACATAGATAAGTATCCATTGATTGTCTTCATTCATAACTGCTCTTATTGCTTGCATTAAACTGGCCAGTTATTGTTAGATCCTAGGTTTAACCTATTCATTAACCGTGTAATAGGTTGCTAGATCTGTTATGAATGAGCATAGCATCCCTAATCAGCGAAAGTAGATATTAGGGTGTTTTGTGAACCGATTGGACTTGATCTTAATGTTCATCATCACGCCTTGATCCAAGCGAGAGCTTAGGTATTGAGGATGATCGTTGAAAGGTGAAACACCACGACAGTGGGTTGATCTAGTGTTGTGTTCCTAGTTCTAGACTAGTCCATTAATCAAACTTGAATAATTGTTTGGCTCATGATTGTAAGCGCCCGTTAAACCCTAGGTTAGTTTCTCATTAATCTGAAACTTAAAACCAATCTGTTACTTGCTTTTTACGTTACCACAAACTTTAAAACCCCCATATTGTTTTAGCTTGATTCTGATCCCATAAAGATAAAGTGTAAGATTTGGTCTCTGTGGATTCGATCCTAAAGTGCTACATCGACATACCATTCGATTGTGGTAGTGTGCACATTAGGTTATTTGGTGTGCGTATACACGTAATATCAAATTGGCGCCGTTGCCGGGGACCATCTTTTTACCTTTATTTTTCGGTTATTTATTTAGTCTAAGACCTCTAACTTGCCTTATCCTTTTTGTTGCAGCTAATGTTCCAGGTGCATGACCAGTAGACATACTCGAAGAAACGCACAAGGAGAGTTAGTTACATTTACCAACCAGGAGCTAGCAAGGTTAGAAAGAACAAATCGTCAACAGCTAAGGCAAACTGACACCACTATGGGTGATCATGCCAATCAGGATGATCTCGCTGCAGCTATGGCACTCATGCAGCAGCAGATGCTACAAATGCAGCAGACCATCCAAGCTCAGCAGGATGCTGCTGAACAGGCTGCTCTCGCGCAGCAAGAACAACAGGCGCAGACTGTTCCAATCGGGCAGAGAAACCTTCCGCGTAACATCCCTACTACGCGCTCTGCCATTGTTCCTCCACTCTGCACCAGGCAGGACTTCGAGATCAAGCCTGCTTTGATTGGTCTAGTACAGAGAAAGGTGTTCTCTGGTCTCTCTACAGAAATTCCAATGGAGCATATTGAGAGCTTCGAAAAAGTCTGCAGTTTCACTCGCGCGAATGGTGTTCCACCAGATTACATCAGGTGTATGCTATTCCCATTCTCTCTTGATGGAAAAGCTGCACGGTGGTTGAACTCTCTCCCTACCGGCTCTCTCACTTCATGGGAACAGGTCCGATCAGCGTTCCTCAGCCATTTCTACTCTAAGGCGAGAACAGCTGCATTGAGGAACAAGATCACCTCCTTCAAACAGCTCACTGATGAGCCTTTCTGCGACGCATGGGAGCGCTTCAATGACTATCGCAGAGAATGTCCTCACCATGGATTTGATGATGATTATATCCTGGACATTTTCTATGATGGAGTGGACTGGAAATACCAAGGTGCTCTAAACTCTGCGAGCAATGGAGACTTCATGACTCAAACCACTGCTGGAGCGTTTAAGCTGATTGAGAACATGGCTGCTAGCTCAGCTAATAAAAAGAGGAGAGTGATTGCTCCAAGAAAGGAAACAGTTCTGACGCCCAGAAAATAGATGAGCTGACTGCCAAGGTTGATCAGCTACTGAAAAACAACCAAGGGCACGTTTTCAGCATGGAACAACCTACGGCCGGGCATATTCAGAACCAGAACCAGCGACAACCGCAGAGCAATCCGCATGCTGTTCCAGCTACCGGGAACAGTCAACCAGATGAGCTGAAGGGTCTGGGTATGATGATGCAACAGCTGTTGCAGGGTCAGCAGGTTCAGGCCAAGGCGTTGAATCAGGTAACCACGGAAATAGACACCAGGATGGGCAACATGTTCACTGAGCTGAATAACAAGTATGACAATCTTGCGATCCATATAAGAAAGATCGATGTTCAGCTTGCTCAAACAGTTGAGAGTGTCAAGAGGCAACAAGAGACGCTTCCTGGAAGAACTGATAAAAATCCTAGGACTGAGCACTGTAATGCAATAGAGCAGCCGTTTGCTGAGACTGCTTCAGGCGCAGAAGAGAGAGCAGAGCAGTCTGCTAGCTCTGGAGTGACTGCTCCTAGCGAACCTGCTGAGACTCCACCATCTCGAGTCTATGTTCCCAAGGTTCCCTATCCAATTCCACCTAGACATCTGATGGATCCCATTAGTGAAGAGCAGCTGATAGGTTTTAACAAGATGGTGAGAAGGCTTCCTAAAGAACTTGCATTCGAAGATGCTCTGCAGATTCGTCCATTGCTCCAGTTCTTTAAACACTGTAGAGAGACTCAAGAGGAGATCAAGGTCCTCTATATCAAAGCACTGTCTACACCAGCATTGAAGGTATTGCCTAAGGTTGATGATCCTGGAAAGTTTGTTTTCCCATGTTCCATCGCAGGAACAACCTTCAAGGATGCTCTTTGTGACTCTGGTTCTTGTGTGAATCTCGTCTCAAAGGCTATTGTAGACGATTTGGGTATTGCTGATGTTGAGCGTTCTCAGCTGACCCTGACCTTTGCAAACTCTTCCAGAGCAGTCCCATATGGAACCATCCGCAGCCTTCATGTTCAAGTAGGGGAATGCATTGTTCCTGCTGAGTTTCAAGTTGTTGAGATGAACAAGGATCATGAGATGCCTTTGATATTTGGAAGGACATTCATGGCTACTGTTGGAGCAACCATCGATATGCCCAACAAGAGAGTCTGCTTCTCCAACATCAACAAGAAAGCTTTCTACAAGGCTGTACCCACCAGATCTTCCTCATCACACGCCTCTCGCATCTCAGTGTTTGATGTAGAAAAGCTGAAGGTTGTTCCAGAGAAGGAGCATGGTGATAAGGGTGAGAGCAGGCTGTTATCTGATGAAGATCCATGCACTGATCTTACTAAAATCAGAGGGAATTCAAGGGTGAAACAGAAAGTCCAGAAGAAAAGGGTCAAGGGAGATCCTACAATGACTTTGACACCTCTCAAGTGTGATGAGAACTCCATTGAGTATGAGGTAAAGTGCAAGGGTACCTCCAAACCGTTCTCTAAAGTCAGAGCTATTCTCACACATGAGCTGAAGGAGAAAGGGGATGCTGCTGTGAAAGGGTTGCTGAGCAGAGTTTTGAAGCTGAACATGTCTGATTGTGGAGCTTGTTTTGGAACAAGCCCTCCTGCTCAACCCGACTGATCCCAGTCACCAAGTCAAGCTAGAGACTTAAACCAAGCGCTTGGTGGGAGGCAACCCACTGGTGAGTGTCATTAACATTAGGATTTTCTTTTTACTTATTTTTGTTTTTAGTTTGTTGAGTCTCAGGTCATAAATCAGAAAATCCGAGACCCTTGACTGGAGCAAGCAGTTGGCTGCTCTCATTCCAGAGCATCCTTTACCGGAGCAACCGCGTCTTGCTCTGTCAGGCTGCTCCGCGCCAGGTAAGTATCTCGAAAAAAAAAAAAAAAAAAATTATTCTTGTTTTCTCCTTCTCTCTGATTTATTTTCACACCAGGGACGTTGTGAAGTAAGTCTGGGGGAGGGTTTTCGTCGTTTACTAACTCGTTTCTTTCTTTTGTTTTTCTTTTGGGTCAATTTGAGTCAGTTTTTATTGAGTCAGTCAAAACTTTGTGGGAATTAGGACCTTATTTTGTGTTGATCACTGACCACCTCGTGCTTTAGTTATCTTATTCAGTGACCTTAGCAGTGGCGAAAGACACACATGTGGACCTGGAACACCCTGACATATCTCACTTGATTCTCCAGAAGTTCTCAGCCGATCAGGTTACACTGGGTAGACTTAACTCCACCTTACTTGAACCTAATCTTGACTGAAATTCTTCTTGTTATGGGCATTAGATCAGGGAAACGAGAACACACTCAGGACTTCTTATCCTTTTTATCCATCTTGCTGATCCTGAGTGGCTAGCTCATCTTTAGCTAGTTCCCACCCTGCACCTTAACCTTTATTCCTCCTTCATGCATTTGTTTTTCAGTGTCATATGTGCAGATATGTGCAAAAAGGTCGGAGAGGAAAGGATCAACGCAGCCTCCTACTCGTTACTGCTGCAGAAATTATGTCAGAAAGGAGAACAAGCAGATTAATGGAGCAACCGCTCCATAACAAATGAACTGCGCAAGAGCAGGGGTGGAGAACCAGAATGGTCGCGAAATCAGAACCACCAGTGGCACTCAGAACGATCATGTATTACCTCCTTCTTCGTCACATCACCATATCAGTCTTCAAAAAAAAAAAAAAAAAAAAAAAAAAAAACGAGAATAATGTGATGGAGAAGGGGAAGAAAGAAAAGAAACATGGAGCCACTGGAAAGGTCGAGCAAGAAGTTGGTACCAAGTATTGAAGAGTGTGTAGAGGAAAGTGGAAAGCAGAACAATCAGTTGCCTGTTCCGTCATCAGAACAGTCGCACCAGATAGAGCAAAAACGAGTAGAGGCTGTGGACATCAATGGATCTATCCTCTCTTGCCATTTTGTGTGATATCCTGCATCCTCTTCAATGAAATGGTAGCCCCTAAACACTCTTAACTCCACCATTAAATAGCCTGTTCCACACCTAGACCGTCTACCCTGAATGATGCCTGTGATGAGAAGCTCACGCTACTCTTAAATGAATGTAGGGAGTTCTGTCTCGATAGTGTTGCTTTTTCAGGTTTGAGATGAAGAGTATGGAGCCGATTTTTGAACAGCAGTCAGTGGGGTTCCGGTAAGGGTGTGTTGTCCTAGTTTTACTGCTTGTATGGTTCAGAGATTCGTGGTTAAAGTATGGTTGCTGAGAATAGGAGAGTTCCCACACTTTCAAACCTTTCTCCCTGTTCTTGATACTTGACATTGTTTGAGGACAAACAAGGATCTAAGTCTGGGGGAATTGATATATGGTATTTTATACATCTTGTATATATGCTATTAAATTGGTTTTCAAGTCTTTATCGAGTCTTCCTAGTCCTTTTCGAGTCATTACAGGTCTGGAGTTGCATTGGATGGGAGATGAACCAGCTGGAACAAAAGAGGCAGAAAACAGTGCAATTTGGTGATTTTCACGCAGAACAGTCTTGATGACTGTTCTGGATAGCGGAGCAACCCGAGTGACTGTTCCGAGGGAGTGTTCCAGCGGCAGAGATTTTTAAGGAAACAACAACCTATTTCGGGATTTGCCCTAATCTCTCTATTTTCTCTCCCAGCCGCCTGTGGTTTGGATATATCTTCTTTTTCTATTTTTCCTTATCATACTACGCTATTCTAGACAGAAAAAAAACCATTGGAGACTTGTGTGCTTTTGGATTGTAAAGGGAGAAGGCTCCATCTCTCTCACCATAGAGAAGATTATCCTGAACCCTCTTTCTATCTCTTTTATTTACATGAAGTATTATTCAGAATTGATTTCTGTGTTCTCTCTTGTTATGACTGAGTAGTCGATCTAGCTAGCCTAGGGTGTTAGGGTGTTAGATCGTGAGCTAAACATAGATAAGTATCCATTGATTGTCTTCATTCATAACTGCTCTTATTGCTTGCATTAAACTGGCCAGTTATTGTTAGATCCTAGGTTTAACCTATTCATTAACCGTGTAATAGGTTGCTAGATCTGTTATGAATGAGCATAGCATCCCTAATCAGCGAAAGTAGATATTAGGGTGTTTTGTGAACCGATTGGACTTGATCTTAATGTTCATCATCACGCCTTGATCCAAACGAGAGCTTAGGTATTGAGGATGATCGTTGAAAGGTGAAACACCACGACAGTGGGTTGATCTAGTGTTGTGTTCCTAGTTCTAGACTAGTCCATTAATCAAACTTGAATAATTGTTTGGCTCATGATTGTAAGCGCCCGTTAAACCCTAGGTTAGTTTCTCATTAATCTGAAACTTAAAACCAATCTGTTACTTGCTTTTTACGTTACCACAAACTTTAAAACCCCCATATTGTTTTAGCTTGATTCTGATCCCATAAAGATAAAGTGTAAGATTTGGTCTCTGTGGATTCGATCCTAAAGTGCTACATCGACATACCATTCGATTGTGGTAGTGTGCACATTAGGTTATTTGGTGTGCGTATACACGTAATATCAGGGATCAATGTAAATATTACTAAACAATTTTTTGTTCCTTCCTTTCCAAATGTACCATAATATCCATGTAAATTGATGATCGTCCATGTTTAGGAGAACTCTCCAAAAAAGATGATCCATCTTTGTGAAGATAGAACTGGTGGGAAAATTACCCGGGTTTGATGGTATCTTTGAGAGCATCCAAACTTGACGCGCTGGAGAACATTCAAAAAACACATGATTTGTTGACTCCTCTGAATCTCTGCATCTATCACAAGATATGCCCCCTTGTATCCCTCGCGCTTTCAGGTTTCTTTTAACATCTATACACCCTGAAACCATTTTCCATAAGAAATGTTTTATTTTCGGTGGACACCGCACCAATGTTCACGTCCTGGGAATCCACCAAATCCCGAATCGCATGCAAGTTCCATGTTCGCGAGGCTGAATTAATAAGAGAATCCACTGTAAGGTCCGGGGTAATTGTTTTGTTGGTTTTTGTTTTCTGGTCTCGGGCGAGTGGTTGGAAGCCAGGGGTCTTTCCATACGGATATAGATGAACCTGTTCCCACTCTTTTAATTAGTCATTTGCTAACCACAGATCTAGCAGGTCCAATACTCCTCCAACCACATTACGGGGAATATGAACGGCTCGGTTCCAGGGGTGAAGCATTCATGTAGTACCGTCCTTTGAAAACTCGAGAAAATAAGGTATTTGGCTTCTCTATCAGGCGCCATATTTTTTTTTCAAGCATAGCCGTATTAAAATCCGGAAGATCTTTAAAGCCCAGACCTCTTTCATCTTTGTTTATACATAATTTGTCCCACGATTTCTAGTGCATGCCTTTTGTGCTTTCCCCTGGGCTCCACCAAAATTGAGCTACTGCATTCGTCAATGATCACATCATTCCCTCCTTTAGTGAAAAACTTAAAAGTTGCCTTTGGTAATACATAAAATGATTTGGTAAAGCTATAACCACTGACTTAGACCATCTCCAATGGCTTACTCTATTTTTTACTCTAAAATAGGGTAACTCTATAATAGAGTTTGAATTTGCTCCAATGGTACTCTATTTTAGAGTAAAAAATAGAGTGATGAATAAAAAAAAAACAAATTACTCTATATTTGGAGTAAACTTATTTTTCACTCTATTATAGAGTGAGAAATATAGTACCATTGGAGCATTTTTTACTCTAAACTCTATTTTACAGTGAAAAATAGAGTGGAGTTGGAGATGCTCTTAATGATCACATCATTCCCTCCTTTAGTGAAAAACTTAAAAGTCCAAACGTTAATCATGTTATTGAAAAGATCCTATACAAAACCAAAAACTTGTATCTTGGATCCACCCAGACTCTCAGGTAGTCCCAGATAGGATCTCATTCCTCCTAAATTTTGTATTCCCAGAATATCCCTCAACTCTTGTCTACTAGCTTCCTCGATCTTATATCCAAATTGTATTGAAGATTTTTGAAAATTTATTAGTTGACCCCGATACCGCCTCATGTTCCTTTAATATCCTAAGAATGGCTTGACACTTTTCTTTTTATACCTTACAAAAGAAGAGGATGTCATCTACAAAGAGTAGATGAGAAATTGATGGGCAAGCTCTGACTACCTTCATTCCCGTCAATTGTTTCCCTCTCTCAGCCTTTTTAATATTTGCTATCAAAGCCTCAATGCACATAATAAATAAATAAGGAGATAAAAGATCCCCTTGATGTAAACCCCTCTGTGGAATTATGAGACTTTGTGGTTGACCATTTAGCAGAACCTGATATTGAACTGATGATATGCACTCCATCATTAATTTGATCCAGTGAGTATTGAACCCCATCCTATGTAGGAGAGCCTGAATAAAGACCCATTCAACTCTGTTGTAAGCTTTTCTCATGTCTGTTTTGATTGCCATATACTTGTCTTGACAAGACTTATTAGTTATCAAGCCATGAAATATTTACTGAGCTATAAGAATATTATCCGATATCAGCCTTCCCGCCATAAAAGCCGATTGTGTTTCCGAAATAAGTTTTGGAAGGCAGCTTTTTAATCTCTCGCATAAGACTTTCGAAATAATCTTGTACCCCAAATTACATAGAATTATCGGTCGTAATTCTGTCATCCTTGTAGGTCTTTCCATTTTTGGAATCATACAAATATTGGTAATGTTAACCTTGAGTCCATATCTCCTGTAACAAGAAAATTATTAACCATCTCAACCAAATCTTTTTTAATAATATGCCAAGAGTGTTAAAAGAAAAGAGTTGTCTTCTGGAGCTTTTTCTGGATGCATCATCAACAAAGCTTGTTGTATCTCCTCCTCCATTGTTATCCTTAACAATCGTTGATTTGTCTGGAAGGTAATAGATGGTTTACCTCAGCCAGAAAAATACCAAATTCTGATGGGGAGGTGATGCTAAATAAATCCTCGAGATAGGCCTTCGACACATTTTTCTTCTATTATTCAATTACCAACTTCATCATGAAGCCCCACAATCCTATTACGAACCTGTCGTTGCCTGTTTAAGGCATGATAAAATTTGGTATTAAGATCTCCAGATGAATACCACATATTTATATTTTTCTGATGCCAGTAATACTCTTCATCCTTATATGCATCATGTAGTTTCCTAGAAACCTCCATAATTTCCTCTTGAGACCTATTGTTATCCATTTGTACCTCTTCAAGAGCTCGTTGAAGATCATTATTTTTTTCCTTTCCGTATGGTGGATTGTTACTAAAACGACTATAAATGACTATAAATTACTAAAACTATTAAAAGTCTCACATTCAAATGTTTTTTAGAATAAAGCTTTGAACAAATATTGACATCTTAATTTTTTAATAATTTAAAATTATTAAAGCTATTAATTCCACAATGAAAATTTTGTTATGAGTAATTTAATTTCTTTTGCTATAAAAATATAAATGATCAAAAACCTATATGAATAGAAAACATCATTTAATAGACACTAATATTAAAAATTTACTATATATGTATAAATTAATATTATTTGAATTCAATGATATATCTTATCAGATAGAAAAAATATTATTTGGATTAATAAAATTTATTTATAAGTTTTCACATTAGATACTGACTTTTTAATTATTCAATATATATTGATTAATATATTGTTTATAATGTACCTTAACCTAGTTATGTTGTAAAAGTAAAAATATGTAGCAATTTTTATTAGAGATGTGAAATAGGTAAACCCGCTTCATTTAAACCCGTCTCATTTAAAACTCACGTCTATACACACTCTGTTCCCATTTAAATTCATTTAATTCTAAGATTTAGTATGGTTTTCCTTTTAGACCCATACCCTATTTATTGTATGCATAATATCCATACTACAGGATGGAACGCACACACACTTTGGAGAAAGTTGACTGTGAAAAACAAAATGAAAATTTTGAAAGAAGTGCATGTACCGAAATAAAACACACAAAACTCTTTTTAACTCAACTGGTTAATTCTCCACCAAATAAATAAGTCAAAATGTTATATTCCAAGTCCCTGGACTATTAGAAAATATACAATATAATCAGCCTGTTTTTTGTTTCACGTTAATTAGGCAAACACAAAGAACTCGAGGTAGGTACGCTCGTTTAGGTTACACTGTAAATGGATTCCATTTGATATATTTTTAGCACGTGAAAAGCAACGAGAGATTTGAATTAGTAACCACAAGGACTTAATAAATAACTAAAAATTACGATACCAATTATTACAAGCACTATAAATACGTAGCCTTGCATGACTCACAAATCAACAAACATCACTTATTTCTTCTTCTTCTTCGGCATATTCTGGTCTTTTCATATAGTGATAATGTCCCAAACCGATATGAAATTCTGTAGTAGCTATTTTCTGGTCGATCCTACCAAAGCAAGTGTTCTTGATCTCCTTCTCCTTTTGTTTTTCCCCAACCTGACCAACACAGGATTCATAGATTCTCCACCGGACACGCTCAAAAGCGTCCGGAGAACTTTCGCAACTCGATGGATCATTGTGTTAGCCGTTTTGATTCAAAAGATATTAATGCTCTTAAGAAAACCCTTTGCATCCATAGGTCGTTTTCTCACCTATTGGCCTAATCTTCTTACGGCAAATGGAGGCTTCTTCAAGTTGATACTTCATGTTTTGACAGGTAACAAATCTAACAATAACATACTTCTATTAACTATCTCCACTTGTCACTACAAACAAATTCTTGAACTTGGAGAAGGTTTTAGTTGTTTCCTTCCTTTACATAATCACATAAGTATCCCGAAAATTTTAACATCTCAAGGTGTATATATCATGTAGTCCTATATTTTAACACTCCCCTTGGACTTTTGGACTTAGACCAACGACACTTATCATACCTTAAAACGGACTTGTAACAGAACGAGCATTACTGTACATGCAAGACACACATATTAAAATAAAGTAATGAATGATATATTGCATCAAGAGTTCTGAACTGTTTAATAAGATAAAATGAATTCAACGAGTAATTTATGAAGAACATTATAGAATTTTTAATTAGGACAAATTGTCCACCTATTCTTGTGGATGATGTAGGTAAATACTTTTACCGGAATAACCAAAAACTTTTGTTACAGGAAAGTTGGTAAAGCCTGAGGAATCGTCGGCGACATATGTGTCATTTGTAGGATGCACAGATCGAAGAGTAGAGATTGACAAGAACATAAGTGTTGGTACCATCGAGTACAAGTCGATGTTGTCAATAATGGCTTCTAAGGTCTCTTATGAGAACAAATCTTTCATCACTTCCGTAGTAGAGAACACTTGGAAGGTCAAATTCAGCTTCTTCTCTTTTTTCTTTTTTTTTTCTTTTTTTTTTGGCAAAGACACGCCTCACTAACTTCATCTTCTTCTTTCTTCTTTTGATCGTTTCCTCTCTCGATTAATTATATCGTATGAGTCTAATGATACAAACAATTCTGTTTATTGCTTGTAAGAATCAGAAGTTAAATGATCTAATTAATTAACCCTTTAATTGATAACTATTTTGTCTTGTATATCTTTGGCGCGTTCCAAATTGCCAATAATAATTATAATAATAGATATATTAGATGACTAGATCTCCATAAGTAGTAATACTGATTTTGTGACTTTTTATATATATATAAAATAATTTTTTTAATTCTCACACTCTCAGTCTGACTATATCTATCCTGTGATGCAGATGGACTTCGTGAGTTACTACGACTTTTACAACGGTAAATTAAACTATACGCTTTGTTCTTTCGGGAATGTTTTTATTTGCCCACTTTAAAGTTTAGAGCATAAAGGATTCGAAAGATCAAAATACAGAGACTCATAAATAGATCCCCAAAAGTCATAAAAGCATTTAAAAGAGGAATATATAAAACATAACGTGGAAATTATATAGATGTGTATACGATGGACGTAAAGCATACAGTTGATAGTAAGAAAAAAGTGGGAAAGTTTTCGCAATAAGTTAAATTATTTCAGTTCCTTCATTTTAGACTACAAAAACGGGTATGCGAGTGAGCTCATGATGATATAGAGAAACTCGGTCTTTGACTAAAACAAGGGAACCTACTGATTTACTTAAAGGAGTCGTCTGCGAATCTATTATTGAAGCGTATTTTCATGCATGTAAAAGTAGAAAATTTTCAAGTATGTATACGGTCTTATATGTTAATGATCGAACTTTAAATTTCAATCTAAATTTGGCAATATATTCCAGAAAGTTTAGCATTTAAACTTAAAAACCATAAATATAATTTTATGCAAATAGGACTAAACATCACTTTTGTAATTCATTCAAAGTTTAGGCATAAAATATTACTAGATTAGAGAGTTTATGTGGATGGCTTTTTCCAAAACTTATGAAATATTTCAGTTTTTAGCTCAGATAATTAACCTTTAGTAAAACTTAAATGTTAATTATATATATGTACATTTTATCGAAACAAGAACGGAATATGACACTCGTATACGAATACAAATTATTATATTATATTCATGCTCAGTGAGATATTACAATGCAGGATACTTTTGTTATACAATAAGTTGATATATGTTTTGTAAATTTTATGACTGCATAGAATACAAGTAGAAGGTTACACATTATTTAAAATTATGTACTGATTACAATGTTCGGTGCATCTGTAATTCTGTATGCTTATTTCCCAACTAAATTTATGGTTTTTGCACTTTT
This sequence comes from Brassica napus, assembly GCF_020379485.1. Taxonomy (NCBI): domain Eukaryota; kingdom Viridiplantae; phylum Streptophyta; class Magnoliopsida; order Brassicales; family Brassicaceae; genus Brassica; species Brassica napus. The sequence goes on along the minus strand of NC_063441.1, from coordinate 4,298,880 downwards.
TGATCAACAGTTTTAATCATATATTATATATATTTATGACCACAAATATGATGAGAAGAAGATATAGATTTTATATATGTTTTGATTAAATATATTTTATATATGTTAGAAGCAGAGATTCGTGAAACAGAAAGTGCATGATGGTATTAGTAGATTGATATATTGAAAAATAGTATATCATGTCTACGTACTAAACCAAAAATATTTACTTAACCAACGAAACATCATTAAAAACAATGGAGACCTTTTTTTAACTAGATGGAGATCTTATTTTAACGTTCTTGCATTCCAAAGTTCTTGTTTAAGAAACACCACAAGAGTTTAACTCCCGACATGGTTGTAGTCTAGTGGTTGAATTACATCGGCTGAATGATCTTGTTTTGTGGATCAAGATTCGTAATTAGCTTGGCGTTTGATACATAAAAACACCTTCATTGAAGTATGTCAGAAAGTTGTCAAAATATGAAAAACTAACAAAAATTATAATTATTGTAGTGGGTATTTCAAAATCATGAATTTTTTTACCAAAAATACTTTAACAAAAGAATCTCACAAATTTTGAGATCATAAATAAAATATTATTGTTTTATATATCCATGCTTAACTTTTTATTAAGAAGTTCATAACTTCCTATTGGAAGTGCTCTAATCAATTTCGGTTACAAGAAAAACTATAACATCAATTATTATTCTTAATTACAACATCAAATTTTTATCTTCAAAAATTCTTAAGAGAAAATTGGATTTATTTTTCGTGTTGCAGTAAAAATATTCTTTACATAATAATTTATATATTTGAACCTTTATATAATTTGAAACACATCGAAATAAAATATGAATTTGCTAATTTTTTTATTTTTTATTTATGTGACAGCGTTCCAAAATAGAAACCTGACGCAAGCCTTCGTGTTCAAGGCATCGAGTACAAATCCAAATCTTATCGTCGTTAGCTTCAGAGGAACCGAGCCTTTCGACGTTGATGATTGGTGCACTGATCTAGACATCTCTTGGTACGTATATATGTTCTATATATACCTGCATTTCTATATCAATATAATTACTCGATATATCAGTGTTTTACAAATTTTTATTATTAATTAGGTACGAGTTGAAAAACGTTGGCAAAGTTCATGCAGGGTTCTCTAAAGCTCTAGGCCTCCAAAAAAACGGATGGCCCAAAGAAATTATACCTCTAGGACACCAATATGCGTACTACACAATTAGACAGAAGCTTAGGGACATGTTTGCAAAAAACAAGAACCTTAAGTTTATTCTAACGGGTCACAGCCTTGGTGGGGCACTAGCCGCTCTTTTTCCGGCAGTACTGGCGATTCACGGTGAGGATGAGTTGCTAGATAAACTAGAGGGAGTCTACACATTTGGACAGCCACGCATAGGGGATGAGGTGTTTGGGGAGTTTATGAAGGAAGTGGTGAGAAAGCATGGAATAGAGTATGAGAGGTTTGTTTATAACAACGATATTGTGCCTAGAATACCCTTTGATGACAAGGTTTTATTCTCGTTCAAGCACTACGGATCTTGCAATTACTTCAATAGTCTCTACAAAGGAAAGGTAAAATAAAGCATCACGTGTCCAATTATTTGTTGTCTTTCTAATTTTTTTAAAAGATGACAAAGAACAATAAAGAGAGGGAGTTTTGTTGGAAGTATGAAAGAATGACCTTTAATTTGGGCATTAAAGATGATTATCATTTTTTCACGTGAAATTGACATGATAGATGATAACCTGTATGGTGACCCATAAAGGGTATATAATCTATATTTTCAATTTATTTGCTATTTTTAATCTTGACCCATAAGCATTTCTAAACCCTAAATATAAATTATAGTATTTCCTTACTTTTAAACGAGTTAGCAAAGTTCTTTAGTTTACTGTTTAAAGCATTTTTATCGTCTTAAAGGTAAGGGAAGATGCACCAAATGAAAATTACTTCAACTTGTTGTGGCTAATACCGAAGCTGTTAAATGGTGCGTGGGAGTTCATAAGGAGTTTCATAATACGGTTTTGGAAAGGCAAAGACTACAAAGAGAATTGGATTATGAGGTCTATTAGGGTTTTCGGAATAATATTCCCTGGTGCCTCTAATCATCTGCCGTATGATTACGTCAACTCCACGCGCTTGGGAGGCTTGTCTCGATCATTTGCTGCTACTACTCCAGAGGATATACTTGCCCTTATTGCTTAAAAGTTAAAACTCAAAGCCACTTTAAATTTTTAGTAATCGTATCTACTTTATGCGCTCTTGTTGGGTTGAATAAATTATACTGGAGCATTTATTTTCTGTTATATGAAATAATCGTATCTCTACTTTATGTGCTCAATAAATTGTACTGGAGCATTTATTTTCTGTATATGTTTTGTGTATGTGTGAGTCTGTGACTTTTATCGTGTTATAGTAATGTTGGTAAAATTAATTCCACACAAATGGTTGTCTTACTTCTTTTTTTTGGATAAAATGTGAATCCGAGTTTACTTTAAAAGTGCTTAAAAGCAGAAAATAATATTTGACTAAAAAATTGAAAAACCAAGATGGAACAAAGTTTGGTAGACTATTAGCAGGGTTATGCATAGGTAAACCACTGGAAGAGAAAACCTTGACACCGGCTATGGGGTAGCTAACCAAGCAAGAAGATATCCCGAGTAGTCTATCGAGCTTCTTGAAGAGAATAAGTGGCGGACTCGAGGAGCCGTTATGGAGCCAGTTATTCTTTTCAGTCCAAATTATGAAGAGGACGGTTTGAGCAGCGGGCGAGCCAAGAGTTAATGAGAGGCCATGTTCAGGAGTAATCATCCAGTGAACTAGCTGATCGCAATCCAGTAGAGAAGTCCTTGTTTGTCCAAGTCGGAGAAAGGGCATGCCCTAGAGCTGAGCAGAGATGGCACAATGCCAGAACATGTGATCTAGTCTCAAGAGTATTAGAAACAAAGACATCAAGAAGAGTCAATATATAGCCAAGTTTCAGTGGGCAAGCCTACTCCTAATTGGTAGAAGATCCAGATGAGAAACCCATAAATGAAAAGCATGCTTCAGAACGACATACCTCAACCAATAGGCCTTCTTACAACTAACTATAGGTGAAACAGGCATGAGGTACTTCCAAATCTTCTTACACTAAGAAAACAGCAGATGCCCACAGACGTACACGTCGAGGATCTGTCGAGAATGACAATTATCAAAGGACTCTCGACAAAAAACGTATGGTCGCCTTCATTTTATTAGGAAAATATATTGTCAGTGGAAATTTGATGGATTTATGATGACAGTTTTTCGGACGAATTTTCTACTATATTGTTAACATTCATCTCTTATAAATTCTTATCTCCGCTAGTGAAGAAACCCTCAAGCTCCCCGTTAACTTTCACCAAAAACGAGGCTGTGGAGATACATCTTTGAATCCAGAAAATAAAGATGTAGGGAATGCCCATGGCTTTCAAGGTGACAATGAGGAAGTGCCATCTGACTGTATCAAATGTTTTGGTGATATCAATTTTTAGCGCACTTTAAGGAGCAATTGTATATTTGTGATAGTCTTTTACTAATTTTGTTGCCAACAGAACGTTTTCCAAAAGTAATCGGTCCTTGATGAAGGCGCTTTGGTTAGGCAGCATAGCTTCGGTAAGAATCGTTTTCACTCTGTTCACAAGAATTTTTGAGATAACCTTATAGATTGTGCTGCAACACGAAATGGGTCTATAATCCTTTATCTCTTGAGGGTCATCTTTTTTCGGGATCAAGGTTAGAACTATACCATTCACTCCAGTCAGCATGAAACCATTTTGAAAGAAGGATTGAACCGCGTTGACAAAATCGAGACCTACTACTGACCAAGATGCAATGAAGAACTCTTTAGTGTACCTGTGAGGACCCGGAGTCTTACCCGATGGTATTGAGAGGAGAATCTTGTGAATGTCCTCGGCTGAGACCAGACTTGTCAAGGTTTCAGCCATGGGAATTGAGCATCTATAGGAGATAATGTTTTCAAGATCAGACTGAGACAACCTATGTCCCTACTGCTCCACCTGCAGAAACTTGGTGAAGTAAGCCACTGCCTCTTTCTTTATTTCTATAGGATCAGATTTCTCAACCCCATTCGGATATCTAATTTTCCTCATAGTGTTTCTTTTTTCTCTTTTAATTTGTACTGTTCGATGGAAAAAGGCTGTGTTATGATCCCCGTATTTGAACCAAGTGATTCATGATTTTTGCCGATAGAACTGCTCCTCCATTTCTACATAGTGCTGCCACTGAGTGTTAGCGTTAGCTTCAGCCAAAAACGTGTCAGGGCAAGGATCCAGTAAAGCATGTCCCTGCCTGTCACATAGGACCTTGATAGACTATGGATTTGACCCGTTTTCATCCATAGTTTATAGGTGTTTTTACTAATAACTATTATATTATAGAGTCTATTTATTATATTTATAAGATCAGGAGTATTTTGGAGATAAGTGCTGATTTTGGAACATTTTGGAGATATTTGGAGCAAGCATCCAAGATGACCATCGGTCGACATTGGAGAGAAATAATCGATCAATACTCACATCTGTGTATCGATCGACAGTGAAGAACGCAGAAAGCCCGTTCGGTCACAGCTGACTTGAAGCCCAAGTCTTCACATTTTTACAAGATTGCCCCTGACGAGTTTTACCCTAATTATATAAGCTTTGCCGCCATGTTAGAGGCAAAGTGTGCTTTTCTAATTTTACTATTTTCATAGCAAAGGTTTTTAGGATTTTGATAGATTGGAGAGAAGATCCAAAGTTATAATTTGTGATTGGAACTCCATTGATATCTATTTACTATTCTAATGAAGTTTTTATACTTAACTGTTGTTATGAATTGCTTAGCCATGTCTAACTAGTTCCATTGTTAGATTTTAGGGTTTAAATAGGTTAGGAGGGATTAGCCCCAACTATAGATTGCTGAGTTGTGATAATCATCTTTAGGATTGTTCATTAATGCATGTGTCTAGATTAGCTACCTAGAACCTACCCTTGGATTGATTGATAAAAGCGAGAGCTTTATTCTCATCATGAAAACATTCTAATAGAACTATGTTTCTTGCTATGAGCAAGGCGAGAGCTGATCTAGTGAGCTTAGTAAGCTGTTATTCAACCCGTGCATAAAGCTTGACTAGAGCGCATCGATCGATATCACACTTAAATAATTGATCTCGATCGGCGGAGCAAAAGGTGTATCGATCGATATCCCTATAGGATTATTGATCGACACTTTCTATTGACAAAATACGACAATTGAGATCAATAGATCTAGTTAATAGACAAGTCCAAACATTGCGAACGCTGATGGACTTGTAGACTAAGTAGTTGAGCTTTACATTATCATGCATGCAATTCATTAGGCATCTGTAGGATTATAATCCAAAGTTTCCTGAATAAAAACACTAAGTCTAACTATTTCCTTTTTAAGCATCAAAACCTCAAACCAGCTATTGAACAAATACTTGTTCAATATAAAAACTGCAATTTATATTTAAAAACTCTAAAACCAATCTTGCTTAACAAATCATATTAGATTTCCTAGGTTCCCTAGCTCCCTGTGAATTCGATCCTTAAGTACTACAACTCGACCTCTTATTTGAGAGAGTATAAATCACTCTTTAGGGTAATTTGAGTGGTATCAGACCTCATATGCAACTTTGGTTTGTCTGGTAATGTATCTGTATTTCCTTTCGTTCAGAGCACGAAGAAGCGGAGTTTAATCTTCATGTGGAAAACGCAAAGACCTGATCAAGAATGATAAACCGGTTCCGTTGTATTCCAATACTATTCAGCCACCTTACGGAATTCTGGATGCTGAGTGAGATAATTAAACAACTGAAAGTGCAGATTCTTTCTCTTTGTGCTCCTGTCAATCCTTACTGTGCATCTAGTATGATCAGTGATGTGCTCAAATTACCCCAAGAGCAATCTCTCAAATAAAAGGTCGATTGCAGTACTTAAGGATCATATCAACATAGACTCGACATCTCACACAATATACTTGAGTTTCAGATCAAGCTAGGTTAAGTAATAGAAAGCAATAAATAAAGAAAGTGAATAATAGAGAGTTTGTTTGTGATGGAAGGAGGGTACTGCAATCGATCTTTTATTTGAGAGATTGCTCTAGAAACAAGCAATGAGAAAAATCATGTGAATGATACAATAAATAACCTTGAAATTCTATATTTTAGATATTCATTCAAAACCCTAAAAAATCTCTAACCTAAACATGAAATCTATTTAGACATTATAGTTGTCACAAATATCATAGATGAATAAATATAAAGCAGAATTCAGTAAAAGAACCAAAGGAGTTCCTAGAGGACTCCGAAATAGTTCCTCTTTTCTCTCATAACCTAAGAGACAGCCTAAAAAAATAAAATAGTTAAACAATGGCTTAGAAAATACATAAATATGATTTTAAGTCGGCTAGGGACATTCTGGTAATTTGCTGCGACTTCTGAGCCTATGTCGGTCTTGAAATAGTCTCGGCCCGTTATGGCATCAGTGTCGATCGACACTAGTCTTGAAGGATTGACTAGTGTCTAAAAGTAGTAAAATCCATATATCAACTCCCCAGACTTATCATTTTGCTTGTTCTCAAGCAAAACATAAAATAGTTTGTGAAAGAGGTTTGAAAACAGCAGGGACTCACACAATTTTTTTAATCTACTACCTTCACCACTGCAATGTTGCAAGCCACAACGAATTAGTACCAACTTCAAGGGAACTTCCATGTACGACACCTTTGCTTAGCAACCAAACCATCCAACCCACTGCTCAACTGATACAGCCTGACATACCTCTCTACTGACCTCATTTCTTCATATAAAAAATTATGTAAGTAAACTAAAAATAAAAACCTAGACAAAATCCTACACCTAGTCTAATGATGATCATAGTCCCCGACAACAACACCAAATTTTATATTCCCAAATTACCCCAAAGCAACTTTCTCAAATAAGAGATCGATTGCAGTACTTGGATCGTATCCACAGAGACTCGATATCTCACACAATAGGCTTGAGTTTCAGATCAAGCTAGGTTAAGTAATAGAAACCAATAAACAACAAGAAAGTACATAATAGAGGGTTTGTTTGTGATGTAAGGAGGGTGCTAGACCTAGGATTTCATTTAGCCTATCAGAACTACAATCTATAGATGCTAAGGGTTGATCCTAGAACTCAAATTAATATAAGCAAGTAAAACAGCTCTTGCATGCACTTACTAATCAGAGGCCTAGAATTATGTGATTCCAGTTCTCGCATGTGAATTTATGAATGAGTGTCGATCGATTATCGATCAATAATCCTTCCGAACAATCATGATGAACCAATTCTATTTGCTCACTAAGTTATCTAAACCATATTTCACGTGCGTCTAACAACCTAGCTCAGAAGGATTAGATTCACGTAAAGACCATGCTGTCGCATGCACCTAAATATCATATGATCATGTTTCTATATAATTACTCTAGAAACAAGCAATAAGAACAATCATGTGAAGGATACAATAAATCACCCTAGCAATTCTATATTTCAGAAGTTCATTCAAAACCCTAGAAAATCCCTAAACGTAACAGGGAATCTATTTAGACATGATAGTTATCACATAAATATTAGATGGATAAATATCAAATAGAAATCAATAGAAAAAACAAATGAGTTCCAAGATGACTCTGAAACAGTCTTCTCTTCTCTCCTAACCTAAGAGAAAACCTAAAATAATAGAATATAAAACACATCCTAAACAATAGCTTAGATACACACATAAATAGGGTTTTAGGTCGGTCATGGGCATTCTAGTAATTTGTGGTGAATTCTGGCCTAAGTCGGTCTTGAAATAGACTCAGCCCATTCTGGCATTAGTATCGAGCGACACCAAGGGATCAGTGTCGATCGACACTCCTTCATATCTTAGAATGCTTCCTCTCGCGAGGCAGACATACCAACATTGAGCAAACGAGCATATCTTTGTATCTTCACATGTACCACTCTTCCTCTGTGCAGTTTTGCACCCCAAAAGGCTTCAGAATCACCTAAATTCTCCAGAACGTACCTGAACCTGAAAATACTCTAAAACAGACTCCAAACACATATATAATAGACTCTACCATGGTCTAAAAGTGGTAAAATCCATATATCAACTTCTCTAGACTTATCCTTTTGTTTTTCGTCAAGCAAAACTTAAAATAATATGTGAAAGAGGTCTGAAAACAGCATGGTCTCACATAATTTTTTTAATCTACTACCTTTACCTCTGCAATGTTGCAAGCCACATTGAATTAGTACCAATTTCAAGGGAACTTCCATGTACTAGACCTTATCTTAGCAACCAAACCATCCAGCACATTGCTCAGCTGATGCAGCCTGACATACCCCTCTACTGACCTCATTTCTGCATATAAATATATAGGCTAACTCTTGGGATTATCGATCAAATGACACATGGAGTCTTACCCCAGTAGGTTTCTGAGTAAAAAAGTAGTCTTATTCTGGGTTCTTTTATCCATATATCTCCCTTCTCTTAACCCTTTTATTTTCTTATTTTCTTTTTCTCGATTTTTTTTTGGCAAAGTGTAGGCAATTAGTGGGCTCATCAGTAATGTACCTACCCCTCGCTTCCAACGATGTGTGACCATTCCTTTCAATTAAAATAGTGGGGTCATCAGTAATGTACATACCTTTCTGCATCTCAGGACATCATCTCAATATTTTCCTATTCTTTCTTTTTGGATGCCGAAGAGAGGAGATAAGGAAACACAAAAACATATAGACTTTAACCTTTTAGAGCTTAAAGAGGAATCTTATCCAATGTATAACAAGCTCCAAAACAAGCAAGTTGAATTGATTAAGGTTGGAAGTCAGTTTCGGTTCCTTTAGACTTTTTCAGCTAGCATGGATTTTATTGGCAGGTGATCCACTTTAACATTTTCATTGAGTACACCATGCAGTCAATAACTTCAAAGAATGGTGCTAGAGAGCGATCACATAATGAGTAAAATTGAAAAAAGTTCATCATCCCATTCGTGACTCTATAAAACTCAACAAATACACGTAAAAAAATCAAAACAAAACACAATATCAGTAATACCTACTCCAGACTTAAACAACACTGTCTGAGTGTTATACAGTCTAAGATTGGTGGGAAAATAAATCATAAGAAAAAAATTAACAAGGAAAATCGGTATACATGCTCATTGGATGTGAGTGTCGATCGACACAGTTAAGTGACGATCGATCGATTCTCATGATGGTTCATCGTTCGACATTGATCAGGTGTCGTTCGATGCTGAGTGCAGGTTTGTCTTCCTCGGTTCTTTGTTTCCGATGAACAGTATCGATCAGCGCTGCTACAATGTTGTCACTGTTCATCATCTTGTTTCTTACTTGAAATAAATAAACATGAAAATAAATATAAAATAAAAATCAAATCAAATTTAAAACTTACCTAATAGTCGGTTGCCTCCCACTTCACGCTTATTTTTAGTTAGCTTGGATTTTTGAGATCTGATTTAGTCCATATGAGAATGAGAAAACTTGCTCCAAAACAAGGCTCAATGTGTACTTTCTTAAGCTTCGCCACACTGTGTGAAAGCCTCCATAGATTTTTTTTCTTTTGTCTATTGTGCACTTTGTATTTGACACCATCCGAAAAGTGAGGAATCAATGACAACTGAGGACCGCCTTTGGTCCTTTTTCTCTTCTTCCAAATTTTCCTCTTCTTTCCCCCAAACTTGTCTGATTTCGCATTGGTGCCTCCATGAAAAATATTTTAACACACTCCAAACTCCACGTGCTCTGATACGCGATGGGTGTCGATCGATGATATCTGGTTGGTGTCGTTTGATACTGTAACTGATGGGCCTTGTTCGGTGTTGCTTTTAAATCTCAACCCTCTCTGAAAAGCTACTTCATATATATGATCATCAAATACCCAATTGTAGGAACCCAAATGCACACTTCTATATGGTGGGTTAGGAAATTCAACTTCAAAAACAGCGCAGGGAACCACAAACTTCACAGGGCCATGTATCATTTTCACTCTTTTGTGAAAACCAGAAGCCTCTTCTACGGAGATAAGTGGTTGTAGATGTTATGGGACATAAATGTGTGAGGTCTTGGATTCGTACATTCTCTCCACAATCGGTTCTGTTTCAATCATGTACTCTGGCGGTTCGTCTAGCCATGGGTGTCGATTGATATCATCATGTGGTGTTTGATAGATATCAGATGGGTGTCGATCGATGTTAGCCTTTGGTGAAGTCTCCAGATCGTCATCAAGCTTCATCTCCAAGTCATGATCCCAATTTTCAAGTTGTTCTTCATCCTCTGGCTCCAAGAAGTCTTCCATGGTGATATCTTTGTCTACATCTAGGGCAATTCATCTACTTGATATATTTGTGCTCTTCATTGTCGAGTCTACAATGTCCCAAGGACAACTCGATCTTTCAGAGATTTCAAAAGGTATCGACCGACAATAGGGGTCTTTGTCTATCGATGCTGAGGTCGGATCACTAATATCACCTTCGTATGCTCCACTCAGCTCTCCAGATCCATATTGTTCATCACTCTTTGGCACAATGTACTCGACCAACTGTCTCGTAATCATATCTTCCCTATTTATCTGCCAACCTTCAATGAACATGTCCTACTCATCATTTATCTCATTTTCTCGATCTGTTGCAGCATCATCAAGAAATTTGTAGAGGAAGACTATTTCAATGTCCTCCCAGCAGGTTAGAGATCATGGTTGTAGTTAGCCGAACCAGCTAAATGCATCCTAGAGAGAGAATAGGGGAAGATCTTGCAGAGCATGTGGTATTCATACACTTTGTGTTGCTCGCTCTCTGAGACTAGATCCTCAAGTTCCTTGATGTGGTTTATGGGATCTTGGTGAGGAAGACCCTGAAAGGGGTCCAGACTTACCTAATCATACCATTCACGGCCCAGCTCAAAGTCATTCATCTCAAAAACAACAATTACATCAGAGATTACGGCACCCTGTGCATTTATCAATTGTCCTACACTGTTGTGAGTGCGACCTTCTTCATCTCTTAGGATCTCGTTCTCATAGAAACTTAGTATGAGTACTTAGACCTTCTCTGTCTTCTCGCAAGTAGTGTCAATCAACAACGAGGTATTGGTGTCGATCGACAATGAAGTGTTGGTGTCGAATGACAACGAGTTGTTGGTGTTGGTGATACATGATTCTCATCGCTATCGAATGTTGCTTGGAGGGTGTCGACTGACCTCTTAGACTTATGGATCTTGCATGAATCAGAAGGCTCCTGCTTTGAAAGAACCAAAAAGCATGTTTTCATTGTTGTTCCTGGTATCAGATGTATGTATCTGAAATACAAGGAAAAAAATTACGTAAGTAAACTAAAAATAAAAACCTAGACAAAATTCAACACCTAGTCTGATGGTGATCAGAGTCCCCGACAACGGCGCCAAATTTGATGTGCTCAAATTACCCCAAGAGCAACACTCTGAAATAAGTGATCGATTGCAGTAATTAGAGATCATATCCACATAGACTCGATATCTCACACAATAGGCTTGAGTTTCAAATCAAGATAGGTTAAGTAATAGAAAGCAATAAATAATAAGAAAGTAAATAATAGAGAGTTTGTTTGTAAATAATCAGGTTATCAGAACTACAATCTATAGATGCGAAGGGTTGATCCTAGAACTCGAATTCATATAAGCAAGTAAACCAGCTCTCGCATTCGCTTACTAATCAGATTCCTATAATTATGTGATTCTAGCTCTTGTATGCGAACTCATGAATGAGTGTCGATCGATTATCGATCAATACTCGTTCCAGACAAGCGTTAAGAACCAATTCTATTTTTTCACTAAGTTATCTAAACCGGAGTTCGTGTGCGTTTAACAACCTAGCTTAGCAGGATTAGATTCAGGTAATAAACCATGTTGTCGCATGCACCTAACTATCCTATGATCATGTTTCTAGTTAAATTACTCTAGAAACAAGCAAAAAGAACAATCATGTGAAGGATACAATAAATCACCCTTGCAATTCTATATTTTAGAAGTTCATTCAAAACCCTAAAAAATCCCTAAACCTAACATGGGATCTAATCATACATGATAGTTTTTATAGAAATCATAGATAAATAAATATAAAATTGAAATCAATAAAAGAACCAAAGGAGTTCCAAGATGACTCCGAAAGAGTCTTCTCTTCTCTCCTACCATAGAGAAAACCTAAAATAATAGAATAGAAAGCATATCCTAAACAATAGCTTAGAAACACACATGAATAGGGTTTTCGGTCCGCTAGAGGTATTTTAGTAATTTGTGGTGACTTCTGGGCCTAAGTCGGTCTTGAAATAGAATCGGCCAGTCTTCTGGCATCATTGTCGAGCGAAACCAAGGGCTCAGCATCGATCGACACTCCTTCATACTTTCAATAGCTTCCTCTCACGAGATAAGCGTACCACTCCTCAGTAAAACGAAATAACTTTATATCTTCAGAACGTTCCACTCTTTATGTGTAGTTGTATACCTCAAAATTCTCCAGAATCACCCAAGTTCTCCAGAATGTATCTGAATCTGAAAAACTCTAAACCAGACTCCAAACACATATAATAATAGACTCTAAATTGGTCATATACCATGGTCTAAAAATATTAAAATCTATAGTATATCAATCAGATATTCTATTCGACTCAAAAGATGCAAATGAGTTCGTAGAGGTATATATTATTCCAGGCCTCATTCGCCAGCACATGATCTAACTTTTTCCGATGGGTCCATCATTTCGGTAATTCCACCAGGTAAATTTAGGGTATGTGTAGCTCAGATCTGTAAACCCACGGTCTGCTACCATCTCCTGGAAATCCAGCATACCATGCTGATCACCCAGACCATACATCACCCGCGAGTGCTCCTCTGACAATAAGGTGACATTATAGTCTCCTATCAACATCCATGGCGTTGAATTTTCAAAAAGCTCTTTATTGTGACGAATCTTGTCCCACAAAGTTGTCTATCATTTCGGAAATTTAAATACACTTGTTAAAGTGTTCAAAAAAAAAAAACACTTGTTACATCTCAACGACCCAACAATGATCTCAACGACCTTCTCGACACTTGTTTTTCTGGAAATTTAAATACACTTGTCACATTTCACTCCTATTGATGTCAGAATCCCTACGACCTCAATGACCTTGTAATATATACTTTTGGGCAATGCTCTCTTAGTGTTTTCTTTATCTTCGTCCGGCTGATTAACGGCAGTGAATTTTGATCTTATATTGAGCTATTTGACAAAAGTCTACCTATATATTTTTGGCATGAGAAAAATTCACCCGAAGCCACGGTGAATCCTACATACATATCCATTTTCACAATTTCTGGTAGTTGTGGAATTCATTTCAAAATCAGAGGCGTGCTGATTTAGCTTCGCATCTCACTAGGATAAACAAAAACTTTGATGATTTTGCTTCAACCATTGTATTGCACAACAGCGTGGATTGTCTTACCACTATCAAGGAGGAAACTGTGTTTCCGGTTGTCTGCACCAGAAAAAACTAGGGCAGCCCAAACGATAAGCCATCCTTTTTTTTGAACACTGTTATAAAATAATTTATGATTTTATAGTATCGAGAAATTTAAATAAAGGACCGAGGACCGACACGTGGCAACACGTGACTAGTCTGGATCAGTTCTGTGGACCAGGATACCTCTGTATAATTAAAAAAAAAAAAGAAATTTAAATAAAGGCGAAATTTTATACCCGCAGAAAGGAAATAACACTGTTATATGATAAATATACGATAGATAGAGTTTATTATAAAGGGAGAAGAGAAGTGTGAGGGACAAGTTATAAATGATCAAAATCGGTCGTTTATATAGAAGTAAAAAGTAGAAGTTACTGTGTAAATAGTGACAATGGGCTCCACTCAATTTTCTTTCACACGATCATTTCAATGACGGTCCAGCTTTGGTTGACATCTTCTTTTTTACGTTTACAACAAACACTGAATATTATAAATGATGAAAACCAATCAAACTAGTTGGTGGGGGCAGAGTACAGAACTGATTTCGCGAGGGCATCAGCCACACAGTTCAAGTTTCTGGAAATAAAAACATAGGAGACACAATCAAAGGAAAGAGATAGATGCTCGATGTTCCGAGTGATTCCGTGGAGATCCGCCGGGTGCTGATTCGAGGAGATAATAGCAACGATAAGCTATCCAAACCATCGCTTAGGGCATATAATACGAGAGGTCATAATATATTTTTTTAAAAAAATTCTATAAACAATATTAATATTTTTACGATATTAATATTATCAAATAGATATAAATAATGTTTGCATTTAAATTTTAGTTAAATTATATAAAAATATAAGTAAATTTGTATAATAATATAAGTAACATAGTATAAAAATAGGGTTTTTTGCAAAATTGACTCAAAACTCAAAGTCAAACCTGAAACTAACCCATGTTTTTTTGGATTTTTTTTTGTCCTATTCATCCCACAAGTTCATATTATTCACGAAAATGCCATTAGTTTTTTTTCCTTTCCAAAATGGCATTTTTACTCTCTCAACCTCATCATCTTCAAGTATTTAAAAGATTGCTATTGTCATCAATACACCAACCTCCATAAACAACCAATTTGAAGCTCTTAATGCACCTCAAATCGATTTACACTCATTCTTTCTCAATTTTATGAACTAAAAACAACATCTCTTTCACTTTCTCTCCATATTCATCCAAAAATACCCAAGATTTCGATTCCAAAATTTGTATGGTTCATAGAGCCATTGAAGCTTACGATTCTTGGTGTTTATGATTATGGGTGCTTGGAGAAGACTTTTATGTGCTAAACAAGTTATCTCACTGGTTGAAACTATGCAATTAGTTTTTTTCCAGATTTGTTCGTCCAGATGACTTTTGGCTAAGTCGTCTGGCTGTAGACGACTTACATGGAAGTCTTCTAATCAATGCAGAGGTTAGTTTTGAATTGACTTTTAAATTTTTTTTTTCTTTTTTTCTAGACGACTTACATGGAAGTCGTCCATCTTTGGTTGTTAAAAAAAAATTTGAGAAGACATCCATGTAACTCGTCTAAGGTAAACGGCTTAGTTTTGCATTTGACCGGATTGTGTCAGAAATTTGTCTTTTCCTGGATGACTTATGTGAAAGTCGTTTAGGAAAAGTCAAATTTCTGATACAATCTAGTAAAATGCAAAACTAACCCGTTTTCCCTAGACAACTTACATGGAAGTCGTCTCGAATTGTTTTTTAACAAAAAAAGATGGACGACTTCCATGTAAGTCGTCTAGGTTAAAAATCAATTGCAAAACTAACATAAATGGACGACTTCCTAGAAGTCTACCAGACGACCTCCGTGGAAGTCGTCTGCGTCAATGTTTAATAAACTTTCATTTTTTTCTAAAACTATAAAGACTCTTTTTTTTAATTCATGTATATTAGTCAATATTGGGGCTACTGAATGGAATTTATAACTTAATTGGTGATATTTATGAGGTTATCAACATTCATGCTTAGTAAAGTTTCTAGCTAATTGAAAAGACTTCCGTGAAAGTCTTCTACGTTAGTTTTTGTAAATTTGTTAAGTGACTTTAAGATATGTTTATTTAATTTTCAAAAGTATTAAGTAACTTCAAGAATATCAAGTAACATGGTTTAATGTGTCTTCTTAGATCATAAGATATACTTTTTACTTATGTATCTAATGAAAGTGTTCTATCTTTGAACTTATGTAATGTTTTATCTTTTGTGAATTTGACTAAGTTTTCTTGAGAATTCTTCTCCCTTAGTTGTAATAAATTTGATTATTTTTTGTGTTATTGTGTTTTGCTATTGAAGTTGTATCAATAACTTCAATTATGTCAAGTAATTTTGGCAAGATAATATTGTGGAAAATGAACATATTTACCAAATATTTTCATTAATATCTCTTCAAATTTACAAAAACAAAAGTCACAACTAAAAGAGTACACATGCAAATCACAAAACAGACCACAAACAAAACTATTATAGATCATTCTTCTACAAAGACAAGCTTAGACTCCACTTGATATCGAAGAAGACTCCGTTAGAATTCTGGCATCTGGAAGACTTCTTTGTAGTCGTCTAGAAGATTTCCTGGAAATCTTTTAGCGCATTATATTTTAGAAGACTTCTGAGAAGACTTTCCATAAGTCTTCCAAAGTCTGATCCAGATCTAAGAAACATGTATATCAAACTCAGATCTCAAAAACATGCATAGCATATCAAAAAAACGTTCAAATGACTTAAAAACAGGAAAAATGAGTGAAAAATTATATAGATATACTTTTATAGAACACACAAAGTACATATCCAAGTAGAAGATGTGAACCATCTGATTAAAAACCTGCAAACAAAATATAGATTAATGAGAAAGACATGAGATAAAAATGAAAAAAATCATATAAAGTTTAATGTTTTCAAGTGGGTTTGGAGAGTTTTAGTTTGGAAAAAATGTATGAACTTTATGAAACAGAAGGTTACCAAATGAAGAAAAATCAGACATAAAAATTTACCAAAATGCTCAGATCTGTTATGAAAGGGAGACATGGGAGAAGACTCTGTCAGAAGACTTCCTGGAAGTCGTCTGGAAGACTTACTGGAAGTCGTCTAGAAGACTTCCTGAAAGTCGTCTGGAAGACTTCCTGTAAGTCATCTGGAAGACTTCCTGTAAGTCGTCTGGAAGACTTTTTGTAAGTCGTCCGGAAGACTTCCTGGAAGTCGTCTGGAAGTCTTCTAGCCTATAAGTCTTTCATATCTGAAAAACCTGTCTATCAAAAAACCTTGAAATGACGTAAATGCAGAGAAAGTGAGTGGAAGATTAGATAGATCTACCTTTATAGAAAACACAAAAATAAATATATAAAATTAATTGATTTACCTTTAAATGAGTGGAAGATGAGAACCATGTGATGAAAAACATGCAAAAACAAGATAAATTAGTGAGAAAGACATGAGACAAAAAACAATAAATTGATATAAAGTTTGATGTTTATAAGTTCAAAGAGATTAGAGAGATGTTGGAAAGTTTTAGAATGAGGAACATTACATTTTTGTTGCAGCCATTTGAGAGGAAGAGAGAGAATGTGGAAATTTTTCTTTATATAGGAAGATAAAAAAATCAATTAGGTTAAACATTTTCGATTCAGAAGACTTTCAAGTAAGTCTTCTAATAGAAGACTTCTTGGACAACTTACTTGTAAGTCGTCCAGAAGACTTCAATTTTTTTAGCGGGAAACTAAAATATTTTTAGCGGGAAACTAAAATAGAAGACTTCCTAGACGATTTACATGTTAGTCATCTAGACCCTAAACATAACTTCTAAACTAAATTAACTAACTAAACACTTCATAAAATCAAATTAAACTTAAAAAGTGTTTACTATATATATAAATAAACACATATAGGTAAAAAACTTAATTTTTCAAAAAACATTTAAGCTTTTCAAAATCTAACTCTAACAATACTTACAGTACTACAACATATGTTGTCAAACCTTGAACCAAAGAATATCATGATTAATTACTTTCACTTATCTATGTTGAAAACTATTCAATTTTATTATATCTTGATTTACATCATTTAAAACTGTTTATAATTACAAGATTTTAATTTTTCTCTTGTCAAAATATTATTTAAACAATTTATAAATTATTTTAAGAACAACAACACCAGAAGACTTACCTGGAAGTCGTAAAAATGAGTTCTGGATTTTTGTTTGGTCACAAAGGGTTGAATGTATTTTCACAAGGTTTTTAGGTTAGTTTTGCATTTGATTCAAGTTTAGGTATAAGTTTGCATTTCAAATCAAGTTTTGACTCATATTTGGCAAATTTCCCATAAAAATATATGAAAATTATATAAAATATAAGTAAATGTATTAAGAATTAAATTTAGTAAATTATGATTAATTATAGTCAAAATGTTGGTGATAATATTAACAAATATTACTATACACTTAACGTCATAAAATTATCTTTAATAATTATTAATAGAATTTAATTATTTTATAAGAAATTGTGTGATATTTAATATTATATATTTTGTATTTATATGATATTAGAACAAATATTCAAATATATTGTAAGAGTGTTGAACCGGCACCCATTAAACCCCATTGCTTCTTGAGCCTCTGAAGATATGTTGTTCAAGATGTGCTGTACTTTATTCCCGATGATATCAAACGACAATCTAAACACACAGTCAATGTTTCTGTTTGATTCAAAACCAACACAGTAGGGGCTCAGAGAAAGTAAGAATCGAAAACCATATCCGCCTCTGTCTGAGTAAAAGCTGTATTGAAAATTTGAAAGCTGAGGAATGAACCAACACCAACTGAACTACACAGTCTCGCGGGCTTATAGTAAAATGCTTCTCCAACAAGGTCTTCTCTACTATCGGTTAATACAAGCACTCCATTCTTCGTGCTCTCTTTCCGACCCATGATAACATGTTCCAGTAAATGGGAACTCCAACATTCTACAATCGCTTAGCATCTGCTTTAAAAGTAGAATCGAGCTGTCAGAACATTGTCTTTCTTCTTCTTTTTCATTATGACTAGTGATTTCATTAAAAATCTCCTATCATAAACCAATGTCATGATTTTGTTGTTGAGAAACGCATAAGACCTTCTAACACAGTGTCTCCATAAAAAAATGTTATAAAAAAATTTATTTCATCAATGACTGTTTCATTCTCCATCATTTTGTTATTCGAAAATAAAACACTAACTTGAAATTCAACCACAGAAAAAGAGCTAATCTTCTGCTGAGACCAAGTGGCTCAACGGTAAACAAGTGATCAAATCCTAAAGTCAACCTGAATGTTTTGCAACAGAAACTTCATGTTCTTCGTTTCAGAAAAGAACACAAGTCCTGGTGATACTTCTGACACACTCGTGATGGACGTGTTTCATGGGGAGTTTATGTACATGTTTCCTATAAGTTTCTTGGCGTTTCCAGCGAGTTTCTAATAATTTTGTTTTCCCCTATGAATGTTTGTATTTCAGGAAAGTTTCCCTTTATTTCCAGATACTCATAACTAAATGTTTAATTTGTCGTAGTTGATTATATATTTCCATTGAATATCCTCTATATATTATTTGAGAAGCATTACAACATTTTATCTATAACATGTATCATCACTAGAATGCTTCTCAAAATCTCTAGAAAAATATGTTGATCCATCAAAACATATATTATACTTCTCATTAGACTAATCATAATTAATTAATAGTGCACAATTAATATTTTTATTCTTTCCTTCAAAAAGTTTACAGAATTACCTAATATAAATAATATATATATATATATATATCTATGAAAATTAATAATTTTAGTAATAATGATTTGATAATAATTTGTATATCCTCTATCTTTTTTGTTTACATTTTATATTATTAAAATAAAATTTAAATTTGTAAATAATCACATTAACATTTTTTCTTTTATTTTTTTTGACAGCAAACATTCACAAACTCATGTAGACTCTATAAACCAAAGCGGCAACTCGGCATCCATGTATACGATGAAAGACGGCTGATTCCGAGCACTGCGTGCCAAACGATCTGCCTTTATGTTTTTCGTCCTAGGTACATGAACGATATCTGAGTTGGTGAAGCTTTTTCTCAAAAGCATAATGTCTTCAAGGTAGCTTTCAAATGCTGGCCATTCGTCTGGTTCTGAAACCATCTTCACCAATTGAGAACAATCAGTTGCAAACGTCACCTGAAACTGTCTTAAATTCTCATACATTCCATTGCCCAAATTAATGCCTCCATCTCCGCATGAAGAGGGGAGATACATGCCCTTATGTTCCTTGCCCCTAACAACCCGTCAAAACCAAACACTTGTTCATTTGATCTTCCTAAACTCTCTGGCAATCCTAGATAAGAACCCATTCCGCCTAGGTTTTGAATTCCCAAAATATCTTGAAGCTCTTGACGGCCAGATTCATCAATCTTATGTCCAAATTGGATTGAGGATTTCTGAAAATTAATTTGTTGCCCTGAAACAGCCTTGTATTCCTTAAGTATCCTTAGAATAGTTTGACACTCTTCTTTGTTTGCCTTGCTCACATTAAAAATTTTATGATCAATGGTTTAAATCGTTTTATTTAACAAGATATTGATCATAAAACCATATGAGTAAAAAGTCTCATTTAATAGATAATTAGAATAAGATATATATATATATATATATTAAACTATATACCATATAAAATACATAAATATTTCAATTTCAAAATTTGCATTAAAAATTGAGAACATAATATTTTAATCTCAAACTTTATAGTGAGTTTTTAAGAACGATTGTAAATTTAAAAAATATTAAAAGTTCCAAATTGAAAATTTTGTTATCAATGATTTAAAATTTTTATTATAAAGATATACAAATGATCATAAAACCATATGATTAGAAAATCTCACTTAATCGATAGTCATATTAAAATATACTATATATTTATGTTATATCATTTAAATTTAATTTTATACCATAAGAATATATAAAAATAATTAGTTAGATTGAATTTCCATAAGATAATTTTAAATAAATAAACAAGAGTGATTGGTTTGCATATGCATTACGTGGACCATATAATATGGCATACAGGCTTCACTAATTACAAAGATATTGGTTCAAGAACCCGAAAACTATAAAATCTTACAAACATTTTTTTTTTTGGTTTGAAAGAAAGTTAAATTATTCATCTTAACACTTGTACAATGTATGTAACATTTGTTTGGTTTGATATTCAACCTACTTATACATGAAAATCAGAAAACAGAGTATGTTTTTATGCTCTTGTTCCAAACCATGTCACCATTGCTTTGTCAAAATATTACAACATTAACATGAACAAACGAAGATGCATACTGGATTTGTTTTTTTTTTCAAGGGATCAGTTCACCTCTAACAACCAAAGAGTCACAAAGATGGAAAGGGGTAGACTCATCCCTCAGACTTCCTCAACTTTAACTACATATGCATCAAAATCACCAGCACCTACAACGATCAAAGTATTACAAGCAAGAATACAAAAACCATATGTTACGTACGTACGCATGAGTCGTTTTACCGTCATACTAAAAAGCATGGCAGGTGAAACAACCACTAAGGGAAGAAATCTTCGTCTTCCCACTTCTTCTGAAAGATAAAGCCTTGCCACGTGATGCGCTTGGTGCTTGATTGTCTAACACTGACCTCCTCATCTCCTCTGCTTTCTTTTCTGCTGACTTCACTTTTCTCATTATTCTCGCCATGGACGATGATCTTTTCTTTTCCAACTTCACCTGAGAATAAATATTTATTTAAAAACGGTAACTTTCTATGAGTGATACACTCAAGCAGGCCGGTCCTAGGCAAAGCCAAACGAAACACTCCCTCTAATCTCCATAATTTTTAAATAAAATTACATAGAAATAAGCCCCTAAATTTGTAAAAAAATAATTTTATTGAAATCTTTACTAAACTGTCTACGGTTTCCAGAATCTCAAGATCGGCCATGCACTCAAGCAATTACTACACCATGTTGAAAGTGTTTTTATGGTTGAAGACCTAGCGCTTCAGGTAAAAAAAGTGAAACAAGATGAAAGAAAAAAACCTCAAGCTTTCTTATTTCTGCCTCCGCCTTAGCTTTCTGCAAATTTTGCCAAGATATGATTCTGGCTTCCTCGTTCTTTACCCTACAAAAGTATAAACCTTTCAATACCAACTCCAAATTCTAAGTCATGTGCATTTGAAGGAAAACTTATAAGACTTTGACTACTTAGAACATACCATGTCAAGCCTTGAGGATCCCTGTCTTGTCCATGCAAGTGGTCTCGCATGTTTGAGCTATCTCCATGGTGCAAACTTCTATGCCTCTTTGACCACCGAGTTACAGTCACCTTCTCATCAACCTGTAAATCCTTGGCTTCTGCTCTGTTGACACGAGCATTCAGTAGTTTCACAATTGATCTTGCTGTCGGAGAGGAGGATGATAACGAACACTCTCTCTCAGGAGATAAACGGATGCTTCCCTCTGGACTCATCTGTGTCGCCATATCCCTTCTTGAGACAGCTCGAGCATCACCAGCCGCATCCTTAATACTTTCATGTATGTCATCTGTACACAGGTTTCGATTACATTCAATACTCGAAAGCAGTTCATTTACATAGATTCTCTGTCTAATACCTTGTGGCGCAAGAGTTTGAGAGCAGCCATGGATGCTAACAGACCTAGCCATACAATGCTCGGTTTTTTGAGGAAATGCTGTAGAGCCGTTTTGCGGCAACACACGAGCTGAAAACGGAGAGGCTGATGTTAAACAGCCTCTGTTCCCACCGTGAACCATAGGTACAGCAGGAGAATACAAGGAGTAATACGCAAGTCCTGGAGGCCCTAATGGACCGCTCTTTGATTTAGGGCGCCGTGACGCTGTAAACGAAGTGCGTGCAGCTTCTTCTCTAGCGAGAGGACTAAGTATCCATCTCTCAGCATCTTCCCACTTGGAAGGAACTGTTCTACCACTGTACAAAGGTAAAAACGCAGCGTTTGGTGGACTTCTCCCTAAGGCCACGCGCTCTGAGCTCCAACCCTTTTGCATAGTGTAAGTGGGAGTTCCGGGACTAGGAAACACGCTTGATTTATTAGTCGAAACCGAAGTTTTCTTACTGAGATCCAGTGAAGTAGTAGTTCTTTGGTTGTCTAGCATTTTCGCCACAGCCTCAGATCTTGATTTTCTTTCCTGGCATTCTATAAATGAGTTGAGTTAGTAAAAATAAAACAATGTCTGGTAAGTAACAAGAAAGAGACTCTCACCTCTAAGAGCTACAGAGAAAGAGCTTCTTGCTGAATCAAGGTTCTGGATTTCATCTTCTTTGTTCACCACACACTCTTGTTTCCAAGCTTAGATTTAAAAAAAAAGTAAATAGGGAAAAAAGTTGTTTTTTTTTTTGAAAAAAATTTCCAAAAGCATAATTGAATCTATTTAAGACTATTATTGTCACTTGTCTTGATTTCCTCAGACAAGTTTTGAATTATTACCTTTAACTTTAATTGATTTTCTAGAGTTGCGACTGTTCTTCTTACACCCTGTTCCACGCTTGTCTGGATCTACCCGTTGATCTCGCTCCTGTCACCTCAAATCATGTGAGCATAAAAATTACAAATTATTTATTTTTGCAAGATCTAAAAGTAACGTTTGTTTCAGTAATGAACAGTGAGCGAAATTAAGGAACCACTTTTGCATGATTTTAAACGCGTATTCATAAATGTCGTTAGTAAAAAATAACGAACTCAGATTTACAGTTGATGAAGAGAGTAATGCGGAAGTACCAGGGAGGGAGCGGAGACGAGAGAGTCGCGGTCGTGAGCGTCGGAGGTTAAAGAGCAGCGATCGACGCTGACGGAGGCGGAGGAAAAGAGGCTGAGATTTGATTCCGGTGTGAAGTTCAAAGAGTCCGGGCTGGAGTCTCGCCGAGATCCTCCGGACGCCGTCGATCTTGCCGGCCGCTTTGTCTCAGACGGCATTTGAATCTGATGAGTTAACTGAGCTCTAGCTATGTAGAGAGAGAGAGAGAGAGGAGAGAGAAGAGAGGAATGCTCGTGGGAATCTGGTTTCGTGACTCGTATGGAACAAAGGGAAAAAATATGATAATGATGTGTCTTTGACTTGAGAGAAAGACTGTCGAGAAAGAGAGGAAAAATACGGACCTTTTACACTATTCTTTTTACTCATTTTTTATCTGTCTTTTGGAGCGTGGTAGATTCGATTTTAATCAACTGTAACTGTTGTGCGCTTTTTCTTCCTATGATTTTTGAAAATTTTACACTCACAAATATTTTTTACTTCTTCCATATCACTTAAGTCTTAAACATACTCTCTAGTCTCTACATGTCCGGTACTTTATTAGGCTCAAATGACTTAATCCTTTTTACACTACTTTTATTTTTTTATTTTTACCTCACCCAATTTCATCCCCTCTTTCGTTTTTTACAAACCCTAGATGTCGTTGAATTCTCTCCCTCCGCCGCAGTTATAGATTCACGGCGTTTCCGTCGCCGAGATTCTCCTAAATCTCTGATGCTTCAACACAATTTCATCCGTTATTTATCTCAAATCTCTAATTCCTCAACACAATCTCCGAACCCTACATATCGTTGATTTTTCTAAACGCGACGCAGCTCTAGAATCACGCCGTGTTGTTCGTCGCGATACTCTACAATCACTTTCATCCTCCAAGAGAGTCACCGCCTCAACGTTAGCCTCTTCTCTGCCCCTCAATGACTAGTATGTCTTTCCTTCTCTGATATCTCGATTCTTTTTTCCATAACCTTATTTCTAACTAGTTCTGTTTACCTCTTCATGCAGACAATGGTGTGTGTTCCCGGCCAGATCGTCGTCCTTCGCGGTTCCGATGAGTTTGAGGTCATAAGGAACTCTTGCTTTGGTCGTCTCTTCGATATCCCTGCTCGCCAGTCCCCTGTCTTGCACAAGCTTCTCCACAGCCTTCTGTGCAGACAGATTTTGCCTCTTCAGAAGTATACACTGTGGCCAGTTGTTGGTGGATCTCCCTTCCGGTTCTCTCTTGCTGAATTTCACACTGTCACAGGTCTCCCTTGTGGTCCTTTCCCTGATAGCTACGAGACACCTTCTTTCAACATCAGGAACCCTGCTAAGGACCCTCTATGGCATAAACTACTTGGCCATGATTCACACAAAACTATAGCTGACATTGGGCACATGCTTGAGACTGACCATACCATTCCCTCAGACAAGAGGCTTTGACTCGCCCTCATCATGATTGTCGACGGAGTGTTCATCGCTCACAAACAAGTTGCCAAACCTACTCTACACTATGTTCGTATGGTCGACAACCTTGAAGACTATCTAAATTTTCTATGGGTCGTGAGTCTTTTCTCAAAACTATTACCTGCATGAAACCGCCCACTGATGCTGCAAGTTGTTAACTTTCTAAACTTTCCTTGGGGCCGTGAATCTTTTCTCAAATACTCGTACATGTCTTGCCCACAAGTTATTGCACCTGTGAAACAGAGGGTAGACAACATTTGAGAACAACTGCATACATTGAAAAACCAAAGAGGGATCCATCTGAATCTAGGTCTCAAAAAAACCTTACCCACAGATTTGGTCGCCGGAGTTTTTGTTGCCTTCAGAGAAGAAAAAAGATAAGAACAAGCAATTAATAAACCTACGTTACCACTTCAAGCATCGTTGTACTGCTTTTAACGAGAGCCATCTGATTGCTTCCAAAAATAGATACATCTAACGACTCACAATAATCCCACTGTTTCATGTACCTACCAATTTCTCACCAATTTATTGCAACCATCCCATCTAACGAGAATCTCAAAGGTAGACGCTTGGTCACTTTTGACTTAACCACAGTTAGAAATCTTGTCCACCAGAAAGGCTTTTTGGAGAGAGAAATAGTTAAAGTAAGGGAATATGTACACCTCAAACACAAGGTATGTGAACATGCAAGAAACAATAGAAAAGTAACCTGAGACGTAAACAGCTCATGATTTTTTTTCATAAAAATTAGAGTCATGTAGCTAGATATACCCAAACATGTTCAATTTTAAAAAAATATACATGATTGGATACAAGGATAAATTACTGTAACTTTTTGGTCTTATCTTTTCCAAATTACCCCTACTATTGTCTCTTTCTCTCCTTTTGTATTTTTATCACCGATCTCTTTCTCTCTTTTCTACTTCTTTTTTTTAATCATGTCTTCATCTGATTGTTTCCAGCAAACCTTTTATACAATTCTCTCCAAAATTAAATCAGATTGATAGTGACTCAGATTTTCACAGTATCCCTCCAGTGATTATCACTTTTATTTTCTCTGATGGTCTCCACTAACTATGTTTCTGCCCCCAATCCTCTATCGAACTCTTCCTCTTCAACTCGTCTTCGCCGCCGCTGCAACAATTTCTTCGACACTGAATGTGCCATGCATAGCTGGGAATTCATGGTCTCCAATAAAGTCATTTTTCTGATTGGATCTTCCTTTTAATCTTGTTTCAACCCTGTTATAACAGAAGATAATGGTTTATTAATATACTAAAAAGATAACTCAAGTGTTAACGGTTAATAATCATATTATATGAATATAAAATAAATAATGATTCTCTAAAAAATAATGTAACTTAAGTGTTATTGGTTAATAAGCATGTTACACTTAGAAGATAACTCAAATGTTATGTTAAAAACAATCATGTATCGACTAATAATAAATTACCGACTAACAAGCTACGTACATCTAGTTTCTAATATCTTGTAACATCAACACAACCATGTATTGATTCACTACAAACGTTTGTGCCATGTTATAATTATATGTAGAGTGTTAATAAAACCAATAATATACACATCTATAAAATACTCATTCTTTGGTGGCAAGTAACATATCGGCTAATAAGTTATTTGTCATGTAACAAATAACATATCAGCTAACGAAACAATGTACCAAATAATAACTTAATTAACAACCATGTATTGAACAATATATCAGCTTATAAATAGTGTATCAGCTAACGACAATTATTTACAGTGTGGTTCAGGCTTCATCTCATATTTTTCGTCATATTGAGGATAGAGGATGAATCCTCTAACAATTCGTAATCGAATTTGTAGCAGTTAACAAAACCAGATATCAACCAAGGCAACTATTTGTCACATATTTTTTAGAAGTTAACAAAATTTGTATCATCAAACGACAATTATATCATCACATCTTGCCAGCTATCATTTGTGGCAACCTATTTTGTAACATCTAACCAAAAATATATTCCATGCAGCTATTCCCGACCATAAACACCAAAATGGAGGATCTGAAACTCCCTGGTCATGACTCACAATCTCGTCCGAGACAGTTATTCACTATAACATGTCAGATTAAGACTTCAACGCGGAATTGCTAGTGAAAGTGGTAAGATGAGTGATTAGATCTGGAGTCATGCCATTCTCACAGAAATCACCGCCTTCGATGGAATTGTATCCCAAATTGAGGAGCTCAACATAGCATTGGCGTTGAAGTCGTAGAACCCATACAATGATTTTTAGAGATCAATGGAGAAGATGATGAAACTCATGGTGATAAGGAAGTATAAGCTTGAAGAAAGCTTTAGAGAGAAGATGAACTTTACTGGATATTATTCAACTTAACGTTTCCAGATTTACATTGTCATGCTCTTATACACAATGAGCTAGCTTTGGATAAGACAAACACGTCAGCATACTAGAGAATCAAATCTGTTAAATAGCTGTATGTGGTGAGCTGTGTTGACCGTAGTACGACATGAACGTTGCGTTGCTTTATCATTGGCGACTGGTTTCAGAACACTCTGTTTGTCCTTTTGCTCTAAGCCCATCTCACTACCTTGTGTCTTCTGTTGGGCTATGATACTGAGCAAAGCCTCTGTCTTTGGCTCGTTATCGCTTACACACCCCCTCAAACTGGTGGCAGGAGGTTCTGAGACACCAAGTTTGGACCGGAGATTGAGAAAAGGACGTTGTGGTAGTGACTTCGTAAAGATATCTGCGAGCTGATGTGATGCCGGTATCTGTTGTACCACGAGAGCTCCAAGCGCAACACGTTCACGCACATAGTGAAAGTCAGTATCAAAATGCTTTGAGCGGTTGTGAAGGGCCGGGTTGGCTTTGAGGTAGACCGCAGACAGATTGTCACAGTAGAGTCTTGGAGTGACAGATATAAACACTCCCATTTCGCCAAGAAGAGCTGCTAGCCATTTCATTTCACATGCAGTAGTGGAGAGTGTGCGGTACTCGGCTTCGGTTGAGGAACGTGACACGGTTGGGTGTCTTTTGGCAGACCATGATATCACATTTGATCCAAGCAAAGTACAGAAACCTCCAGTGGATCTTCTTGTTTCTTTGCACCCAGCCCAGTCGCTATCACTGAAGGCTTGGAGAGTGATATCCGTGTTGGCACTGAGATTGATCCCAAAAGTATGTGTTCCTTTTAGATACCTCAGTACACGTTTCAGGTTTGTGAAGTCCGCAACCGTCGGAGCATGCATCTTTCTACACACATAATTCACAGCATATTGTATATCAGGTCTTGTCAGTGTAAGGTATTGGAGTTTACCGGCAAGACTTCTGAAATAGGTAGGCTGAGGAAAGAGCTCTGTTTGTCCTGGTACTCTATCCAATTGCAGTGGCAATGGTGTAAGAACAGGAGCACACTCGTCCATCCCAGCGTTGATTAACAGGTCGATTGTGTACTTCTCTTGACTGAGAAACAAACCATCTTCGTGAGCATGAACCTGAAGGCCAAGGAAGTAATGAACTGGACCCATATCCTTCATTCTGAACGTCGTGTTGAGAGAGTAAAGCAACTTCTCAATCAGCTTATCATTTTAAGTGTTGCTAGTCCTTCCTGTAAGCGATAACGAGCCAAAGACAGAGGCTTTGCTCAGTATCATAGCCCAACAGAAGACACAAGGTAGTGAGATGGGCTATGATACTGAGCAAAGCCTCTGTCTTTGGCTCGTTATCGCTTACAGGAAGGACTAGCAACACTTAAAATGATGCTTTTGTGGTATATGAGAATGAATGGGAAGAGGAATCACATCAAAATTGGTAGCTGAATAGAACTTTGAACAAAAATCAGAATTAAAAAAAAAAGAATGAATTTGGTATAACACAGAGAAAAGAGGAAAGAGGGCTTTGAGAAGAAAGAGATCTACGGGAAGAAAGAGAAACAAGAGAGTAAAGAGGAAAGAGGGCTTTGAGAAGAAAGAGATCCACAGGAAGAAAGTAGGGACATTTCTGTAATATTTTAAAAATAATAATAATAATAGGGTAGAAGCTTTATTACGGATGGTTATAGGTGTATTGGCGCTAATTACTCTAAAAATTATAATAGATGGTAAAAGAATTTTTTTGTCAGGCCCGTCTTAAAGAAATTATGGACCCTGAGCTTCCAAAAGTATAGTTATATTTCTGTAAATTTATGAATTAGGATCCTAATCTATATGTTGTAAAAAATTAGGACTCTAGTTTTTTAAGATTTTTTTTCAAAAAGAAGATCTTGTGCATTTGCAAGTTGGGGCACTCCCCAAAAATAGGTATCGTTTTTTTTTAAATACTAAAGAATCACAAATTAAAAAAATCATTTAATTATTAGAAAAATTCCACAAAAATCTTCCAAACACTTCCACTTTAAACCTCTAAATTTTATATTTCCATAATAAACAATAAAATTTAAATCATTCTTCTGCAGATGCTGGTGATGGATTTTACAGGCTTCAATCGTTGATGGTTCTTCATTTAATGGTGATAAAGTTCTTGTTGCAAACTATGATTTACTTCAAAATACATGAAATTCTATAGTACATTAATCTTTTTGACTATGTTATTATCAATAGAGCAATATGAAGAGTTGTATTGTCTCGATGACTCCTACTAGATTATTAAAAAAAGTGGCAGTCGTTCTCAATTCAGTCTGAAGCGTGGTATTTTTGGATTAATACGAAGATTATCTCCCTTGCGATTCAACTATTGTATAAACAAATATGGAGATTTTATATGAATAATCTTTAGTCATCCATACGCAAAATAGATATGTGTTATTTTGCTTTGCATCCCTATTAGTGTATCATTTTTTTTTACATTTGTTTTGGTAGTTCTCATTGTTTATAATTCCTTGGCATAAAAAGCTTAATAATACAATCAAGTGTAAAAAAAACCTTAAAGCATTCTTGACAAAAACTATGAAAGTGCTCACATGTTTCGTATAATATTAGGATGGACAGATTTGTAAATCTCTGTTAACTTCGTAAGTAACTCCATCTCCTTTGATAAAACATGTGCCCTTATCGTAATTACTTATATTTTTTTTTAATTGAGCCAACGTAAATGTTGTAAAAGAAAAGAATAAAAAATCTCCAACATATGATACAATTTTACTGGTTCAAACGCAGCGGTTGCAGTTGCGGTTGCGAGAGTTTGTGGATGCGGGCAGTTGCGGTTTCTAGCGGTTTTAAGAGATTTGTACGACTGGTACTGCGGTTAAAAATTGGTGCGTTTGCGGGTGACTTATGACTGGTTAACTACCTAATGTGGTAACAGTGAAATAATAAATTAACAATATTTACATTTAATGAAATTATAAAAATATCAAAAATCATAAAATTATAATAAATATAAAATTTATATTTAGAAAGTTATAATTTTTATTTTTGAAAATTTATTGAAATTGTTTTTATTATAAAATTTTATAATATTAATTAAAATATAATAGATATTTTTAATATTTTCATAATTTCAAATTTAATTTTTTTATTAAATATTTTTACTTTTGTATATATATTGTTTTTATAAAAAAAGAAAAAAAAATTTCCCTCCCGCAACCGCCCGTAACCGCAAACGCTAGCTGGAGCCAGCTTTTGAATTTATGAGATTCAGAGCGGTTTGAATCGGTTTAGAGCGATTTGAGTGATTGTTGCAAACCGCCGACAACCGCTACCAACCGCAAAAGCTGCGTTTGCGGGTGGTAGCGGGAGCACTAAATATTTTTGGATCTCCAACCAAAACACCAAATATTACACTAAAAAGAATATTCTTCATTATTATAATTAAACAAGATTCTCTTAGTTTTTAATAGTTTACTAAAATATTTATTATTGATGACTAAAAGATATTAACTAATATTAAAGTTTTAATTAAAATAATATTTCTAATTAAATTTAAAAAAAAAATATTTCTAATTTAAACATAAAATATATTACATGAAAAAAAAATATTAAACATTATTATTAAAAGAAACTCTTAGATTAAACAATTAAAAACACATAACAAAGCGAAATTACATCATACTACATTTAAGAATTAAAATATTCAGACCACAAATGTTCAATCAGTGTATTTCGAAGTTCGAAATGAGCATCTCGATCTTTGATTTGCTTATGACGAGCTAAAAATTCATGAAATTGAGCAACATCAGCACTTGTCATCTCCACTTTTGCATTCGAAACTTCATAATATCACTCAAATTACCCTATGAGCAGTTGTACTCTCTCAAATAAGATGTCCAGCTGTAGTACTTAGAGACCAAATCCATAGGGAGCGTGTGCAGACAATAGACTCAACAATATCACGATTAAGCTAGACAAATAGGTGTAAAGTAGTAAATTATGTAAAGCAGTAAATCAACTGATTTGTTGTGAGAATATAAAAGAAAATAGCTAGATTTAGAGTTTTATGCAATCATGATTATAATTAATATTGAAGCTAAGGGTATGTGAATGACAATTCTATAAATCGAGTTCTAATGCAAAGATATCTAGCTCTTGTTGCGAGTCTAATCAGATGACTAAGTCCAGTGCTCCAGCTCTCGCATGTAAACATGGATCGAGTGTTGATCGATACTATTGACTAGGTATTGATTGATACTTCCTTAAGAAAGCTTTATCGTAATAATCAATATGTTCACTAGTTTCCTAGACCAGCTATCGCATGTATTTAACAACTTAGCTCAATATAATTAATTCAGGATATAATCCTACTTTCGTTATTCTCAACAATCTTAAAATCAGAGTTCTAGTTAGTTACTCTTGAAAACACAAGCAGTAAGAACAATTCTGATGAACAAAATCTATAAATTCACCCTAGCAGTTCTATAGTTTTGGCTAATCCATCAAAACCATAATGAACCATAAATCTTAAAGAGTAAACTACTCAGACATAGCAAGACAAATCATAGCAATAGTCTTATAGAATGCATAATATAAATAGGTAGAAAATAATGGAATTACAATACAAATCTCTAAAAGAGTCTTGGATCTTCTCTACGATCTAAAAAAAAAATCTGAAATAGTTTCCTGTGTAAAAAGAAGGAAAAGATTGTGTGTTGTCCAAATAATGGCAAAACACATAAATACTAGGTAAAAATCGTCATATGTTATCTTGTAAATATGTGGATCTTTGGGCTTCAAGTCGGTCACGAAAAAGTCAGTGCGTCTACTTGCAACGGTGTCGAGAAACACCAAGGGGTCGGTGTCGATCGACACTCTGTCTGAATCTCGACTCTGGCTGGTTTCTTGAACAGCTATGAGTCTCTTCAATCTTTAGCTCTAAAATGCTCCATAATCTCCAGAATCTCCACATTGGATCGGTGGAGATCATGAAGTGTATTAATGTTTATCAGGTTAAACTTCCTAAACGGGTACACGTCTTCAACGTCAAACATCTATCGCATTGTCTTCATGGTGACAATGCCCCATCCGAGTGATTAGGCTAACTACATTTCTTTTTTCTCCGAAAGAGAAAAAATTCAAAGGCGTTCCTCTCCTTTTAGTCGAGTAGTAGGAGTTCCCCAATCAAGATACTAAGACTTGATGCAAAGGGCTTGCATAAGAGACAAAGGACAAACTGAAAGTGTAAACAAATACCAAGTTATCCAAAGAAACCAACTTTCAGAAGAAACATAATACATACCATAATATAGTCTATTCCACATCCGATCTTCTTCTCAACTTCAGGGTGATAAGGAAGCAGCATCTCGACTCTGGCTGGTTTCTTGAACAGCTACGAGTCTCGTCAATCTTTAGCTTTAAAATGCTCCATAATCTCTATAATCTCCACATTGCCCCCCCCCCCCCACCCCACCCCACCCCCCAAACACACACACACATAGACTTGGAAAGACTCTAAAATAGACTCCAAAAACATATAATAGATTCTTAAAAAGTTATATACCATGGCTGAAACTGGTAAAATTCATAGTATATCAATTCTTCCAGATTTATCCATTGGGTGTACTTAACAAAGGGAGCGTTTACCATTTCAGATGTACAACAAGCTCAACTAAAAAAAATTGGATCAGTGGAGATCATGGAGTGTATTAGTGCTTATCAGGTTAAACTTCCTAAACGGGTACACACATCAGACGTCTTTAAAATTCATAATATAATCTCCACACACTACAAGAAAACGTAACTTTAACGAGGAAGTTTAACGAGGAAAAATAATCCTCGTAAAAAAACGTTGATTTTGCGAGGAAAGTACGTAGAGAAAGAAAAGCATCGTTATTTCGTCGTAAGGTAACGACAAAACATATTCGTCGTAAAGACGATGTAAATTGACGTGGCTTTTACGAGGAAATAGTTTTTCTCGTAAAAGCCACGTAAATTTCGCGAGTGCTTTACGACGAAATATTTTACGTGTACTTAACGAGGAAATTTTGAATCCACCAACTTGGTAGGTGGCTCACGTTTTTTTTTGGCCATACAATTAATTTTCGTCGTAATTTCATAGTAAAATTACAACTACCAGATTCGAAATTTTCTATAAATATGGATGTTGGAACATCATTTTAAACACACCAACAACAAAAAACGTGAAAGAAAAAAAAATGGCTGGCTCTGGGACTATTTACGAGTTGCGGAATTGGATGTATATGCATAGAGATGCTAACGGGAGAGTGACGAAAGAATACCTTGCGGGGCTGGAGACATTTATGCACCAAGCAGATTCAACACCGCTCGCCCAAGAAAGTGGTAAGATGTTCTGTCCTTGTCGGAAATGCAACAATTCGAAATTGGCAAACCGTGAAAATGTTTGGAAGCATTTAATAAATAGAGGTTTCACGCCAAATTACTATATCTGGTTTCAACATGGGGAAGGTTATAATTATGATCAGAATGAAGCTAGTAGTAGTAATAGCAATTTTCAGGAAGAACCGGTTAATCATCATTTGCATAATGAACATAGTTACCATCAGGAGGAGATGGTAGATTATGATAGGGTTCATTATATGGTAGCTGATGCATTCGTAGCTCATGATGAAGATGATGAACCTAATATAGATGCAAAAAAGTTTTACGGAATGTTAAACGCGGCGAATCAACCACTTTACAGTGGTTGTAGAGAAGGTCTCTCTAAATTGTCGTTGGCTGCTAGAATGATGAATATTAAAACTGATCACAATCTACCTGAAAGTTGCATGAACGAATGGGCGGACTTGTTTAAAGAGTATTTGCCGGAAGACAATGTGTCTGCTGATTCTTATTATAGTTTATAGTCTTGGGTTGCCTTCGGAGATGATAGATGTCTGCATCGACAACTGCATGATCTATTGGGGAGATGATGAGAAGCTAGAAGTATGTCGATTCTGCAAGAAGCCACGATTCAAGCCGCAAGGACGGGGACGTAATAGGGTACCGTACCAAAGGATGTGGTACCTACCAATTACAGACATATTGAAAATATTGTATCAATCAGAGCAGACTGCTGCAAAGATGAGATGGCATGCCGAGCATACTCAGACGGATGGTGAGATGACTCATCCATCAGATGCAAGAGCCTGGAAACATTTCAACAAAGTACATCCGGATTTTGCTAGCAATAGCCGGAATGTGTATCTCGGATTATGCACAGATGGATTTAGTCCGTTCGGAATGTCAGGGAGACAATATTCATTGTGGCCAGTCTTTCTTACGCCATACAACCTGCCACCGGAGATGTGCATGCAACGGGAGTTGCTATTCTTGACGATATTGATACCTGGTCCGAACCATCCAAAAAGGTCCCTGGATGTTTTCCTACAACCACTGATAAAAGAGTTGAAGGATTTGTGGTCAACAGGGGTGAGGACGTATGACTGTTCAACGAAGACGAATTTTACGATGCGAGCTATGCTTTTGTGGACCATAAGTGACTTTCCTGCATATGGGATGTTGTCTGGATGGACTACACATGGGAGATTAGCTTGTCCATATTGTAATGGAACGACAGATGCGTTTCAACTGAAGAATGGTAGGAAGACAAGTTGGTTTGATTGTCATCGTCGATTTCTTCCCATTGGCCATCCTTACCGAAGAAACAAGAATTTGTTTAGGCACAAAAGGGTTGTGAGAGACACTCCTCCACCATATCTAACTGGAGAACAAATTGAAGCACAAATCGACTACTACGGAGCTAACGAAACAGTTCGTTGGGGTGGTAATTGGCATGTCCCTCGTAATATGCCTGATTCTTACGGTGTTCATCACAACTGGCACAAGAAGAGTATATTTTGGGAGTTGCCATATTGGAAGGATCTTCTTCTGCGCCACAACCTCGATGTGATGCATATAGAGAAGAATTTCTTTGAGAACATCATGAATACAATATTGAATGTCCCAGGGAAGACAAAAGACAACATAAAATCGAGGTTGGACTTGCCGGATATTTGCTCAAGAAGCGAGTTACATATTAAAAGCAATGGACAAGTTCCCGTTCCGATATTCAGACTGTCTTCAGAAAAAAAGTCGGTGTTGTTCAACTGGGTGGCATCAGAAGTGAAGTTCCCCGATGGGTATGTTTCAAATCTCTCTAGATGTGTTGAAAAGGGTCAAAAGTTCTCTGGGATGAAGAGTCATGATTGTCATGTCTTTATGCAACGACTACTGCCCTTTGCATTTGCGGAGCTACTTCCAACAAACGTACATGAAGCACTTGCAGGTTCGTAGTGTTTTATATCACAATAATTTTATAACGGTCTAGTTTGCAAAATAATATACGACTAACAATGTGTTTAATTGTTTTTGGAATATAAAAGGCATTGGAGCATTTTTCAGGGATCTGAGCACACGCACTCTTAAAGAAGAAGTTGTAGAACAGCTTCAGGAGAACATTCCCATCTTATTGTGCAACTTGGAGAAGATATTTCCTCCTGGATTTTTTGACGTCATGGAGCATCTAGCTGTCCACCTCCCATATGAAGCATTGCTTCGTGGACCTGTACATTACGGATGGATGTATCAGTATGAGCGAGCCATGAAATATTTGAAGGGAAAAGCAAAGAACCTCGCCAAAGTTGAAGGTTCTATAATTGCTGGAAGTTTGACGGAAGAAGTTTCTCACTTCACATCGTACTACTTTGCGTCAAAAGTACGTACCCGTAGAAGAGCTCCAAGAAGATATGATGATGGTGGAGTTGCGCCAACATATGCAGTTGCTGGTGTTCCAGACATCTTTAGCCAGATTGGACGACTCGGTGGGAAGTCTAAAGAGGTTTGGTGGTCGAGTGAACAAGACGCTCATAGTGCACACACCTATATTCTACTCAATTGCGAGGATCCATTGATGCGTTATTTTGAAAGGTAACATATATGGACACTTCAAAACACATATAATTAATTATATAATTGCAAGAGATTCATTCCTATGAAATGTGATTAATTTTACAGCCTATTTGTTTCTCAAGTCGAAGAAACATTTCCTGGTATATCCACAAGTGACGTAGACAAAAGGAAAGATCAGCACTTCATTAAGTGGTTGCGGAATCAGGTATTATAACTCAAACTATTTTTTCATACATGATTTGTATTTTAATGTTCTCTTTATTTTTGCAGGTTGATTATGACGACGATGCAGATTATCCTAAGTGGTTACACGAAGTAATTCAATCTCCACTTGTAAAGGTCACCACATCACAGATGTATTTCACACGAGGCTACACTTTTCACACATATGAGTATGGTAGACAGCGGGCGACCAGTAACTATGGAATATGTGTGAAAGGGGAAACAGATTTCTACGGGATCTTGACGGAGATTATTGAAGTCGAATTTCCAGGGATACTGAAGCTGAAATGCGTCATCTTCAAATGTGAATGGTTCGACCCCGTCGTCAACAGAGGTGTTCGGTCTAACAAATTTGGTGTAGTTGATGTCAACGGTGGACGTCGGTACAACAAATTCGAGCCTTTCATCTTAGCTTCACAAGCAGACCAAGTTAGCTTCCTTCCATACCCTCGGATGAGAGATTCGGGTATAAATTGGTTAGCAGTGATCAAAGTTACACCTCGAGGACGAATCATCAGTGGAGAAGAACCACCATTGCAAGAAGAACAGATAAATGAAGTCGAGGAACCTGAACAAGAAGTTGATGACATCCTTCTCATTGATCCGCATAATCACGAATACGAAGATCTTACCGATGATGCCACAGACGAAGCTGTAGAAGACGAGTTTAATGAAAATGATGATATTTCTAGTGATGACGAGAATGTCGATGTATCCGATTGATGTATTTGATTTTGTGTAGTTTGTTTTATGAATAAGGTAATGTGAGAGTTTGTTTTATGAATAAGGTAATGTGGGAGTTTGTTTTATGAATAAGAAATTGTGGGAGTTTGTTTTATAAATAAGTAAATGTGGGAATTGTGGTTTGGAATGGAAATAAAGATGGGGTTTGGAATATATGAAGTAGAAGATAAGGAATATGGGGTTTTGGGGTTTGGGGTTTCGGATTTTAGGGATTTAAACGTACTGCTCGTTAATTCCTCGTAATTTGACGTCGAATGTACGACGTAATCCTCGTTTATTCCACGTAGGACAGAATCGTCGTAAAGAACTCGTTAGCTTACGTGGAAATAACGACGAAAGTAAAAAAAAAAAAGAAAGCGAAACCCGTTAATTCCACGTAGGACGGAATCGTCGTAAAGACCTCGTAAGGTAAATTGACGTAAATACCACGTAAAGTAAATGACGAAGGAGGCACTCTTTAATTCCACGTAGGATGATTTCGTCGTAAACACCTCGTAACAGAAATCGTCGTAAAAACCTCGTAGACTTAAAAACTAGAAAAAAAGGAAAAGAAGAGAGACACCAGATTTACATGTGGCAAGACTTCCAGCAATTATAATACTTAAGTCTCGCCCACATAAATTCTAATATCTTCTTCTCTTTCTTTTTTTCCAAATATTTCTAATTTGGTGAAAAGCGGGACTAGCTACTTCCTCATAGTATAAAAACTAGAAAAAAGAAAAAAAGAAAGATACTGGAATTATATGTGGCGAGACTTAAGTCTCACCCACATAAATTCTAATATCTTCTTTTTTTCTTTTTTTTTTCAAATATTTCTAATTTGAAAAGTATTTTGGTGAGGAGTGTGATTTGAGATAGGGTGTGTTTTGTGAGTTTGTGTGTGTGGTTTGAGAAGGAAAGTTGTGGGTATTTATAGAAAATAAAGGCTCGCTAATTCCTCGTAACTGGTTAACTCGTTAATTCCACGTAACCCTTTTCGTCGTAAAAACGTCGTTAACGAAAACGCGGGCCTTTGTATTTCGTCGCTATTTCGTCGTAAATGAAAACGCGGGCCTCTGTAATTCCTCGTAAGTTTACGAGGAAATTACGAGGACAAGTAATCTTATATATATCCCGAGCGAGCTCGCTCCGTCTTTCCTCTCCACTTCCTCTCCACTTCCTCCCTAATTCGTAGCAATGGTAAGTCTCTCTAATTCCTCTCTAGTTTGATTAGTTTAGGATAGATTAGGTGGTTAGTATAGGGAATTTAGATAGGTTTACGGATCTTATGTTATTTAGTGTTGATTAGGTGGATAATGTTGGGAAGTATATTGTTCACGAAAATTTAAAAAATTAAATTTTTTTCTCAGGTTCGAAAAGGTAGACTTACTGCCCATTACAGAGAGATGTTCGGTGAGCCGGGTAGTCGTTTAGACCCGTCGTCTTCTTCAGCTCCCGGTTCTTCGGGTCAGGAGACTGTCCCCGAGACTCAGTACACTCAGAGAGTCATTGGATCTCCTTCTTCTAGTGCACCATCGGTTCCTCACGTGCCTCCCCAGATGGCTCCTCCTCCTGTGCCTCCTACGATGCCGGCACCTCCGATGCCCGCGGCCGAGATTCATCCCGATTTGATGGTGCCTCCGAGTGCTCCTTACTCGCAGTACACCGTAGAGGACATTCTCCGTCTGCCAGGCAGAGAAGGTTTACCAGTCATCGACCCCGACCGACCGGACGGAACTTTATGGTATGTTTCATTATTTTTTTATTCTTTTTAAATTCTTTTATAACTTTAAAAAATAATTTATATTTTAAATTTGTATTTTTCAGGTGGGGGATTGACGGATGTCTT
Source organism: Brassica napus (assembly GCF_020379485.1). Lineage (NCBI taxonomy): Eukaryota > Viridiplantae > Streptophyta > Magnoliopsida > Brassicales > Brassicaceae > Brassica > Brassica napus. The sequence continues at coordinate 4,259,914 of NC_063441.1, read as the reverse complement.
GCATCGGACGTAACCGACACGATAAAAGGTTACTTCTCCATGCCACATCCGAACTGGAAAACGACGCCCCACTACGTCAGAAAGACGTGGTTCAAAATTTACGCTGTAAGTTCTATTAATTAAATATATATCTTTAAATTTTTTTATTATTTATATATATTTTTTTTCTGAAAAACTAATTATAAATTATTTTTTCCAACAGCAAAAATATAATTGGGCCTTGGGGATCACTGAGAGGGTGAGGAAGAAGTTTGTCGCGAAGGCGAAAGTTCGCTTGTTGGACACGGTCTCCAACTGGAAGGGTGACTGGATCGTGAAGGGGTATGAGCGTGGCAAACCCGCTGAGCTCACCACGGATGTCTGGGATGGCCTCATCCGATATTGGCGTCTTCCTGATTCCATTAGAATCGCCCAGTCTTGCTCTAACTCCCGTAACACAGTCGATGAGCACGGGAACGGGCCGATGCTTCACACTACGGGCCAAAAACCCCACGCCGGTGTCCGTTTGGAAATGGTAATTAAAAATTTAATTATATTAAATTTTTAGTATATTTTTATATATATTCTAATTAACAACTTTCTTAAATGTTTTTTTAGGCCAAAGAGACGGGAGAATTCCCGTCTCTTATGCAACTTTACGAGAGGACCCACAAGAACAAGGCGGGCCGATTTATAGATGGCAAGTCCGAGCAAATCTACAACGATTTGGCTGCTCGGGTTGAAGAACGCCAGACCCAGCTGACCCAACAGTCCACCGATGGATTACCCGTCACCTTATCCACACCTGAAGTGGATAAGCTTTACGAGGAGGTAAATTTTCTAAAATTTTAATTTTCTTAAATATTCATTTAATTTAACTTTAAATTTTTACTAACAAAATTTATTTTTTGTTTTTAAGGTTGTCCCTAAAAAAAAGGGACGGACGTTGGGGATTGGTTCCGTCAACGATGTTCCGAGAGCGACATCGTCTTATGTTCAGCGACGGGATGATGAAGTCTCTCAGCTGCGTAGGGAGTCCGAAGAGCTGCGTAGAGAGTCTACTCAGCTGCGTAGAGAGTCTACTCAGCTGCGATCTCGTATGGGTGGACTCGAGGGCTTCTTGGACGTTGTAGCGGCCACAAATCCGGAATGGACGACTTTGTTGAGGAACATGCGACAACAAAATCCTATCCCAGGCCAGTCACCGACCGACGACTCACATGCCGAGGCGGATGTTCAGGCGAGGAGTGATGAATTCTACGAGGCGATTAACGACCACCCTTAGTTCTTTTTAATTTCGGTTCTTGTATTATGAATTCAAAACTTATTTATATATAAAATATTTTGGTTTTGATTTTTTTAGAATTTTAATTTTATTAATAATTTAAATTATATTTATAATTATAATTTTTTATATTTCTATAAAATAATGAAACGAAGTAAATTCGTAGCTAATTTTGCGGCTTCTTTACGTGGAAGCTTAACGTGGTTTTTACGAGGAAACATTTACAAGGAAATAACGTGGAAATCTATCAAGGTTTTTACGTTTTCTTTACGTGGAAAGCTGTCAAGGTATTTACGTTTATTTTACGAGTATTTATTTACGTGGGTTTTACGAGGAAAGTTTTTCGTGGTATTTATGAGGAAACTTAGCGACGTCCTTACGTGGAATCTTTACGTGGTCTTTACGACGAAATATCCTCCTTCGCTTTTACGACGAAATTATTTCCTCGCTACTTTACGACAAATTAGCGAGGATATATGCGTTACGACAAACGTATACCGATGAAACGGGTTTCCTCAATAATTCGTCGTAACACTGCTTTTACGACGAAGTAACGAGAAAAACTGCCCTCGTAAAACTTAGCGACGTCCTTACGTGGAATCTTTACGTGGTCTTTACGACGAAATATCCTCCTTCGCTTTTACGACGAAATTATTTCCTCGCTACTTTACGACAAATTAGCGAGGATATATGCGTTACGACAAACGTATAACGATGAAACGGGTTTCCTCAATAATTCGTCGTAACACTGCTTTTACGACGAAGTAACGAGAAAAACTGCCCTCGTAAAACTTGTGTTATCTTGTAGTGACATTGCCCCCCCCCCCCCCCCCCCCCCAAGACTCTAAAATAGACTCCAAAAACATATAATAGATTCTTAAAAAGTTATATATTTTTTTTTTTTTTTTTTTTTGACAGCAAACGGCTCTTCTATTACTCAAGCTTGAGGTGGTCTGGGAAGCCAGACCGGAATAGAACAATCAATAAAACATAATGATCTATAAAAAGAACGTGCATTTCTAGCTAGCGCATCCGCAATCTCATTCTGCGTCCTTGGAATATATATAATCTTGAAGTCTGAAAAACACAACCGAAGAGTTTGAATGTTTTCCAGCTCAGTTGAGAAGTTGGGCCAATCTTGTGGCTGCTCCATCATTGCTATCAAATCCTTGCAGTCTGTCCCAAACTTTTGACAAGTCGAGTGTTGTATCATGCTCTCCATTGCCCACTTTAAAGCTTCCAGTTCCGAGTGTAGCGATGTCTCCCTCCTCCGTAAGTTCCTTGACCCCATGAGTTGTATCTTTCCTATTGCATCCTTCCAGACCCATCCTATTCCACTAAATTGAGCTGTGGAAGTCCATGAACCATCCACCATGCAGATATTACCCAAGCTTAAGACTTGGGATTCTTCAATAGTCTGTACATTTGGCATAACCGGTACAGAGTCTCTTGCATTGTACCAAGCTTGGCACTCACTCTCTGCATATCTGACTAGCTCCAATGGATCTCTGTCTATGCCTCTGAACAACTTATCATTCCTAGCTTTCCAGATATACCAAATTATCCAAGGATAAGGATCTCTATCCTCTTCTGGTTCCAGAATATCATTCTTTCTCCAAAAAAGAAAGTCCATATTAGCGTAAATACTCGATACAGGAAAGATTTCAGAGCTCGATGGTGTTGATGATAACTCCCATGCTTGTAAGGCCGGTGGACACTCGAAGATAGCATGAGTAACGGTCTCTTCTGGCGCTCCACATCTTGGGCAATAATTATCACATCTCATGTTGCGGCGTACCAAATTTCTTGTTACGGCTATCTGTCCAGATATTAGTTGCCATATAAGATGGCAAAGGCTTGAAGTTTTATGATGCTAGGCTGTAAAACTTGTAGCTCCTCTTCGTCTCTCATCAAGTTTGTTGCAACCCAATATCCCGATTTGACAGTATATTGTCCAGTCTTTGTGTAACTCCAGCTAAATGTATCACGTCGATGAGTAGGACTAATGGTGAGACTCAGAATCATCGGGATATCTTCTTGAGCTACATATTGTTCCAATAGTCGAGTATCCCACTCTTTGGTAACAGGATTAATAAGGCTGCTGAGAAGCATCTTAGGATTCACCGCTGGAGCTCGGGCATGAGCCGGCCTAGCTGGCATCGTAGGGATCCAAGGATCTTCCCACACATTAATTTTGTACCCTGAGTGCACCTTACTTCTAATTCCCAGAAGTAATAACTTCCTCGCGGCAGTTATACTTGTCCATACATAAGATGGAGAATCCACAGTGCCTATTCGCAACGGCGAACTGAGACGGTAATATCTTCCTCGGAGAACTCTCGCTACTAGTGAATCCGGAAATTGCACAAGTCGCCACAGCTGCTTAGCTAGAAGAGCTAGGTTAAATTCATGGATCATACGGAAACCAATTCCTCCCTCTTCTCTAGGAGCACACATCTTTTCCCATTTTGCCCAGTGAACTCCTCTTTTCGGAGGATTCGAGCTCCACCAGAACTGTGCAATGGCACTTGCTAAGTTCTCACATATCTCCAAAGGAAGCAGGAAGCTGGACATAACATAGGTCGGGAGAGCTAGCAATATCGATTTAATCAAAACCTCCTTCCCACCCTTCGATAACCATCTACCAGTCCAGCCATTCACTCTATGTAGGAGCTTCTCCTTTAGGAAGGCAAATAATTTGCACTTTGAACCACTAATATCCTCTGGGATTCCTAGATATGAGCCCATCCCACCTTCATTTTGTATACCAAGAGTGTCCTTGATCTGCTGTCTAACGTTCGCTGGAACCCTTTTACCAAAGAGTAATGAGGATTTGTCAAAGTTAATGCGTTGACCTGATGCTTTCTCATATTTCCTTACTACTTTCATAACTTCTTCACATTCACGGGGCTCCGCCTTACAGAAGAAAAGGCTATCATCAGCAAAGAGGAGGTGGGATACCGAGGGACAAGCACGAGCGGCTCGCATCCCCGTTATCTTCCCTTGATTCTCTGCTTGATTAAGAAGGCTAACGAGCGCTTCCGTGCATAGAATAAATATGAAAGGAGACAAAGGATCTCCTTGTCGTAAACCTCTCCCTGGGACTATGTTTCCCCTTGGTTCACCATTCATGAGGACTTTATACTTGACCGAAGTAATGCATCGCATAATCCAGTCAATCCACATTTCGGAGAAGCCCATCTTTCGCATGACTGCTTCAATGAATGACCATTCCATCCTATCATATGCTTTACTCATATCAGTCTTAATGGCCATCCGTTTAACTCTTCCTCCCGGCTTAGTTCTCAAAGCATGGAACATCTCCTGAGCTATCATGATATTATCCGTGATTTGTCTCCCAGCAACGAAGGCTGACTGGGTCTCTGATATTCTCTGTGGGAGAACCTTCTTCAATCTTTGGCATAAGACCTTAGATATTATCTTGTAGCTGACATTACATAGACTGATAGGTCTAAATTTAGTCATCTCATTCGGTTTTGTCGTCTTAGGGATTAAACAAATATTCGTATCATTAAGGCCCTGTGCCATTGTTCCTTCAAAAAGGAATTGATTAACCATACGAGTTAAATCATCTTTGACAATATCCCAGAACTTTTGATAAAAGAGAGCTGTCATTCCATCTGGTCCTGGGGCTTTTTCCGGATGCATAGCAAATAATGCTAATTTTACCTCCCATTCAGTTACAGGGGCTGTGAGATCTGCGTTTATTGCCCCTGTGATCGTTGTTGGAACCTCTGATAGTGCCTCAGCTATATCCTCTGGGTCAGAGGATTCAAATATTTGCCTAAAATAACTAGTAGCAATGGCTACTAGTCCCTCCTCATCCTCCACTATATTTCCATTCTCATCCAGGAGTTGCGTTATCCTATTCCTTGCTCTTCTTTGCTTCACCAACGCATGAAAATATTTTGAATTCCTATCGCCCTCCCTTAACCAAAGAACCCTACTTTTCTGTCTCCAAAACATCTCTTCTGCCTTAAGAGCAGTAGATAATTCCTTCAGAGCTGCCGATATTTCCTCTGTAGTAGCATCATCATCCAAATACAGTCCCTCCACCTTCTCCTTTAGCTCCTCGACTTGCTTTGCCGAATTCACATTGTTTTGTATCCTCCATTGACTCAGTGCTTTCCGACAGCTAGCAATATGCTCCATTATATTCGCATCTGGAGGCAAGTCCTCTGACTTCCAACCTTCGAGAATGACATTCCTTAATTCCTCATTATCCAGCCACCGCTTATCAAATTTAAATTTTTTCTTTCTCCTGACTGGCTTTGTGAGAATATCCGCAAGGATCGGACGATGATCCGATCCCCACAGCCTAAGGTACTTTGTCACGGTGTGGGGGAACTTTTCATGCCAATCCTCATTACCCACTGCTCTATCCAATCTGCATCTAACAGTTATTCCCCTTGATCTTTTCCCCACCCATGAAAGCTTATTCCCAGTAAATGGAAATTCCAGCATTCCACAGTGACTTAACATCTGCTTGAAAGGTAAGAAGGAGCTATCAGATCGCTTTCTCCCTCCCTCTTTCTCGCTGTGGTCCGTTATTTCGTTAAAATCACCTATCATGAACCAAGGTCCATTTCGTGTTGTCGAGAAACGCGTAAGACGTTCCCATACTTGGTCCCTACGTTCTAATACAGGGTCTCCATAAACAAACGTCATGAAAACTTTTATTCCATCAATGACTGCCACAATGTCAATCATTCTGTTATTTGAAAATAAAACATTAACTTGGAGTTCATCCATAAATAAAATAGCTAAACCTCCGCTAAGGCCAAGTGGCTCAACGGTAAATAAATGATCAAAGCCTAAGTCGGTCTGAATGTTTTGCAACAACAGCCTCCTATTCTTTGTCTCAGAAAGAAACACAAGTCCTGGGCGATGCTTCTGGCACATCTCCGTAAGGCGTCGAACTGTGAGGTCGTTTCCAATCCCTCTACAGTTCCAACTGAGTGTCTTCATTGATATCTGTGTGATGAGTTTTTGGAACTCATCGATCCATCACGTTTGGATCCTCCACATCTAGTACTGTTTGATTCCTTCTTTGAACCTGACCGGTATCGTCTCGACTTGTCAGCTTTCTCTGAGACAAGTGACTCAGAACGAGCCGTGCGTTTGCTTGGAGAACCCCGCCGGAGGATCTCGAACTTCCGGCTTGAGCTGCCCAACGGGACACCTCGCCTGACGCCAAGCTTCTTGTGCTTTACCGTCCTTTTCACATCATTCGAACCCTTCGCCTTCGTGACATCGTCAATAACACGATCAGCTTTCCATGAATCATCACCTTCCATTTCCATGAGTTCAACACCCAAGAGATCATCATCATTAACATCAGTTATATACCATGGCTGAAACTGGTAAAATTCATAGTATATCAATGCTTCCAGATTTATCCATTGGGTGTACTTAACAAAGGGAGTGTTTACCATTTCAGGAGTACAACAAGCTCAACTAAAAAAAATTGGATCAGTGGAGATCATGGAGTGTATTAGTGCTTATCAGGTTAAACTTCCTAAACGGGTACACACATCGGACGTCTTCAACGTCAAACATCTATCGCATTGTCTTCATGGTGACAATGCCCCATCAGATTGGTGGACTATTCCTCCATCACTTGGAGAAACCTAATGCAGCGCATCATAAACATGACTGACATTATTATGAGTTTTATGTGTACTTGTGCTTTAAGTTATTTGTTTTCCTTTTCTTATTACTATTAGATAATTATAAATATCCTTTACGGATTAGGAATAGGGCTTTTCAGAGTAGTATAAATAACAAGCTTTACTTAACGTAATCGATACCTTATTCATATTTTATAAATTTGCAATTGCAATCAAGAGCTTTATAGCCTTAGAAGAGTACTCTTAACTCTATTTTGACTTGTTGAGAGTATCACCAAGATCAAAAGACCTTCTTGCTCGAGTCGAGAATATTGACAGCTCAAAGATTAATCATTTTCATTACAGTTTCTTGTTACTAAGCTTCTGCTCTCTGCCTCATGAACGAGAAAGAGCATTGTTTACATTGGAGAAGATTCATGCTATCATATCACTAAAATGTGGGCTCGGGGAACGCCTACTACTCGACTAAAAGGAGAGGAACGCCTTTGATTTTTTTCTCTTTCGGAGAAAAAAAAATGTAGTTAGCCTAATCACTCGGATGATGATTGGATTAGCAGATGGTAGGCTGGTTTTGTCAACTCATTTGCCGTCCGAAATTGATTCTAAAAGAATGTATTTGTGTAATTTTTTTTTCTTTTTTAGAATAGCTCCAGTGGCAAAAGAAAAAGAAGCAAACTCCATCAGAATATTCAAACCCTGCACACAAAGTGTACCGTGACTCTACTTCTACACATAAGTTCAATGTAAAAATTTCATATCATATAAATGCTAAGGACTGTAAACAGTGAAAATGGTAAATATTCTGATGGCGTAATTCCTCCTCTCCTGCAAAGACCATATCTTCTAGAAAGTTCCGTCCATAATTCCAACTCAAACGAGAAAAATGATTGTGAACGGACCTTGTGTGTCTGAGTTTTAACTTCAAAACCTTGTAGGATGTATCCAAGAACGTTGTTGAGTTTGAGAATCTACAATAAAGCTTTTCTTCACCTGTTCTGCCTACGTTTGCGAAAATGTCTGAGGATGAAACTGTCTGCATAGAGAGGATACTTCTTCTTTATTAGACCTTTGATGCATTTCCAATACGAAAAGTCAACAACTTCTCCATCTTTTCGAACTATGAACAAACATCGAGATCTCTCAAACTCTGGGTGATGCCCAACCTGCAATGAGAAAACCAAAAGCAATCAAGATACTAAGACTTGATGCAAAGGACTTGCATAAGAGACAAAGAACAAACTGAAAGTGTAAACAAATACCAAGTTATCCAAAGAAACCAACTTTCAGAAGAAGCATAATACATACCATGATAAAGTCTATTCCGCATCCGATCTTCTTGTCAACTTCAGGGTGATAAGGAAGCAGCATCTCGACGATTGTTCTTTCGTGCTCAGGGCTTAGCCTATCCTGGTTTGCGTATCTGTAATTTAAAACGCCAAGCAGAGATTCATATGCAGACATGGAGCAAATGTATCTTCTGTATAGATCCAATACTCTTAACATCATTCTACTCTTTGGTTTCAAAACCTAATCAAACAAATGAATATATAAGCAGCAGTAACAACACCACAACATTCACATATTTCTTTTTGCAATTTAACATCCAAATCTATAACGAATAACAAGAAATGCTTCAAGATTACGAGGATTCAAGTTAATAGAGAGAATCTCGAGTTCAACCAATTAAAAAACAAAGTAATATATGATAATGCCTCCTCAATGAAAAGAGGAGCCTGGACGTACTTTCCGGAGTGAAGAAGCATCCTGACGAAGCCAACGAGAGGAACCGTAACCTCCAGAATTTTATCTTCCCAATCCACGAACTCATCATCTCCTTCCTCGGAGCTTCCCTCTTCCTCAGACGAATTGAGCGGCCGACGAAGCAATTCCGAGCCGTACGACTCCGTGTCACCGATCCTAGCGCCGTCCGATTCCGTCCGCAGGGAGCGAACTCGAGGCCATGCTGAGTCACGCGGGAAATAGAGAGAGAGAGGCGAAGGAGAGAAGGAGAAGATGAAAGCTCGTCGGCAACGGAAACAAGTTGAAGCCACTGGCGGCGTCGAGGAAACGGAAGCTAAGTTCATTCCGGGAGAGAGTTATGGAGTAGAGAAAGAAAGAAAGTAAGAGAGAGAGCTAAACGGTTACATTATCCATTCGCAGACGTGTACCGTGGAAAGCTTGCGACCAGAGGATTAGCAGTGACGAAGTTCGCGGATTGATTCTGTTTGGGCTTAATGGGCCTCATAGTTGTTTTCTTTCTTTTATGTTTTGATTAGTAGTATATTTATTTGTACATGTATTCTATTTAGTTTTTAGGGTAACTACTTTTCCCGGGGTATTCGTATAAGTTTTTTGCTATCATCCTAAGATAATTAATTTATAGGCAGATCACATTTGATATGTATCATTCATAATAAGAGAAGACAGAGACAATTACCAATCTTCCTGAAATGATTATTGGATTAGATGTCTCTGAATCTTTTAAGAGCTTCATTTGGGGCAGCTGCTATACGCCTATATCACTTGCTTGAGTGGAGAATTTCTTCAGCTCTTGATAGAAATAACAACAACGGCAATTAGGTTTGAAACGGAAAGTAAATATTAGGTAGCAGCTAGACATGAGTAAATAACTGGAATCTTAAAACTTTAGCAAGGGGAAGAGAAGATAATACCTACATCTACATGTGGAGAATCAGCAGTGATCCTGAAGCTGCTCAAAACGTTCTGAAATGGTAACAGATTGACTAGGATTCCATAAGAGAGAAATGCAATCAGAAACTCTTAAGATTCAATTCTGGAACATACAAACAATTTGGAATCAAAGAAACATTGGAGGACCCTCATCTATGAGTTCACTACTCTAAAATACTTGTGCAAGGAACAAAAAAAGAAAGATGATATACCATAGTTGGAGACAAAGAGTCATATCCTCAAGGTACATTGTCTTGGACTGAAAATCAATCCCAATAGTTGCCTGCAAAACGAAGACCGGTCAACAAATTTTAAAGAGGTCTACTAACCAAATCTATTGGCCAAATTCTGAATAGCATTATCTGTTCTAAATTTTTCTTAATAACTTATTATCGCAAATATGTTTGTTTCTTCTTCTTTTTACATGGGCTAGCTGAACATAATCATCAGACTCAAGATGGAGAAGTAACTGCAACAACACAAATGAGCATCTTGTAAGCATCCATACTTCTTTGCTTCTTTGGTAAAACAAAAAAAAAATCTACTGACCAAGAATTCAAACATGTTTCTTAGTAAATAAAGGAAGAAATCCAAATATAGGAGATGCCGAGTTGAGAGCCTGTAGAAATCTTATAAGGAGTTACATCCTGCATAAGGAGTACGTAAATTTCCTGCATCTCCAAATTCAGAGTAGACATGAGATATAAGACTAAAAACAACATCCATATTGAGAAAGAAGAAAAGAGCTACAAAATGATAAATACATATGTTTTTCTTAACACATTAAATACATACGTTTACAATATCAAATCATCACCTTTGACAATGAGTAGACTTCAGGAACACTTTCTATAATCCTAGGGGTAGGCAAGTGGGGCACACGCCCAGGATCCACCTTTAAAACAAATAAATTTAATGATAAAAAAAACCCAAATTTTTGTTGTATTTTTGTAATAAGGGCCCAAAATATTATATATAATCAATTATATTGCATATAAATAAAATTTATCCAAGGACCCAATATGAGGTTGAGCCGGGCCTGAGTCACCGCCCCGATATCTTCATAGGGCTAGGTTTCTCTAAGTCACATCTCTCTCTCTCTCTCTCTCTCTCTCTCTCTCTCTCTCTCTCTCTCTCTCTCTCTCTCTCTCTCTCTCTCTCTCTCTCTCTCTCTCTATCTCTCTCTCTCTCTAGCACCAAATAAAACGAGCATGTTTTCAGATTCTATACTTATTGAACTAAACTTCGAGATCTTGTTGAGGTTACCACCAAAGTTAATAGCTAGGTTTCGCAGCGTGTCCAAGCTATGTGGGGGCATCAATACTTGATAGTCCATATTTGAGGGAACTGCATATGAAACTCGGGAGTTACTACAAGAGGTGATGAAGGCTTCTCGTGTGGAGTCAGATGCTGAGGTAAAGAGAAGATGACCGACAATTCTCATGTGGCTATGCCTCAGGTTTGATCTATTTCTATGGTATGTGGACGGACGAAGAAAGAGTGCCCGTGATATGTAACCCTAAAACGGGACGGTATGAGACTTTACCTTATATTTCAAGGTACAGAAGGTCGTCTAGCATCTTGGGGTTAGATCCGATTGACAAACAATTCAAAGTATTGTTCATGGCTCATCCATGTTGTTGTGATGATCACAGAATTAGGACACTGGGAACTAGAGGAATGAGGTGGAGAAAGATCGGATGTTCCTTAAGAGTTGAGATCGAGTGTGAAGGGGTATGCACTAATGGAGTTTTGTATTACTTAGTTACATGTGGGAGGAAATGTCTGAGGCTACATCTAGTTATGTGATAGTTTGCTTTGATGTTAGGTCTGAGAAATTCAAATTTATATATCCAAAAAGCTTATGTGAACTGATAAACTATAAGGGTAAGTTAGGTGTGATTAACAATGACGATTTCGCTGATGATTCCATTGAGTTGCGTGTGTGGGTTCTAGAGGATGTGGAGAAACAGGAATGGTCTAAGTATGCACCAGGAATTAGGGCTGGACATAATATCCGTAACCCGAAATCTGAACCGAAAAACTCGATCCGTACCTGATCGGAAATGTAAAAAAATACTTCAATGGATCTTGTAGGATGTTACAAAACATATCTGAACCCAAAGTATTATTAACCGAACCCGAACGGATAGTCCGAAAACCCGGAAAACCCGAAAACTCGAAAAAATATCCGAAGAAACTGATCCGAATGTACAAATTAATAAACAATATAAATATTTGAAACATAAATATGTACTTCAAATATTCAATTTCATATTTATTTTGATATGATATCTAACAATAAGTATTTAAAATTTAAATAAATACCTTAAATACTCCAATATATACAAAGAAGTATATATTTCTTATGTTTTATTTTTAAATTTTAGATTTTACTTTGGATATATCCGAACCGAACCGATATAACTTGAATCCAAATGATATATGGTTACTTCGGATATATCTGAACCGATCTGAAACCGAAGTGTTATATCCGAATCCGATCCGTACTTGTAAATTTACTAGAATGAGACTTAGAAGATGTTACAAAATAGAACCAAAATCCGAAAACTCGATCCGAACCCTAACGCTCAGGCCTGCCAGGAACTTTTTGTAGGCAATGCTGGCTTAAACGTTATGTAAGGCCCGGGGCAAAATTTTAAAATAGACCCCCTAAACCATGAAATTTGTTTTATTCCAACAAAATATAGTGCCATTTGTTAAAATAAACGAAAAGCAAATGCCTAATATATTATCGTTTTCTCTGTAATAAATAATGTATAACAAAAAAAAACTAATGTTATCATCGCCTGAAAAGAATGATTTATGCTATCAAATTTTGAATTTTCATTGCCACTTAAGCATGTCACAAATTTACTTAAAACACTCTTTCATAATTAATAAATAATTCAGGTAAAAAAAAAGAGAAAAATTAATACATGGATTTTGGAATATGAATTTAAATGATCATAAAATATGATTTAAAACAGTTGAATTGTGTTATAATCACCAAAGTTATATACCACGAACTTTGTTTTTGGTGTGCTTTTCGTTAGAGCTTTCTATTGTTTGAGGTTTGAGGTTTGTTTTTTCATGTCAACTTGAGCTAAATGAAGACGAGAAAGCTTAATTTTTTACAAACAAAATTTTGTTTTTATTTAATCGGTAAATTAAAAGTTTTTAGTTATTAAACCTCTCAACTATTTTTAAATAGGAAAAAAAAAATCCTCAACTAATAAATAGTTTAATGTTCTAAATCATCAAACTACAAACCATATATGTCATCTTCAGCCTATAATTTGATCTATTTTGGACGGAAAGAGGTTATAGTCGAGAAGTTTTACATTAAAAACTTGTAAAATAATTTACGTCAACTGTAATTCCCTAAATATTTTATGTCCAAAATAGACGGAATATTGATTGAGTGTGACATATGTTAACGGTACGTAAGGATTTAAGATACTCTTTTCGTTCTTTAAAAATACATATTCTAGAGAGAAAAAATTATTTCAAAAATATATATATTTATATTTTTAATGCATGTTTTATTAACAAATTACAAACTTTAAAAAACTTAATTGTAATAGTTAAATTTTTATTGGGTTAAAATTATGAAAAAAAATAAACATAAAAAATTATGTAAATTTAATATGTATTATTAAAATGCGTGAAAAATCTAGAATATATAACTTAAAGAAAAGAGGAGTATTTCAAAAAATAATTAAGAATATAATATCCAACGATTCACCATCTTCCAAAATTTTCTCTACAGAATTTTTTTAAAAAGTATTATTTTCTGTGGACAATGTACTAAAGCTTCTTCACCTTCTATTGCAGATAACAGTGTCAGAGCCGAAACAAACGTAGCAAAAAGAAGAAAAAACAGAGAAAATGTCTGTCTTCTTACGCGGAGGAATCGCCGGAGGATTTCATCTCCGTAGTCGTGACTCCTCAGCCGTCATCACAAAACGACGAATCTCAGCCGTTGGAGCCGTAACAGGACGAAGCGTCAATCCAGCAGCAGCCATTGAACAACGTGCCACATGGCTACCTGGTCTCGAACCTCCTCCTTACCTCGACGGAAAGTGAGTTTCTGTTCCTGTCTTTTCTTTAACAGACAAAAGCTTTTTGACCAAATCTTTTGTTTTTTTTTTGTTTTAAATAAAAAGGTTAGCTGGAGATTACGGGTTTGACCCGCTCGGTTTAGGAGAGGATCCGAAAAGTTTGAAATGGTATGTTCAAGCAGAGCTTGTCCACGCTCGTTTCGCCATGCTCGGTGTTGCCGGAATACTCTTAACCGACGTAATCTTCAAAGTTCAAACATTGCCTTAGTTTTGAAATGTTGAAACCTCACCAAGAAAAATGACTAACCAAGAGCTTTGTTTTGGTTGCATATAGCTACTTCGTACCACAGGGATTAGCAACTTACCTGTTTGGTACGAAGCTGGAGCAACGAAATTTGATTTTGCCAGCACAAAGACTCTCATTGTTGTACAGTTTCTACTCATGGGGTAATATATAAGAAAACTATAGCACTGTCTGTATATAATCTTCGACTGTTTAAACCAGAAATCAGAAAAAATTATATTTTGGTTCACAGGTTTGCTGAGACCAAAAGGTATATGGACTTCGTCTCACCAGGATCTCAAGCCGCAGAAGGAACATTCTTTGGACTTGAAGCAGCACTCGAAGGGCTCGAGCCCGGGTAATGTTTCTTCCATGATTCAACTCTTTACTATGTTTATACACCCTTAGATATTAAGTTAATTTTGGCTTTAGTTATCCTGGAGGGCCGCTCTTGAATCCGCTAGGCCTTGCTAAGGATATCAAGAACGCTAATGACTGGAAGCTTAAGGAGATCAAGAATGGTAATAAATTTCACTAATCATTTGGTTATTTTTCATTTTGGATTGCTTCATACTACTGTGTGACATTTTAACAGGTCGTCTAGCGATGATGGCAATCCTAGGGTTCTTCGTTCAAGCCTCGGTGACTCATACTGGTCCTATCGATAACCTCGTCGAGCATCTCTCTAATCCATGGCATAAGACCATCATTCAAACCCTCTTCACCTCTGCTTCTTAGTTTTACATTTCATATAGCAAATTCAATATACTGCTGGAGAAGTGTATCAATTACCTTTGTGTCATTTAATAAAGAGTACAACAAATCTAACCAACAAACTTAAATGTTCACTTCTGCCTCCCAATACTCTTTTAAAGTTTATCATAACAAAATAAAAATCGAATTTGAAACCTACCTGTAATAAACTGGAGTTTGGTTCACTTGTTTGATTTCTTTCTTGACAAGAACATGAAGACTTTTGGCAGCAAAGAAAACTTCTTCTTTTTCTTCTTTGTTTCAGGTGTCACATTATTACTATCTCCAACATTGCTGCTTCCTTGTTCACCAAATGCAAATGATGTTGCTGAATGTAAAGCCGATTTCGACTTGCCTAAGTCATGATTCTCCTTTTCCCCACCCTCTGGACTAGTCTTTGGGCTCTTCTCTGAACTCCATTTTCGCAACTCGTGGTCCATACCAACTTTCCCATCTCTAGCCTTCTCTACTTTCCCCATTGCTTCTTTTAGTTTTTCTTTTTGAAGAGCTGTTTCTCTGCTCACTTCCTCTAGCTTTTCCAAGACTCTTGATTCCTCTTCTTTAGCCGCCTCGATCTGAGAGACAATCTCTGATAGTTTTCTGTTTGCTGCTTCCTCTACCTCATGTGCCTTCTTGCTTAGCTCATAATACTCCTCCACTGATATTATTATGCTTCTTGGTGAGCTACTAACGTCTTCAATTTTCTTACCACATTCAGTCTCCTGCAATGCTTTTATCGCAGCTAAGGCCAACTTCTCAGAAGCTTTAGCAGCTTCCATTTCCCTTTTTGCCTCAGCTAACTGACTTTCTATTGCAGTGACTTCTGTTCTCGCTTCGTCTGACTCTTCCTTCGCCTTTCTCAGTGCCTCTCGAGCAGCTAAGGCAAGTGAATTTGCCTCATCTGTTTCTTTTTTAGCTTCTTGCAACATACTGGCTATTTCTTTGCATCCCTCCTCTCTCATCTCTTCGCCGTCTCTTTGAACTGAAAGAGCTTCTCTATGTTTGGTTTCCGAGAGATCTTTCTTCTCTCTTTCAAGTTCAGACTGTAATGATCCAACAATTATCTTCAACGTTTTCACCTCGGAATTCGCTTTCTCGATGTTGGATTTAACTTCCTCAAGCTCCTTCCTCGCGGAATCAACCGCTGCTTGAATGTCACTGTTGTTTCTCTTATCGTTTGAGTCTTTGTAAGCAGGTATCTCCGCCCTCAGGTCTTGCTGAAGTACAGAGGCAGTCTCTAGTTTGATTTTCACATCGTCTGCCGCGTGAATCTCTTGTCTAAGCCTCTCGATCTCCTCTTCCACCATTCTCAACTCCTTTTCGCGGTTATAAAGGTCCTGGTCCCGAGCCATGGCTGCATCGAATTTCTTCTCTTCAGCTTCGAGATGAGCCGCTTGAGCTGACTCCAATAACTGCTTAGTGGCAATCACCTCTATTGTCAAATCTGTCATCTGCTTCTCTACATCTTTAGCTTCCAAAACAGAGTCCTCTGCATTCTTCTCTGCCAATTGTTTTTCTTTCAATAAAGATTCATACTCATTACTGACCATTTTTATCTCCTCTCTCAAGTTTCTTAGCTCAGAAACCGCTGACGAATGCCTCTCTTTAGCCACCTGGATCTGCGCTTTTGCTGCTACGCTCGAGTCATCAGCTATCCCTTGCTCCATTTCCTCCACACGCAGCTTCGCAAGATCAGAGTCTTGTTGCGCTTGTTGCTCCTCTTTCTCAGCCTTTTCTAGCTCCAGTTTTAGCTTTTCGACGATGCTCCTTGTCCTCTCGAGCTCCATCACCACCTGCTCCTTCGCCTCTTCCGCTACAACAGCCTGTTTCTTGTACTCAGGCATATCCTCTTGTATCTTCTCAAGATCTTGATCCACCGTCTTTCGTCTCTGGAAACAATCCAAGACTTTTAAGTAGAATGAACCAAAAAGTAAAGAAACCAAAAGCAGTTTAATACCTCTATTGTCTGAATTTTATGTGCTTTCCAATCTGTGATCCCACCAAACTTGGAAACTGCATCCTTAACGGATTCGAACGGTGCAGTTGTATCGATCAAAACAGGACTCGTGGGTGACCCAAAACGTGGGGATCCAGAAGTTCTCGGATGCACAAACGCTCTTGGTGAGCCAGGAACTCGAAGACGAGAGAGACCCACATCTTGGCTTCCTCTAGGTGAATCCGGCAAACTAATAATCCTTGCATCTTCTATGCTGTCGATTCTAGAGTCTAGAGAAAACGAGTCCTCGTGGTTTACCATGACTCTTGGCGCAATGTAAACCTTTGGAGACTCTGCTTCAGCAAAAATATGTTGATCTTCTTGAGGTGGAGCATGCAGAGACTCAAGAAATGGATTGTGGTCTGGAAAGAGATTTGGTGTCTCTCGTCCATCTTCCATGGTTAGGAGATCAAGAATGGATGAATCGAATTCGAGACTGTTATTGAAAGGGGTCGAGGAATCATCATTGAGATCAGGAAGTAAAGAAAAGTCGTTGGAAACTTTATCATCATCCACCATCGTCACGAAACTGCAAATTAATTACCAAGATTTCACAGTTACAAAAATCAATTCATGATACGAATCTTGTTCATTGTATTTGTTTATCAAAATAATAAATGTGGTACCTCTTCATAAAACATGCAACAAAGTGCGAGAAGAATCTTCTGGGTAATAAGCGAGAATTAATTTAACTTTTGAAGAGAGATTAACGAAGCCCTAATCTTTAGATTATCTGAAAATGAAAAGAGACAGAAGAAGAGAAAATCATCATCAGAAAAAAATTTCAAAACAGAAAAACAAAACACACCAATAAGGCGTGGAAGGCACGCCTCTCATTCTCATCTGTTGGTCTTTAAAATCTCTTTGTTTGGTTTATTTTGGTCAACAAAATATATCTAAGTTTATTTTGGTGAACAAAGTATATTGAAGTTGTGCGTTAATAACTTAATATGGTTGTTGAATTGATACTTAAGCAGTTATCATATTCTTCAGTCAAAACTTAAAAGACTCAATTTACCATACATACCAATAGATTCAAAGTTAATTAAAGACAGTACTTAAACTGAAGAGAAATTACTCTTCATATATATATATATATATATATATATATATATTCATATATACAAATATCTTAAGGGAAAATCACTTTTATGAGTTTTTAATTTAAAAATTATACTATTATTTAAGTTTTTTTTTAAATACACTTCTGTATATCTGAATTTGCTAAATTATCCATACTGAATATAATTATCAATTTTTATCATCATAAATTATTTAATATTAAATTACAGTTTTAACAAAAATAAGATTGTTTTGAAATTTTTTTTTTAATAATATCTACACAATATCTAAAATATTATTTTTGGGAAAAAAAAAGAGAAAACAAGTGAGTTGGGGGTGATTGGTTGGGCTGTAACTATAAAAAAATTATTTTAGAATTTAGTCAGTAGAATTTTTTTTATTTAGCTTTAATGAATGTAGCTTTAAAATTTTCTATAGCTAAAAAGATAAGAGTTTAGATAATAAGTTTTTTACAACTATTTTTAGTGTGTTTTTACCTTTAGTTTATTGGTTGTACCTTTAAAAACATTGGTAGTATTTAAGGTTGTAGATGAAATTAAAGCTAAAGTCACTTACTACAACACAACCAATCACCCCCATTATCTCTTCTTCTTCCCGTGATCTTTTTTTCTAATCTGTTTTTGCAAACCACTTTTTCTCTAGTTTAATAGTTTATTATTCCTCTCATTCAGAGGTTTGTCAATTTTGATCAGTTGGGGAAGCCAATGATTTGATAAGAAGAGAAAAAGGATTCATAATTGCATGGCTTTCACAAACTCTGTTATCTCGTCATTACTAAAGAGCATCATAATACCGTCGTACACTTCAATGCTCCGGGGAAAAATAGATATAGCCAAAGAAATCTAATGGACATTTAATATATAGCAACACCAACACATACGCTGCACATCAATCTCTTTTGTGTTCTCTCTCACATTTAGGTAGAACATACTTGTCATAGAATGACTTGTACCCAAAAAAAAAAAACAAAAAACATAATTTTATAATATCCTTGTTATTTAAAATTTAAATAGTAAAATTATATATTTATTTCAAACAAAACTTTATCTTAAATCGAAATTATTATAGTAATATTATTATTATTTTTGAATTTATGTTTTAATTACTTAAATATCTAATTTGAATAAAAATATCTATTCACATTTAACACAGTGTAGGTTTCAAAAAATACAAAAGAAGGTGTATTTTCAAATTTTAAACTATTTATAGAGTATTTTTCAAATTATCCCATATCTTAATCATGATTAGCCAACTATCCAAAAAATATTACAAACACTGAGTGAGTGCTATCCGCGCTATGCAACGAGATTTTATTTTACATTTTTATTTAATCAATAATTTAATTTTGTTAATTTAGAATAGTTTATATTTTGAAATTATAACATAATATTTCAAATTATATAGCTAACATAGTATTAGTATTTCTAAAAAATAGATTTTTAAAAATATTTTAGATAGATAATATTTTGTTGTATTTTAAATTTTTATACATATTAACTATATATATAATTAATATTTTGATTATTTTAATAAAATTTTGTCATTTATTTTTTAATTTACTTTTTTAATTAAAGTGTATATTTTAAAAATAGGGAAAAATCAATTCAGTTACAGATAAAGTTTTATTTTAGTTACACAATTTTCAGCTTTGTCAATAGCAATAAATCCATTAAATAGTTATATATATTTTCTTAATGATTAATTATATTATATTTTCGTTTTTAAAAGTTTTCACTATTTATATTATACTTTGTTGTAAAAATGGTAGTTTTCTTCAGTTTCCATATTCTGTTCATTTTCTTCTCAATTTTCTATAATAACATTTGGCTCTCATTTGATATACTTTTATTTTTTACTAATTAATTTTTACAGGTTTTATTAGTTTGTAGGTTTTTAATGTACCTCTATATATTTGTTGTATTAGTCTTTTAAAAAAACTTAAAATACTAATATTAAGCTATAGATAATATTAATTTTCAAAATCAATATATTTCTTTTCTTTAAAAAAAAAATTAAATCCATTTAAACTATAGTATAATTGATTTACAATTTTGATGTAGAAAGAATAACTGATTTATAATAAAGTTGGAGAAAGAAAAATTATTTGCCACAGTACCTATCAACGTATACAACTCGATATATATATATATATATGTTACTTCAAATGAAACAATAAACTACCAAAGTTTAATGAATTAGTTGAATCACTCAATTATACTTCTTTCTAATATCGATAACTTGTTTTTTTTCTACTAAAAATTCTATAAGAAGTTGATGAAATACCACAAATTGGCAACCACGTTCAGAAATACTCCAACTTTTGAATTTATCGTTTAGTAATTATTTTGTGTTTATTACTTAGAGGTGGAGTTGGATTTATAAATTTTTATAAAATCTACAAAATGTCGTACCAAAATCAACAAAAATGAAAAAGAGAAAATTTCACGTATTTTTCTAATTTAATCATTAAAATTAAGCTAAATCAATTTAACAAGGGGAAATTACATGTTTACCACTTTCATGATAGGGGAAATTACATATTTACCACTTTCATGGTACCACTTTTCATTTTTACCACCACTAAGAAGACATTTCAAAAATACTTTCTTCATTAAGTGACAAAAGACTTTTATGCCATTTTTATTTATATATATACTAAATCATTATTTAAATAAAAAATAAAAAATTAAAAAAAATTAAAAAAAATAAAAGATAAAATAAATAAATAAATAAAAAAATAAAAAAAAATTTAAAAAAAAATTAATTTTCTATTATACTTTTTCAAATTCGAAATTTTTTATAAAAAATTTTTTCTGAACTATTTTTTAAATTTTGTTTTTATTTTTTTTCAAATTTCTTTTTGAAAAACGAAAATTATATTTGAAACTATTTTTCAATTTTTTAATATATTTTTTAAGTATTTATTTATATATTTATTAGAATCCTAAATTTCACATTCCAAAAACCCTACCCCAACCCTCAACTCTAAACCTTAAGTCTAGATTAGTTAACCCTAAATGTATAATTGTCTTTTACCTTTCATTACAAGTGAGGGTAAGAGTGATTAGTGTAAATATGAAAAGTGGTACTATGAATGTGCTATTTGTGGCAATTTCCCATAAATAAATAATGATAATTTATATATAATTATATATAGTTTATTTGTTTTGAATAAATTTTATATTTTTAAATAAATTTTACATTTTTTAAGTTAATACTAGTTCACATTTAAAATTTAATTTATATAGTTAAATAAGATTTATTATTTTTAATAACAAATATATTATTAATATATATTATTTCAAAATAAATATATTATATATTAACTTTCGCGGTAATTTTAAAATTGTATACTGCTTCTGCTCTACCAATCAGTTTATTAAAAATTTTAATGAAAACATACCGATTCTGCATCATACTGCTACTATTTTATCATCAGCTATACCAATTGAGGCCTAAGGTGAATCATCCCTGCAAAACACTGAATATTTCCATCTTTGATTTGCCTTCTTATTATTCTTCAATTCATCATCTACATCTTATGCATACGATTTTTTGGAAGTTGAAGGGTTTTTTTCTTCTTTTCCGAAGACTCCTACTCCACTCCATGAGTTATCAGTGGTGATGTCAATTTATTCATCATTTAGTTTGATCTATCTACATACATTTTTCAAATTCGAACTTTTTATAAACTTTTTTTTTTGAAATTCTTTTTTCGAATTGTTTAAATTTTTTTTTTCAAATTTCTTTTTGAAAAACAAAAATTATGGTTGAAACTATTTTTTAAAATTTTTTATATATTTTTAAATATTTATTTATATATTTATTAGAATTCTAAATTTCACATTCCAAAAACCCTACCTCACCCCTCAACTCTAAACCCTAGGTTAACCCTAAGGATATAATTATTTTTTACCTTTCAATAAAAATGAGGGTAAAATTGGTTAGTGTAAACATAAATAGTGGTACTATGAATGTGCTATTTGTGGCAATTTCTCATTTAACAAGCTATTGATTATAATTTTAAGAATTATATTATTAAATATATTTTTTCTTAACAAAATAAAACTGAAAACGAAAAATATAATAACAAACCTAAAATTGATAAAATAAATAAAATAACCACAAAATAATAATTAACATATGTATAATACAAAACCAAATATATTAAATTAAAAACATATGTTAAAATAATTTTTAACTAGATTTTGACCCGCCCTTCAAAGGGCGGGTATATTTTTTTGTTTTTTTTTTTTGAGAAATTTAATTTTTATATTTATGTAATATTAATTTATTTAACATAATTTTGATAACTATATTAAATATGTCAAGTTGCATAATTATACACTCGTGTCATATGCATTTCATAAATTGTTTTAAACTTTATTCTTAAAAATTGAAACATATTATATTTTCTTATTAGTTAGCTAACATAATTAGTCAAGAATATTCGTATTCAAAAAATCTGACTCAGAATCGACTTGAAAATCAAAGTCTTATATTCTATTGAACATAGCCTATATACTCGAACAGTTCTTAAAGTGTTATATCTGAAAAGCAATATCAAATCCAAGCTGCACCGAAGACCGAACAAATTTTTGAAAAATGTGTAAATTTTTTTTTTAATATAATCTATTAAATATATACAGATATATGCAAATATGTCAATATGGTCTTAACTAACTTTAAGTAAAATCACATTTAATAAATATTTCTTAATCAAATAACCTATTTAAAACTCGTTAAACTAAATGAGTTTATATGAATATTTATTTCTACTCAAAGTCCACCTAAATCCGTTAAACCCTATTTTAATATCATGTACTTTGTTAACTGATAAACTTAATGTATGTGTAAAACATTTAAAATTTAAATAAATTAATGTCTTGTTTAATAAATCACAATTTCTTAGGCTGAGATGTAAGTTTTGTTAATTTATGATGATAATGATTTTTGGAAAAATTGGTGTTCAGTTGTATTGTTGCTATAAACATATGTTAAATATGATTACAGACTTTAAGTTGAAATGCTTTTATATACTTTGTTGATAAAGTTTTTTTTATTAAATAGTTTTATATCGATGTAAACAGATTTGAATCATACATGGTTGGAACTGAATGGAGTAATATATAAAAATTCGCTTCAAATATTTTAATATATAAGATTATATTTTTTGTCAACTAATATAAATTATAGGGCAATTCTCTCAAATAGCCATTTTTAATTTTTTGTCACAAAAATAGCTTTAAAAATGACCAAAATAGCTTTTTATTTTGAAATTTTTAATATTTGTTTATTTTCTTTTTTTTTTTAATTTGAAACCATATTCTACAAACCCACCCTCTAACTCTAAACCCTAAGTCTAAATTAGTAAACCTTAGGGTCAAAATGTATATTTTTACCTTTTAATAAAACTTATTTTGGTCATTTTCTTTATTGAGAGCTATTTTTGTGACAAAAACTTGAAAAATGTTATTCTAGAAAATTTCTCAAAATTATATATACCATTATTATTAGGCTTGTGTAAAACTGTCAAAAAGTAAAAAGCAGTTTTAATATTTTATTTTCGGAAACAACCAATATTTTTCAACAGAAACAAATCAAATTGATTTGATATAATTTGTAATTTTGTATTTTGCTTGTGTTTTAATCTATTCTTATTTTTTTACATGGGTAAAGATATTAGATGATAAGAAACTCGTTGTCAATCATATTGTTTGGGTCTGTCAGTGAAGAATAAGATTACTTACCATTAATTATTAAATATATACTAGGGTTACGGGCGGGTAAACAAATATACAAATAATTTAAATATATTTAAAATGTTCAATTCATTTTTAGCTAAACATTAATTTACTTTTTATATATTTATCATGTTAAACTTGTGTATCTATTTTACAAATCATAAATTTAATTAACTCTTAAAGTTAGGGCTGTTCAATATGGTAAAACCGAACCGTACCGAACCGAACCGAAATAGACAATATGGTTTGGTTTTGATATATACCATATAAACCGAATGGATATAATTTTATAAAAACCGTAGGATTTGGATATGCTTTGGTATATAACCGATTAAACCGAATAAACCGAACAAAAACCGATTAAAAGTAGAAACATGTAAATATGTATCTATTTATAACAATACATGAAAATCTATTTGTTATATAAGTTAAATTTGTGTTAATAACTATTACCATAATTTTATAGTAATAAAAAACTTTAATTTGTAAAACATTTGAACTATAACTAAATAACAATACATCGCAATTCAGACATCTTATTTTCTAAGTCTTTTTTTGATCTTTTTGATTTATTTTAGTCTTCACTAAATTAATATGAAGATTATAAATTTGATGGAAAATTTTCAATTGAAAAAGCATGACTTTAATGAACACTAAATATGGAAGAGTGGAAAAACTTTTCTTTCATGTTTCTGTTTTGTTTCATATTTTTATTTTCAAAATTTCAAGCTTTGATTTTAGTTATAGATTTGATTATTTTATTTGATGGTAGAAGCATTTTTACTTTTTTGTTCATTTATTTAAACATGTAATATATTTTTAATAAATGACTGTGTTGACAATATGACTAAAATTCATATAATATGATCTCAAACAAAATAATTATGTTTTTTGGTATAAAACCGAATACACCGAAAACCGACGGTATATAAACCGAACCGAACCGAAGTAAATATGGATTTAGAATGGTAGTTATATTTTACTAACCAAAATACCGAAAACCGAAAATAACCGAACCGAAACCGAACCGATATCCGGATTGAACACCCCTACTTAAAATCATAAAATAGATTTTTTGTTTAAGTTTGTTATAATTTAGCTTATAACGATATGTCACCTCAATTATTTTTAACAAAACAACATCTTTTTTTTTCTGAACAACAAAAAAAAAACATCTAACAAATAGTTGTAGACTTAATCTAAATCGAATGTTAAATTTTTTAAGTTGCTCTCATTTTTATATACAGTCACACACAAAAAGTATTATCGTAAACTAAGTTTGTCATCATCTACCTTTATTGTGGAAAATCATCATCTGTCGACTTAAAAGAACCGTTTCTTATGTGTTTGACTCTTAAAATTTTCCGACAAACAATAATGTTTTATTTTATTTTAATATATATGAAGATGTTTAGTTATTATGTATTGTATATTTTATATTTACTTATTCGTATATACAAAATAAGAAACAATAATGTTTACCTTGTTTTCTAAATTAGCACATCTCATTTAATTTTCGATGATCCTAGACTGCTTTTGTTACAATGAAACAATAATGTGATAAAGACCAAACGAATATTATTAAAATTAATCACATTTTTTGACCGAGCTACGATTCATTAAAATAAAAGCAAGTTTACCCACCACAAAAAATTGTCAAGTTTAGAGATAAGAGAGTTGATTTTGCCACTGCATCAACCTCTTTATTACATAATATAGGGATGCGATGGAAAGAGCAAGCTTTAAAGAAGCTGCTGAAATGGTCAATATCAAAGAGAATGCCATTACTCTCCTTGATGAGTGTAGCTTGGAGAAAATTAGACAACATGGATGCCTTAAAATCGAAGAAAAAAATATGAACAATAGTTTGTCATTTACTTGTGCAATAAGTTGATCATGCTAACCGTTATCCGTATATACCTATAGATATTATATATTAAAATTTGTATAACTTTATATATAATTTGATAGTAAATGTGACGATAACGTTTTACAATAATACAATGTTTTCTAAATTAAATTCTTATCCTAAAAAATGTGTAAATAAGAATTATGATGTTAATATTTGAATGATGAAAATCAACTGATAAAATCTACACTATTATTTATGAAGTGATTTTGCTTATTTGTCATGTTCTCCATGATTTTAGATAATTTTGCTTATTTTTTTTAT
Source organism: Brassica napus (assembly GCF_020379485.1). Classification (NCBI taxonomy): domain Eukaryota; kingdom Viridiplantae; phylum Streptophyta; class Magnoliopsida; order Brassicales; family Brassicaceae; genus Brassica; species Brassica napus. Next base: position 4,234,212 of record NC_063441.1, on the reverse strand, counting down.
TTTTTTTTTGTCATCAACAAACAGACTCATATAGATTCTGCGAACCAATACGGTAACTCCGCATCCATGTGAACGACGAAAGACGATTGTTTTCTGGCACATCGTGCTAGACCATCCGCCTTTTGTTTTTCTTGTCCGGGGTACATGAATGATCTCTGAGCTAGTAAAACATGTCTTCAGTAGCTTTATGTCGTGCAGATAACTCTCAAACGCTGGCCATTCCTCTGGTTCCGAAACCATCTTCACCAATTGAGAACAATTCGTAGCAAAAGTAACTTGAAACTGATGTAAATTCTTCATACATTCCATTGCCCATATCAATGCTTCCATCTCTGCATGAAGAGGTGAAATACATGCCCTAGAATTTCTTGCACCCATCAATCCCTGAAAGCCCTCGAGTATGCTATACCATCCTTGACCTGAATAAGGTTCTTCATTTTTCCAGGAACCCTAATTTTGCTTATTTGTCATGTTTTATTAGGTTTTAACTAAATTATTGATTTATTATCTGTTATTAGCTGAGTCATTAATATATTAATTTAAAAATATCCTTAATGAATCTTGTATATAATTAAAACGAATGTTAATAATATTAAATTTCTGTGTTATATTTAAAAAAAAAATAAACAATATCTTCACTGAATTTTATATATTATTAAAAATGAATTTTATTTTAATAGTATAAATTTTATATGTTATATGTTACATTAAATAATTGATTATAAAATAATATAATAGAATTATAAAAAATAAGATTATTCTTATCTATATTGTGTTGCTATCTGAAAACAATATTTTATTATAAACTTTAAAAATTTAAGATAAAAACAATTACTAATAATATTACTCAAGCAAAAAAATCATATAAAAAAATTTTCTAAACTATTTCTAAGATATGAGTGTTTTAAAAAAAATAACACAATAGTAAGTATATATTTTGATAAAAAATATTTGACATATATAAATACTTTGATGTTTGATTTAACTATTTAAAACAATAAATAATAACTTATTATGTTGGTTTTAGATTAATAAAACATAAGCTAATAAGTATCCATAAGAAGTTTATGCCCGTATGTGCGGGCAAAATACCTAGTAAATCTTTATTAGTAAAGAAGAGTAAGCCAAACCGATGGTTACGTTTTTATACATGCAATAAAAACATAAATTATAAAAGAAAAGTAAAACATATTTATGGATATTAATTATGAAGTAATCGAATTATTAAGTAATCGATTGAAGTTAAACTTGTGATCACTCTAAAGTCTAATGCCATTGTGCTCACTCTAATTATTAATTATTAAATTATAAAAGGAAAATATATTTATGGATATTAATTATTAAGTAGTGCCATTGTGATCACTCTAATTAAATGGATGGTATATATTTTACATTCAGAAATTTCTTACTCACCTTTGTGAATAGTAACATATTTTGTTATTATTAGTGGTTGTGATAATGCTTATTAAGACGTCGGCTGCTATTCCGGATGAGTTTTAGTTTTGATTTACTTGCATGAGAAGTAAGGAAGAATATGTGTTTTAATTTTGTAACCATATATGAGAGTGAATAAAATAACATTAGAGAGGATGAGTTTAACATTTTCACCGAAGCAACATATAAACTATCCCTCCACAGCTTTAAAGTGATTTGTTGTCGTTCACGCATGATGTTATGTGTCATTCTTTTTTTTTGGCTTAATGTTATGTGTCATTCTTGCACTCCTAATGTTTTGTTTTCAATATATCTCGTGGAATGTTGTTATTATGTAGATTTAATGAACCATATGTAACTTGTTTGAGATGTTAATGATGGTATCAGGAAGTGTGGTGTCGCAGGAATAAATTATTCATTTAGATAATAATGCTTTCCATGTGCAGACGATTTGAAGTGAAGTGTGGTGCTTATTTCTTAACAAATAGAGCTAAAGAAATAGATGTGCTGACGATTTGAAGTCATATGACTTTGTAGTGATTTGAAATTAAATTAAAAACTATAAGGCGTTGTGAGTGTAAGCCGGTAAGGTAAACTGGATAAGGCCAGTCTGGGTGGAAGTGCAAATTTATTAACTTGCAAATGTCTGAGCGGTGCAAATTTAGAAAATATAGAGCAACAAAACATAATCTATAAAAGACTTGAAGTGCTCTGACTTCGTTGAACTTGGAAATAAAATAAAAAAGCTAATGCAACGGACAGTCCACATGTCTTGCAACTTCAGCTCCCTTTGTTCTTCTAAATTACTTATTGTGTTGTTTCTTTCCAGAGGACTCAGCTTTCTTCTCTTGTCATCATCGCTTCTGTTCCTATAAAGACAATGCTTTAATTAGATAACAACTTGCTTTTGAAATCGAACATATCAGACGAACAAAAGATCATAGAAAGAGAGAACCACACAAAAATCCATTTTTAGAATGAGAGTTCAGAAGCCTGAAGTTTATAAAAAGTGACTCTTGGCTACCAAAAAAGTTTTGCAGAGAAGGTGAAAAAAGAAAAATCAATCAATTGAGCAGACTCTTGGAAAGGAAAACACTTCGGAAGAGATTTTTCAGTGAGTAAACGCCTCCTTGTCAACCGAGAGTAACCGAGTAGTCAGTCATCTTGAACGGGTCGATCAATTATTTCAAGGTGAAGTGAGAGCTATCATCCTCATCTCAACTCCATCTCCTCACATAGCCACGTATCTAAACACAGATAAACAGCAGAAAATTATATTTTTGGCATCAAAAACACATATGGATTCAAACACTAAATTTCTCTCAAACAGAGCTACAAAACAATGTTGCGCTTGTGGTTAAACACAAACAATCCAAGACCTAAACTTTCTATGTTAAATAGACAAAACAATAAGCCTTACAGACAATCAAGCAATATTCAGGACATCAAGGATACACTTTCATTTCGTAGACGAACTAAAACTCCATAATCCATAATCCAATATCAAATTTCAATTTCAGATTCAAATCATAAGAAGAAGAAGAAGAAGAGAGTGACCATGATGACCGAGATCCCGAGAGGAGGAATGAGAGGTACAGAATCAGAGATCTCCACGACTCCTTCGTGCTTAGGGCTGATTCGAACCGATGAGGACTCTCCGTTCATCGCAGTTTCTTGTGTTGCAGCGAGAAGCCACTAAAGAAGAAAGATTGATTAGTTAGCCATTCACACAATGAAATTAACTTTGGTGTTATCACGGATTGAGAGGATGATGTTCAAGGAAAGAGGGCTTACCATTTATAGGTGCATAGAGACCAACTTGCAGAGGGATAAGATGCATCAATCTCAGATCATGCTCAGACGCGGATTGATGGTATTAAGAGGTTTGTTAAAGCGATGAATTAATAACCTCTAACGTTTCGAAGAATTAGAAAGGAACGTGTAAAGACGCAACCGAAGCTTCTTACAGATAGGCCGAAAACAATATATGATTGGCCCACAAACAATGTCCAATTCGATGATCCAATATTCGGTGGTGATGTGGAGAGATGAAGCTATATGATTGGCTAGAATTTATAGTCCTACGTGGGCAGGCTAAATGGGGTTTATATTTGGCTTTTAGTATAGGTTAGATTTGTCGACCAAATATTATGCATTTATTTCTTCAACACACATATATTATGTACCGTTGACTATAATATGTATATTAGAGAAGTGGATCCGAGAACTTTGGAATCACAACGGAGGTTACAAAATATTTATATAAACGTTATGCTCAAACTATTAAGGAGTGGTGGTTACTTTGGAAAAAGAATATCACGCGGTGGTTACTTTCAAAAATTAAAAGGACATTGCAGTTATCATATAAAAAAGTATGTATTGTTGAAATAATTGTTTGGACTCTATTTTTATCAATGGGTCACACTGTTGTTTTAATAGAATATTTCAACAAACAGAAGTTTGTTTCAGGAACGTGGTTTGAAAGTGCTTTGATATTATAAGAAAAGCTGTTAACTAATTATCATAATAAAAATCATAATTCTCAAATATTAGGTGTTTCTCTCTCGCATGCGGACATAAAAAAATTATAATTATTTATTAATACATTATTTACTAATTATTTATATTTTCTTATTTTATAACCAATTTTTAATGTTTTATTTGGACATTCTTACCTATAATTTTTTTGAAATTTGTTTGTACGCTATATTTATTATTAATAGATAAATTTTAAAATTACTCAATATTCTATTTTCAATTATATAAAATTTATAATTTTAATTCATTAATATTTATTTATGTTTTTTAAAAAATAACTTCATTAATATTTATTTATGTGGTTTTTTAAAAAAATTTAAAAGATTTTTTTTCAGATAATAACACAATGTATATATGTTATCTTTTTATTTTAAAACACATTTTTTTAGATTTTGGATAATTCTTATTATCATAAATTTGAATCACTTATCTAATCAAAATAATTTAAATTCGTTTTGTAGGTAATTTATATACTTTATTCATTAAGAGTATAAAAAATATTAACAAGTCTAACTTTTAACGTGGGAGCTTGAATGGAAAAGTCACTTCGCAAATAATAGTAGAAATATAGAAAGAAGAACAGCAGCATAGCTTAATAAGTTAATATATAATATTGTAAACATAGAATAAAAATATATATGCAAGACTTATTATAAACACTAAAAGTATTGATCATAACCATATAAATAATAGGTTCAAAATATATAAAAAATATATAAAGTTATTCTTGAATTGTAAAAAAAAAATTATTTATGTAATTCAGAATAGTTAATCTTTATGTTAAAGAATTCAAGTATTATCTTCACATCAAAAAGAAACCGGCTAAATTTAATAATATTCTTAAATCTTTTAAAAAAAACTAAAGAATAAACTAACATATGACCTCTATACACCAACATTTTTAAAAATTTTAAATATTATAATATGTTTCTTTTGCAAAAGCTATTATATTATTCTGGCAACGAACGGTTATTATATTACTCATACTTGAGATGGTTTAGTAACCAGGCCGAAATAGAACAACCAACAAAACAAAGTTCTCTATGAAAAGACCTCGCGGTACTCGCACGACTTATTACTTATAACTTCACTAAACCCATTATGCAATTTTAAAAACTAATCCTAACTATTACTATAGTTAAGCTAAAACAAACATTAGAAAAAACAAAACAATTATCTTTTATAAATTTTTTTAATAATTAAATAATTTTACAAATTTTAAAATAAATACTCAGATAAATAGATAATTTGTTTTAATAAAAAACATGAAAATTAATTAAAATTTCAGATGACAATAAGCAAAAAATTTTAAATATATTTATTTTCTTTGTTCATTTGTTTACCCGTCCGTATGGCGGGCCTACCCTAGTAATCTATCTATATATATAAGTAGACATTTTCTTTTCTTCTGACAAGTGGCAGGGGGGTTTGCTTCCACGTGTCCTCTTTTATTTTTTCATCAAAATTCACATGTTTGTTATATTAAAAAGTTACTGATGGAACTTGAATAATGCAAAAACTCAGAAAATTAGAATAAATAAACAAATAACAAAAGAAGGCAAAATTTTTGAATCTAATATAATTTCTAAGAAATGTAGTTATCTAATCGTTCTTGCACAAAGAATAATTATATGAAATTTGATAATTATTTTATTGGTCAGTAAAATTCAAGATGAATAAAGAAATAAGTAAAATAATATAAATAATTTTAAATACTTAATTTATGAACAACTAAAAATAATATTAACTTTCACTATTTATTAGTTTTTACTATTTTCTATTTTTTAATTTACAAATTAAATATTTATTTCACTATTAAAAATCATAAAATAACTAAACTAAAAAGAAGAAACTAGAGCACAACATATGGTCTAAACCTAAAACCTCTACAATCACAGAAAAAACACCCAAAATTTCATAATAATACTAACTCAATAAAGGTTCGAAGCTAAAAAGAGATTAAGAATGAAGAATAAATTACCTCATCTTACCATAGAGTGTTTTAGCTAAAATAATCAGAAGTCAGAAAAAAACAAAAAGATAAAATCTGAGACAAAGCATTCCTCCGAACACAAATGTGTGTGATAGAGTACCAACGCAAAGAACCAAGAAAGCGAGTCAGAAGAAAAATAATAACCAAAACGCCAAAGTCAGCACGAAGTAGGAAGGCACATGCCTAAAGCCCCAAGAGTCAAGCCACCAGCTAAAAGGTAAGAAGCACCTCACAAACTAAAGCAAGACGCCCAAGCCAGCGAAGAACCACAAAACTTTCGATAAAAAGGACCAAAGCTCCATGAGACTAACTTCATACACCTATACCAAAGGAAACATGGAAAGAAAAGAAACAACCTGAGTGAGTGAGAAAGGAAGCCATCCACCGAGAAACCAGAGCTCAAGCTTGATACCATAAACAACCTTCCAAGCCCACTGAGCATACACAGAGGAAAACACTATCAAAAACTAGAGTGACAAACATTGAAAGAGAGCAAAGAAGTTAGATCAAGGAAAAACATCAACGACGCCTAAACTCTGACTCAACCCAAGAAGATGCATTCTCCAACATCAGCCAAAATTTAAGGAATAAGGGGAGCAATCAATATTGACCGGAACAACCTACGACGCAGTGAGAAACAACCGCACAACTTGGAACTCATAGGCCCGATCTATAACAAATACGAGATAATCTCACAGGACAAGACGGACAATAAGAACTCTGCTCCAAAACATAACAATCTTTCCTCGGAGAAGCACCAGGTAAACGAAATACAAAGATGGTGATAGGTAAGGTTAAAATATGGAGATATGGCAAAAAAAAAACATCTCAAAAGAATAATGTTCAAAATTTTGAAAAAAGTAAAATATAATTTTGACTATGAAATCGTTAATCTTAGAATCAACAAATATATAAATCCTGGCCACTGGGGAATTAACATTTCGGCATCGCCAGGGACAGAGGACCGACACGTGGCAACACGTTACTAGTCTGGATCACTTCTGTGGGGCCAGGATACCTCTATATAATTCAAAAAAAAAGTTATTGAAATTAAATATGCTTTATATGAGAGGTTGACGTCACCACTAACAAATACTACTATATACACAACAACACATTATTGAAAAAACAAACACAAAAATATATTAACATATCACCTATTACTACATAATACAATAAAAATACCAAATAATGCTTTTAACAAATAAAGACGACTACATAATTACATCATCAAAAAAACTCATACCTATCAACAATAAAACAGTATTCCGCTCGAAGCGCGGATACTCCTTAGTCGATCTATATATATAAAGTAGACTTTTTTTCTTCTTATGACATGTGGAAAGGGGGTTTGTTGACATGTGTCACCATATTTGTTTTTGTATTTTAGATCCTTCTTTTTCTAAATTATTGTAATTTGGCCCACCATTTTCTAATTGTGCACTATCTAATCCTTCTCACACTAACCATCATAATTTGAGAATCTATTTTATTGCTCACTAATAATTCAAGAAATAAATAAAATAATATAAATGTATTTTAAATGTTTGATTTATTCACAACTGAAAATAGCATAAACTTTCACTATTTTATTATTTATACTAAATTATATATTTATTTTACTATTAAAATCACAAAATAACAGGTGTTCAAAAAAACATACAAAATAACCAAATTAAGAATAAAAAACTAGAGCACAACACAAAATTTAAGCCTAAAACCTCTACAATCACTGGAAAGAGAAAAAAAAAACAAAATGCCACACTAACACTAACACAATAAAGGTTTAGACCTGAAAGGAGATGAAGACCGAAGACTAACTCACCTCACTGTGCCATAGAGTGTATTGGCCAAAACAAGTAGAAATAAAAAAGGGATAGAAAGATAAAATCTGAAACAAAGTAATCCTCCAAACACAAAGAAGCTTGATCAAGCACCAACGAAATCAGCAAACCGTGGAACCGTTCTCAAGCTATGAAAGAGAGCATAGAAGTCAAATCACCAAAACTAGATCTTAAAAACCAAAACGAGCAGAGACTATTGTCGGTAAGCCAACAACGAGGAAGATAACATCAAAGACGAGTAAATTCTGACCCAATCCAAAGAGATACAGTTCCAAACATCAGCTGAAACCTAAAGAAGAAGAGGAGCTGCCAATATTGACTGAAACAGCCTACAACGCCGCGAGAAACAACCACACAACTAGAAACTCATAAACCCGATCTACAACATATACCAGATAATCTCAAGGTGAAAAAGACGATGAAGAACAAGAGGAGGAGGTGAGTCTTTTTCCCGTGATGGTGAGAAGCCCCACAATAATGAAAGGTAAACGAAATATATAGATGGTGACTGCTCAACGTCAAAATATGGGAAGAGAGCAAAAAACATCTTAAAAGTTATAATGTTCGAAAATATGAAAAAAAATAAAAGACAATTTTGACGCTGAAACCGTTAATCTTAGAATCAACAAATGCCTAAATGCAATTCACTACTAACAAGTATTATACTCACAAAATACATTATTCTAAAAACACACAAAATATATTAACATATCACAACTACTACATAACAAAATAAAACACCAAATAATGCTCTTAACAAATGAAAATGACCACATAGTTATATTATCCGAAAAAATCATACTCATAAAAACAATAAAACAATATTATACGCTTTGCGTGGACACGCCCCTAATAATTCTATAAATGTGAACATTTATTTTACCAATTTTATCTAGTAATTTCTGAGGAAAGCTTAACCTGAACAAATCCTCGTTATATTAAAGGAAGAACATTATTATAAACTAACATTGAGCTCATGTGTTATTAACCAAATTATCATTACTTAGGTGGAAACACTAGAATCATTCTCACATCTTATAATTAAAAGTCATCTTCTCACTAGACTAATTACGTATATTGTCATTATTCATTACAATGTAGCCTACATATACTGTTATTAATATACTATATGCTTCCTATCTATATAATCGATTACACACATACGCCATACATTACAGATTTTTCGCAAGTTGACATGTCTGTTTCAGTGATTGTACTTATTATAAAACCAACCCATATAATAAAACTCATATGAAACATGATATATAGGAAGCCATGGTTGTGACAGTACATGATATATAATATGTTAAATTTTTTGATATCAAGCTCACATATATAAAATAGTTATAGGGTATAATTTATTCCCTATATATAATAAGTACTAGAGGAAGCCATGGCTCTGACGTTGTGAGATAATATACCTTCAGTGAGTAATATAAACAATTCATAATTATGTTCTTCTTTAAAACTTTGTTACATGACATTTATTTTGATTAATATTTTTTGTATTTTATGAGATACGTGACATTTATTTTGGGACTGGACAATATAAATTGTTTTATATTGTAAACTCAAAATGTCATATATAAAAAAATTAGAAAAAATTGCCAAAACAGAACAAAAAAATAGCATAATTGTCCCTTTAGTATAACTAGATTTTTTAACCGCGCTACGCGCGGATAAGATATTATATGTATTTCTCAATTCTAAAAAATAATGTATAATATTGTATTATATTATTTAAAGAATATAAAATAAGACCACGTAATATAAATATATTTTTTATATTTTCTTTGTGAAAATCATTATGTTGTTTGATTGTTGTACTTAATTCACATATTTGCATAGATATTTGTGATAGATGAATAACTATATTTTTATTATCAGTAAATAATATATATTTATTATATAATATAAGAAAAATGGAATTATTTACTTTTTAACAAACTTGTCTCATGTTGGGGACTCGGTTATAGACATATCATATTCGAATGAAACATTTTTACACTTATCAATCTTCTTAACAATCAATAAACAAATCTGAATATCAAAACAATATCTCATACGATCTCTTTGTGGAATAACTGCTCTGAAGAAATTGAATTTATGCATCAAAAAGGACTGGAAATGGATGTGCATATGTGTTATCTAAGTCAGCTTTACAAAAAACTATTTATAGTTCATATATCATTTATGTCCATCCTATTTTTTTGTCCATCATTTCTTAAACATCTTGAAATAAGTAATGCTAATTAATAATAAACTTTTTACTCACAAAATAAAAATCAAATTTGTCTAATTATCGCTTAATTTGTCTAACTGATATATGTATTTCTCAATTCTAAAAAATAATGTATAATATTGTATTACATTATTTAAAGAATATAAAATATGACTTCATAACATAAATATATTTTTTAAATTTTCTTTGTGGAAATCATTATGTTGTTTGATTGTTGTACTTGATTCACATATTTGCATAGATATTTGTGATAGATGACTAACTATATTTTTATTATCAGTAAATAATATATATTGATTATATAATATAAGAAAAATAAAATTATTTACTTTTTAAACAAACTTGTCTCATGTTGGGGACTCAGTTATAGACATATCATATTCGAAAGAGACATTTTTACAGTTATCAATCTTCTTAACATTGAAAAAACAAATCTACATATCAAAACAATATCTCATACGATCTATTTGTGGAATAACTACTCTGAAGAAATTGAATTTAAGCATCAAAAAGGACTGGAAATGGATGTGCAGATATGTTATCTAAGTCTGCTTCACAAAGTACTATTCATAGTTCATATATCATTAATGTCCATCTTATTTTTTTTGTCCACCATTTCTTAAACATCTTGAAATAACTAATGCTAATTAATAATAAATTTTTTGCTGGAAAAAAATCAAATTTGTCTAATTATCGCTTAAATATTTTATTAATATGGTCTAAGAAGCTTTTAAGTGATATCATAGTTTAATTTATTAGTTTTTTTTGTTAATTTTTAGAGGTTTTTGTATTTAAGATTTTTTTCCATATTAAGCTTCTATTTCTTTCACAGAATTGATATATATATGTATATATATCATAAAAATTACCATCAAATCAGTTTTACTTATTTATTATTTTGTTTTAACGAAAATACACTTTTTAAATAATTTAATTTAAAATAAAATTATATATTAATTTGCTGTATTTTAACAATTTCATTGATTTAATTAATTTGCTTTGGTGGATAACTTAAAAAGTTTTCATATGAATCGGGGAAAGCAAGCTTATGTTGTTATATTATATTTATTTTGTGTATATAGAATCTATATACAATGCTAGTGTAATAAAGAAAGAACATTATTTTTTTGTAACTTCAAAAAGATACATTATTACAATTTGAAATGAATCAAAATTGAATAAAATGGTAATTAAATATTTGTAAATCTAATTGTTTAGTTGGATTCTCATGAAAAAAAAAATCGATTGGTTAAACAAATGTTTCAAAATTTGTTGTGGTATTGTTTTGTCTATAAATTATAAAATTTATTGAATTAATATATTTAATTATTGCATCCTTAAATAATATTTTATTAAGACATTAGAAAAATATGTTTTGAGTTGTTTTGTCAAATTGTACAAAAATCTATGCTTTTTCATATTTGTAACTTCAAAAAGATACATTATGACAATTTGAAATTAATCAAAATTGAATAAAATGGTAATTAAATATTTGTAAATCTAATTTTTTTTTTATCTTGTTTAGTTGGATTCTCATGAAAAAAAATTAATAGGTTAAACAAATGTTTCAAAATTTGTTGTGTTATTGTTTTGTCTATAAATTACAAAATTTATTGAATTAATATATTTAATTATTACACCCTTAAATAATATTTTATTAAGACATTAGAGAAGTATGTTTTGAGTTGTTTTGTCAAAATTTTACAAAAATCTATGCTTTTTCATATTTGTCACGAAAATTTATATATTAAACTTACTTTTACAAAATTCTTAACTTTGTCACGAAAACAAAAATCTATGCTTTTTCATATTTGTCAACGTTCTCACACTTTCTAAGAATATATAAACTTAGCCACTTACTTTTTTTTTTTTACAAAACAAAGTATCGGAGTCTTGAAAGTTGAATTCATATTATTGTAAATGTACATAAAAGTTTGTGATTATATACTTAGTGGTTCTTTATATGTGTCCAAGAAAGTGTCAATGGCTTAGTGGTAACTGTCCTATATATATATCATACCAATCCGGGTTCGATTCTCACCTTCGCATTGTTTTTTTTATTTTTTACGAAAAATAAATGAGATGACATGGCAATTTCGGGTTCTCTGATTGGTTGATTTTTCTATCCTATGTGGACACCCTCTCCATGGCTTATATCCCCTTTTAGTATAGTATAGATATCAAACTCAGTTTGTCCCTTTGGTATAAATTTTTTCGTAATTCCAAAATTAGCCTTTGATTAATCAAATACAATATAATTTAAACTACTTTAAATATTAAAAACGTAATTAAAAATAAAAGAAAAATAATAATTAAAAAACCCATTTCTCCGTAACCCTAGATTACTCCGTCTCTCTCTCTCTCTCTCTCTCCACAAACTGAGACGGCTACAGATGTGGATCCCTTCGAGAAGAAGTAGATCGTTCGGAGAAGAGAAGACGGAGATACGATGGCTGTAGACGACCCTCTCAAGCCTGTTGTTGCTACCAAGGAAGCGAAACCTAATTATGTAGAGCATCTGATTGGACCAGGCGACGATGCGGAGGAAGGAAAGATCGTAGACGGAGATGTTGACGAATCGGGCAAATCCACAGTTCCTGAATCGCATCCGTTGGAGCATTTGTGGACTTTCCACAGTTCCTCTTTTTATTCGTTGACTTTCTAACGAAAAGACGACTTGGGGAAGCTCCTTAGATCCGCGTTCACGTTCTCCACGGTCGAGGAGTTCTGGAGGTTGGTGCTTTAAAACAATCTTTTCGTTCTTCCAATAATTCTACAATCTGGGTTTTGGTTTGGATTTAGATTTCTCGAGGAAAGTTATGTTCTTTGTTGATGGGTTAGATCACATGAAGTCATCGTTCTTATCTGTTTCTGAAGAATTACTTGTTTGATGTTTGAATTTGTAACTACAAGCTTATATGTTAAGTTTTTAAAAAGATAGCTAAGATATTATGTTCGATGTAAATCAATGTTTTACACCTTAGTATTTTTGTTGGTAACAGAAGATGAACAAAAAGTTATTTGGTTAGTGTTGGATGCTATTGTATTGCTGTGCACTCGTGTGTATATATACTTTCTTGTATTCTCCTTTCTTGAGAACCTTTCTCTCAATGGGAATAATGAACTTGTAGTTCGTTCTATTGGGAGACAATAGAAGGAGTTCCTTGATTACAACAGCTGCATTGGTTTCATCATCCATGTGGGAAGAGTGCTTGTCTTGATGCTAATTCAAAAGACTTTTCTTTTGCATTTCTCAATGTTTATTTTTTTTGTCTGTATTGGCTTGTTTTCCTTTCAGGAGGATGCGACGAAGATGAACACGTACAACCATACTGTTATCGATCTACAATTGGAGTTTTAAGGCTGACGGGCTGACCAGATTCAATGCTTCAGATCCGACACTGAGCACATGCTTGTTCGATATCACATTTTCACTTTGGTATATTTGTTACAAACTTAGTTATTTTCCATGTCAATATCAAGTTAGGCTTGTTCCTATACTCAAGCTTGATTTCTTTTAAAGTTGTATTATATTGTACCAGATGCAATTGAATGTCTTGGTGTAGTTTAATGACAGTTACTATAGAAACGTTTCTTCCAATTTTTCAAACCCACATCTCAAATTTAACCAATTCAACACTGCACGCACCCATCTAGAGATATTTGACCCGTATTTTTGTTTATGAACAAAGATAAGTTTCTCCTAAATGAGACCCTAAACAAACCTAAATGGGACCCTAAACAAACCCTAAATGATACCCTAAATCACAACTGTAGTGGTAAACTAAAACTTTAGAATACACAACAAATAGACCCTAAGGCAGTGCAAAATTAATTCCTTAATTAGAATCGTCCCAAAAGTAGTCTAGAGACGCAAAGTTATCAAAATAATTTGCCTAATTCTCTTCCACGAGTTCATATCATGACTGAAATACAACACGCTTGACTATGTTTCTCATAAACCCGAGATTAGGATCCAGCTCAGTCATAAAACCCGACCCGATTGAGATCCACAATTAACCTATTACCCAACATATGTAAGAACAAAAACTCTTAACTTTTCCCATTTTTTGTTAGGTGAACCATCGTTATATATTTACAGATTTACTATGAAAGCAATTATACTTGATCATCCTAGTGGTTTGGCATATTGGTCATTATACTAAAGGTCGTGTGTTCGACCTAAGACTGTCTTATTATAATTTTTAATCCAAAACACGAACAAAAAAATTCAAATTTGACGTTCGAGCTCGGGTCCCTTAGCCCCTAGCTATAAGTCTTTCCTTCACCAACTGAGCCAGCTACATATACAGTACCTTTAATGCAAATATATCATCTAACTAAACCTCCTACTACAAATATATATTTTTTAAGATAGGAAGTTAGAATATATATTTTTAACGGAAACTTCTATATTTTTTGCCAAAATCAGGTTTTCTTATCCGTAGAATGTACTTTCTACACTGGGTAGAACCAAGACAAAAATCTTATAAGCAGATTCTACCTCATGTAGACGTTTGAGTATTGTCTAGATTTCGCATTCCGAGAATTTTAGAATATCTCATAAAAGTAGAAACTGCATTATGAGAAAAAGTAGCTAACTTTACAGTTAGTAGAATTCACATTCCATATATTTAGAAGTTTAATTAAAAGTAGATTGTCCGTTCTAAAACAAGTAGATGAACTTGTTTAATCTGGAATTCAATTTCTACTAACCTATTTTCCGTAGAAGACGAAATCTACTTTTTGTAGAACGTAAACTAAAATTTTAATTTACCAAGTTTTTCAATAAAAAAAATACAAGTTTGTGTATATGGGTATTTTATCAATTGTTTCTATTTTTATAAATTTTTTTTATTCATAAAACTATTTATTTCATTAAGTTTTAGAAATGGAAAGGGTAAAAAGGAGGAAAAATGGACAAAAAATGTTTTATACCAAAGGGACAACGATGCTGTTTTTTTGTTCCGTTTTGGCAATTTTCCCAAAAAATTATGAGCATTCTTGAAAAATTATAAAATACATTCAAAAAGGAATACCATATTAAATTTCTTGAAATCTCTTATTTTTGCAACAAGACTTTTTGATTATGAAATTATCATAAATGGTAACGTACATAAAATTTGGAAATTGATATAATTCTTTCCGATTAAGTTTAAGGAAAATATCATTTTAATGTGAACTTCCTTAATTTTTGCTATATGCATATAATACTTTATATAATTGTCTGGAAATTTATGAACAATTAGGGATTTGCAACATTGCTTTGTGGCAACATCTAGATATCTTAGGTGATAAGAAGAGAGATCAAATCCAACAACTGAACCATAGTCCATTATCTTGTACCCCCTGGAGTCTTTTTAGTAAAAACACTCGTTTTAAAATAAAAGTAAATTAAAATAGGCCCTTATGTGTTTTGAGTCATAATGGATATTAAGGTTCGATAATGAACCTCTTTCACAATTTCGAATCCTAATCAGCCCACTAAATTTAAAAATTCATATTATTTACTTCATTTTTTTCTAAACTAATATTACTTACTTCAATTTATTTTTATTCTTTTACAGTTTTATGTACTCCAGAACCAATATAATTTTAATAAAATATAACTATAAAATTTCGATAATAAGAAAATTACTGTTTTTTTACCATAATAATATTATCGTTACCTGGTTATTCCAGTAACTTTTTTTGATTAAAAACTTCAGTAAACTTCCAATCCCAAATTGGTTTTCTTTACATTAATCCATATATTAAATGTTATTTATGCTACTCTATACCATTATAATATGTCACTTTTCTTTTATTTTTTCAATATCTGTAGATTAAAATTTATAATTTTGTGTACTCCACGATTCAAAAAAAAAAAAAAATTGTGTACTCTATTCACTCCGTCCAAGGTACAGGTCATCACCTAGTTTGTATATATAAAGAATCAAACTCCCTACCTAATTACTCATACCTTACACTTCCACATGTCTAAATTGTATTATCTTTCTCTTCATTAAATTGTATTTATTACCCTTTTTATAGTGCCATTGATTCATTTTATATTCCTTGATCTTTATATGGTTGTTTTCTGTTTACAAAATTCTCTATATATAGTTGTTTATCTGTTATATTTTGCATACTATCTTTGGTATACTAATACATTTATTATTATTTTTCTAATACGCAAGAATATTAACGAAGTTGAGTGAGGAACAAGTGAGAAAACTATGAATTAGGAATTGAGTATTCTTACTGATGAAATATTGCCTGAGAAAATTGATGAGAAATATTTCAAAAACTAACATCGAGAGCTGAAATTATATCTGACTCATTTTAAGTTAGATAATTACCTAAGTGAGGATAGACCAGTTATTTATGTTGGAAATATTGATGTATTCATTTTAGCAAGTGTTGAAGCCAAGATCAATGGTGATTATATGTGTAAAGAATTGGTATTAGGCCGAGTTATCGACCTTTTTTATTTGTTATATTATCAGAAAAAAACTTTTAAATCTTTGGAGATATCGTTGGAGAAGAATCAAGCAAGTAAATGTTTTGAGATGTTCACATTTTCAATTGTAAATTTTACACTTTCAACTGGTGGACACAAAACATATTATGAAATGATTGAGTTATTTCACTTAATTTGTAGCGAGATGGCATCCAAAGGTATTTGATATGCAATATATTCATTGTCTCTCTGCAGCAAAAGACCACAACGAACGGTTCTTCTCTTTGATTAGTTCATTTATTCCATCGATCTACCAAGGTATGTTCTCAAAATCTCTTGATTTTGGAACTTTTTGTGTTAAGGAGAACTTGATGAAATCTTGAGTTGGGCTTGTTTAGAACATAATTAGTGTGATTTGGTGATGGATTTGGTGTTGTGGAATGATTCTTGTGATGATTCTTTGCTGTTTGAACCACAAAGATTCTATTAATCTTGAAATACAAATTTACGAGTGGTGTCGATTGACACCTATCTAGTGTCTGTCGACACCCTCCGTGTTGTAACGAATTTTGACGGACTTTTCTGGTTTTTTTTATTATAGATGGACGACCGTGACAAGTGAGAACACACTGACCAACCTGGAGCATCTGGCTCCAACCCTCCTGCTAACAATGAATTCCTTGTGCATGACCCTGGTCAAAGAGAGAGGGCCTAAATATGCGACATGATTGGTTGGGAATTGCAAAGAATGAAGTCTTCAAAGACAAGTGCGTTTACATAAAAATATCAGAGAGATGGGATGGGTATGACACCCTCTTATAATGTGTGGCATGATGTTAGGATTGAACCCACCAAATTTTAATATTCATAAAACCCCTATTTTTTTACTCTTAACGCTAACAACAATATAAAAGCTTTTTTCTAGTTATGATTGTAAGCTTTATTTTAAACTACAAAATTGATAAAAAAAAATTATTAGTTTTATGTATCGTAATTACTCCCTCCGGTTCGGTTGTTGTAGAGAAAATAAATTGTTTTAAATTAAGTGTTGTTTTAGAATTTCAATACAAAATTTATTAATAAGATTTTTTATTTCATTTTTCTATTAGTTGCGTATATGTAATTGTGTTTTAATTTTGGAAATATACAAGATCATGTGTTTTATTAATCTGTGTAAATAAACTTAAAATGACAATTAAAATAATACGGAAGGAGTAATATTTTCGTTTATTAATAACTAATAAAGTATATTATGTACTATTATTTAGAGTTTTTATCGAATCTTAAATATTGTTGGGGTCAAAAACGGTATGGAATTAACACCCGAAAACCGTATCTCCGAAAAGATAGTAAAAGAAAAATATGATTTTTGTAAAAAAATAACAATTACGAAGTTTTTACGAGGAAGTATCCTTGAAAGCTCAAAGTGGACAAACCAAGCTCAGACATTGCGGAACTACCGCACATGCACGCTATCCGGTCGCTATGTAGCAACCAAGTCCGAGCCAAAGCTTGGTCGCTACGTAGCGACCGAGCTCGAGCCAAATAACGACTGAGCGTCCGTCCCGCTCGGTCGCTACGTAGCGACCGAGTTCGGCCAAGCTCGGTCGCGACGTAGCGACCGAGCTCGAGCCAAAGCTCGGTCGCTACGTAGCGACCGAGCGTCCGTCCCACTCGGTCACTACGTAGCGACTAAGCTCGAGCCAAAGCTCGGTCGCTACGTAGCGACCGAGCGTCCGTCCCGCTCGGTCGTTACGTAGCGACCGAGCGTCCATTCCGCTCGGTCGCTACGTAGCGACCGAGCTCGAGCCAAAGTTCGGTCGCTACGTAGCGACCGAGCTCTTCCGAAACGTCGATACGATACTAGTCCATGCGTTCTCGTCAAACCTTCAATGCTATCTCCCGAAGACCGTAGCGAACTCGGTTCATGTTTTCCGCTATTCTAAATCATCGATCAAACTTTACGGATTGAAACCGCGGAAAGTTCGTTCTTTATCGAAAGAAATCGTAGTAAACGTTTCGAGTCGGAAGACGGCCCAAAGGGACCTAAAACACAACTCGAGGCCCACCCTACGATTTCTTAACCAAAAGCCCATAAATCATGGTACGATTTACGTTTGGCGCGCAAGGAAAGATAAATGTCAAGTTTCCGCGGATAAATACGAAACTTTGAGGATAATTACGAAGATCAGAAAAAATAGAATATCTCCATTTTATGCTATGACGGCTTAAGGGCAGAAGAGTAAAAGCGTAAACCGGCTTTGGAGCGAGTATATAAGAAGTCCTAGGCGAGAGGCATGGAGAGAGACTTTTTCAGAGCAAACTTAGCACTTAGAGCATTTAGGCAATTTTCCGTTTTTGTTATTTCGAGTTGCGACTCAATTAGGTTTAGCCGTCTTAGGGTTGCTAGAACTAGAAATCTTGCCGACAGCTCTCGAGCCCAGGCTTATACCTTGTTGTAACGCTCATACGCATATTCGGGATAAGATCTAGTTTGCTCTCTTTTCGATTTCTTATACTTTATCGTTGTTATTCTCGTGTTCTGATTGTTTGACGTATGGTATTAGCAGATATTCGGATTCTCTGGAAAATTAGAGTTTTCCTAGTTTCTTTATTTAAACGGAAATCGGCAGTGCGAATTTCGGTTCCCACGAATATCTCAAAGCCGCGATTGAATATTTTGTATGTTAATGGTATGACTTATTTAATTCTTTAAGTAAATTAGTTTATTGAATTTTACATAATACATGATGAAACATGACAATGTGAATAATATACATTGAAAAAGAGAAAAGAGAAAAGAAAAAGGGAAAAGACAAAATGAAGGGGTGGACCGCCAACTGGAGCATGTCTGTATTCTTCTACCTTCTACTGTCATAAAATAATTATATTATTTGTTCCTTGCTTCTTCCATGAAACTCACCGCTTAATAAACACACTTCTTTCTTGTTGTCAACAACTTGGACCAGAACAAATATTAACTATATCCAACTTTAACGCGGTCATGATTTGTTTGATTGGATGATGGTGAAAGTGAAACTACAACTTCTGATCATGTTTTCTACAATAACTTGATAGGATGATGGTGAAAGTAACCAACTTTTCCAGGTCTATACATTACTATTCACTCGAATATATAATTAATCTATAACCAGTTTTCTCCGTTAAACAATTTGTAATCTTGGAACAATATAAAACTTTAGTTTTGATTGGTTTGTTTGTCGGTGTTGAGTATCTTTTTTCTTTCACAAACTAAAAGTTATATAGTTAAAGTGACCTTTTGTTTTCGGTAGAGCAACAAAAATGGGATGATTAAATTATTAATCAATCATTATAACCTCTTAAGTCATATATGCTTTGATTCGTTTTATCTACAGTTGCCAATACTTGCATCACAACCTCGCAAGTCGTATATGAAACAGAGCCACATTATCGAATTTAATTCGTTTCATTCACCTTTGCCAATGCTTCCATCAAGATAATCATCCATCTCAATCTGGAATTTATACATTTCATTGAGATGAGCTAACAACTATCTAGTTATTTAAAATAGACGGACCCGGACTCCATTTGCAGTATTTTACTTATATATTCTCTGTGATTTGCCATCTCAACAATGACCGACAGTTTATATAAATTTTTTATTAATGGTTTTCATCTAAACAAAATATATAATTGTCCTTCTTGAGCAGTTAAAAATTTTAATTATTAGTTGACAAAAAAAATTTAATTATTAAATATACTGACCATAGACCACTAGATGGTATTATGTATTTTTTTAATTATACGAATTATATAAGTAAAATGACATGTATTAAGTATTAACTAACATGTATAACCCTATAATTAACACCATCATATTTTTAGTGCCAGGATAGTGGACGGAATGTCAAAATCAGTAATCTAGTGTTAATAATTGATCTATTCTAAATAAAAAAATTGCTATGATCTAATTTAAATAGTAGATTTTAATTGGTTTAAATTAGTTAAATTCATATGATTGGTTTTTAGTTGGCTTGTATCGGTGTTTCAATACTGAATTATCGGTTTTTGACATTTGATATATGTCATTATGTTAACCATACATTTTATGTTTTACTCCTACATTGGAATTTTCTAAATATGTTATCATTTGAAGGTCAATAATTACTGTAACTAGTAGCATTATTGTTACTAGCAACAAAGTAGATTAAACTTCTTTTACACCAAAGTTCGATATATCTATTTCTTTGATCAGTTGTGCTAACCACATTAAATAAACAGAGAACTTAATAGCAGGGAGAAAATAAAAATAAACGAAAATCAATTTGTTTCAGCCAAAAAGAAAGATTGATCGTCTCTAGGAAAATGATTTTGAATTGTTTTTCATGCTAATTAATTTTTAAAGACAATATAAAGTCCACAACAACTGCATAGTACCGAACGCGTTTGGGTAAATATTACAAAACATATACTTAACACATTGAGTCATCGTTACATTAACAGGCTTCACTTTCCTCTTTCTCCGTCTCTCTCCGTCTCAGTTCCCAGAGGAAGCTTGTAGCTTTTTCCAGCTTCCAAATCGGAGATGCACGCCAAAACCGACTCCGAGGTGACGAGCATCGCGGCGTCGTCACCAGCCAGATCCCCTCGCCGACCAGTCTACTATGTCCAATCCCCGTCTCGTGACTCCCACGACGGAGAGAAAACGGCGACATCGTTCCACTCAACTCCGGTGCTAAGTCCGATGGGATCTCCGCCGCATTCTCAATCCTCCATGGGTCGCCACTCACGAGAGTCCTCCTCGACCCGATTCTCCGGGTCTTTGAAACCCGGGTCTCGGAAAGTCAACGACGGCTCGAAGCGGAAAGGACACGGCGGGGAGAAGCAGTGGAAAGAGTGTGCGATGATCGAAGAAGAAGGACTGTTAGATGATGGCGAGAGAGATCGTGGTCTGCCTCGTCGGTGCTATGTCTTGGCCTTCATCGTTGGCTTCTTCATACTCTTGGGTCTCTTCTCTTTGATTCTGTATGGAGCTGCTAAGCCTCAGAAACCAAAGATCACTGTCAAGGTTAGTTTTCAACTTATTCAGATCTGATCCAAACTCTCAGATCTGAACTGTTTGGTCAAAATTTGCAGAGTATAACATTCGAGACGCTTAAGGTCCAAGCTGGTCAAGATGCTGGTGGCGTAGGAACGGATATGATCACGATGAACGCGACTCTGAGAATGTTGTATAGGAACACGGGAACTTTCTTTGGTGTCCATGTTACTTCAACTCCAATCGATCTCAGTTTCTCTCAGATGAAAATCGGCTCTGGATCTGTAAGTCCTAACCTAACTTGTTTATGTTGAACATAGATTAACCTCTGACACACAATTAGGCCGGCCAAAATTAACCTAACTGAACCGAAATTTTCGGTTTTTGATTCGTTTGGTTACAGTTTATCGAATTGGTTTACTTTGCTAGTTGGTTAGTTTAATTTTTCATTAATTTTGTTAACAAAATGGAGTATATAGATTTATATCAAACCACAATTATATCCAATTTAACACAATTTTACCAAAATAGCTGGGGATTTAAGCAAAACTACCCAAATTTTGGCCAGATAAAACCAAGTTGAAAACCGAATATTTGTTTTATTTTTTTTAAAACTATCCAAAAACGGAACTGAAACGAGTCTATGTTTGGCTCAATTCGGTAGAATTTTGTGCAAATCAAACCAACCAAAATCTGAATTAGCCGAACCGGATTAACCGTTCTATCCGAAGCCGCATCCCTACACATAATGGTCTGAGCTTTGAATGTCGTGAGACAAAATTGGGTTTCTTATTTGTTTGTTCTTTTGGTGGTTTGATTTATGATATTTTGCAGATTAAGAAGTTTTATCAGTCAAGGAAGAGCCAGAGAACGGTATTGGTACATATAACCGGAGAGAAGATTCCGTTATATGGAAGTGGCGCGACCTTGATACCGCCAGCGCCTCCAGCTCCACTTCCCAAACCTAAAAAGAAGAAGAAAGGAGCTCCCGTCGTTATACCTGACCCGCCCGCACCTCCTGCACCGGTGCCAATGAAGCTGAGCTTCATTGTCCGATCACGAGGTTACGTGTTGGGGAAGTTAGTGAAGCCCAAGTTCCTCAAGAAAATCGAGTGTGACATCAACTTCGAACACAAACTTCTCAATAAGCATATAGCCATCACCAAGAATTGCACCGTCACTACTGTTTGAAGAAGGAAATAAACATTTTTAGCGAGGAAAAAGCGTCGTCGTATAGGGTAACGTGATTTACAGCTCAACGGGCAGCATTTTGGGTTGTTGGGGCAACGCGTGGAAAGTGCCCGAAGGAGAGAACCATCGTCGGTGGCTTTAATTTACTTGAGTGGTTGGTTATTTGTATGTGGAGAATATATAATTTTATAATTATGTGTATTATCTCACTAAGCACGAGGTTTATTTATTTATTTTCTCTTCCTTTTTGAATATGTTAATTTACTTGTTTTAATTAATGCAATGATTACGTAATTTGCTGTTAGGCATAGATCGTCATAAAAAAATGTAGTATTGTCGGTTGTCGAATCGTAGATGTAATTTTTTTTAGAAAAAATTGGCAAATTGGGCAAATCGCAAGTTTGATATTAGGGAGTTGGGATACCTCAAGTTTAAATTAGCAAATTGGACAAATCGCCTTTTCCAGAATTGTGATTTGTCGACAGAGAGCGCGCGTGGTTCTTGATATTACGACCGTGCCACCTCTGGTTTTTTTATTTAAAAAATCAAAAAAAACCTAATAAAAGTCAAAAAAAAATTAAAATTAGAAAAACAAAAACATTCCATCAAAATATACCAGAACCACCTCTAAACAGCTGCAATTGAAAACCAAACATAAGAAGATTCTCACATAAGAACCACCCTCGACTGAACCCAGATGGGCATGGTATCCCCCCGTCCAGCGTAACGCCCTCGAGGAGGGTGACTCGTAGTCAATCCGCCAGTGATAGAGAAGCAATTCCCAAAAAAATTTCCCGTGCAGGCAAAACTAGAACTCGTTATGAAGGTATCTCCTTTCGCTAAGCTTCGCTGTGAAATTCTTTGGAAAAAGTTTTTTAAAATAAAGCGTTGGGTAAATGTGTGGATTTGGTCATTGTATTTCAGTAGTGACCACGGAGTCAGAAGTAGACGAACCTGCATCAACCGACCAAGAAGAAGCTGCATCCACTGAACAAGACGGAGCTGCATCCACCGAGCCGGAATTTATTGTCACCACGCCGACTTTCCCGGAAAGACTGTTCGGACGTAATTGCTATCCTGCCAAACCTCGACTGAACATCTATTCAAAGGCGAGTATCATTGGATCGTTAGTGAAGTTGCTAAGAGGCTCCCCTGAAATGAATTGTCTGCTACAAAGTCAGTTTGGAGCTCTGTTCCACTTACCTGTAGCGCGCTGCTCTAACTAGCGAAACTTGTACATTCTCTCCTCAGCCGTCAGCTGGTTACGATGCGCCTATATGAACTCTGGTTCTTGTTTGCAGACAAGCCACTACACTTTTCTCTGCGTAAGTTCGGAGACATCACGGGGCTGAAATGCGAGCCTGAAAGGGAAAAAGTTGGAAACGGGTCAGAATCTATCGATGCCACACCTGGACGTATGTGGAAAGAGTTGTTTGAAACTGAAAATGAAGACGTGACTGTACCAGATGTTCTTCGTATGCTTGAACAGCCTAGTCTTCCTGAGTGGAAGCGGTTGCCACTAGCTCTCATTGCGCTTGTAGATGGGCTCCTGGTTTGTGGTCACAAACTTCTTCGTGTGACGCCTGCTTACGTCGAGATGCTGGAAGACACCGGATCATTTCTTCAATATCCATGGGGGAGAGAGGCATTCGTCAGCACTCTGTCTAGATTGACACCACCTCAACCTTCTGATCCTTCTAAAATGGATAAATCCCTTTCGGTCATGCGCCTTCGTTTGAAACAGCAGTCAACAGCGTGTTATGGGTTCCCTCTGGCGCTGCAACTTTTTGCTTTAAAATCTATCCCTTCATTGCTTGAGAAAATTCCCGAACCTAATAAAACCACTTCTTTCTTGCAAGAACCAGAAGGATGCGACTCAACAAATGCACTTCTGAATTTTGAAGACATACTTCTGGTGGAAACCCAAAGAGAGGTACAATGCTGTTGTCTATCTTATTTGCAAAACAGAAGTTAAGACGCTCAAACTTTGTGTACTTATGAATGTTTGTGTTCTTTGTTTGAGGTTATTGTTACGTATTCAATCCCAGATGAAGGTGGGGATCCAAAGTGGAAGAAAGAAGTAATCGATCCCCGAATAGATAACTTAGTTCGTCGAATGCGGGAAGGGCACGAGTTCAAAGCAACAGACTTTAGAGGAGGTGATTCATCCCTTCCACCTCTGAAGGCAGCCGAAAAGGCTGAAGGTGTTGGTGTAAAAAAAGTGTCAAAAGCCGTCTAGGCGGTTTGGGAAAGCCTGTGATGAACCTGGAAGTTCGAGTAAGGCGCCGGAGCGTCCTATTCGACCTCGTTGTGGGATATGTAAACAGGCTGAACCAGGAAACTTATCAGATAAGGAGCAAGAGCTGAAAGAGTGGATACGAGTTGAACTGAAAACCCAGTTGGGTAAATTGCGGAACGAGATTTTTGACTGGTTGCATCATGATAGGGGAGGGTTGTCCACGGTTCCGCAAAACACAACAGCCGGTAAAACAAACAGAGACAACGGTCACGCTGACCCAACCGGCATGGAAGTTCCAAAGAAACGACGTCCGTTCAGTGGTGATGGTAATGATGAAGCTGAAATATTTGGGTCTTATAGTAAGAAACACAAGAAAAACAACGGCGATGGATTTAGCGACGATGAGACGATGAGAATGCATGATAATCATTGTGATGGTCGTACGCCAAATGCTCGCTTCTGGGAAAAGGTAATCAAACTGCTCCTACAATTTTTAATGATAAACAATGCCTGAAGTCCGGTCTAACTTTTTTGAGGAAAATTCAACGTGTAGGTAGATTCAATGGCGGGCGAAGGCCCCTCTTTCTCGAAGTCGGCAAACATTCCAGAAGTCGATGTTTCAACGCCTATTGGACCAGAAACTGTATCAAAGCCAACAAAACCAACTCTCCCGGAACCGTTGGAGGTAAATAGATTATAACAATGAATTTATAGGCTCTAGATATATTATGTTTGCTGTTCAGCTTGGTTTGGCCAGGTATTCAGCGTAGATTATCAGTTGTTCGTTTTAGTTAGTGAGGTGTACAGGAATACTGATTTGTTTGGTCAGGTATTCAGGTTATTTAGTTAAGGTATTCAGGTTAATTTATGAGGTGTACAGGAATACTGATTTGTTTGGTCTGGTATTCAGGTTAATTTAAGAGGTCTTTTGCTTAAGTAGTCAGGTATACAGATCTGTTTTATAGTTTTCAGGTGAGTTTCAGAGGTATTCATCTTAGTTAATCAAGTGTTCAGCTAATTTTACCAGGTGTACAGATTATGTTGATTAGGTGTTCGGATTTTTTTATCAGGAGTTCAGTTTAGTTTGTCAGGTATACATCCAAGTTGTTAGGTGAACATATAAACTACATCTGAATCGAAGTATTTGAATGAGCTATATCTGAACGTTGTCAGGGCGAGGGGGAGATACGTAGTCCAAATTGTCCAAACCCAAAATAGAACCATAAACCATTCCATGTCCAAATGGTTTTAGCCCATCTAATTTGGACTTAATAGGTTTCAGTCCAATTTCACAACTTTAAATTTTGGGCCAAATATGGTCAGACCATTTGGGTTTGTTCTTGGTTAACCCATGGTCATTACGCCCATTAATGAAATTATTCGTAGACCTAAAGTACTCGTAAACGGACAGTATTCGTATACCGTCAGTATTCGAATACCTTCAGTATTCGTAGACCTTAAGTATTCGAATACCTTAAGTGTACCGTCAGTATTAGTATACCGTCGGTATACGAATACTGTCCGTATTCGTAACCCTTCAGTATTCGTAGACCTTAAGTATTCGTATCCTAATTTTACCAATATTAAACATGCAATAAAAGACAGCAATAATAAACAGAAATCATAAACTATATTATAATATAATAAAAAGTTCGAAAAAAAAGAGTTCAAAATAATTACAAAAAACACTAAAATTCAAAATATTTAATAATATTAAAAGAGGAGGAGGTTCCTAATCGGAGTCGGAGGTGCTGAAGTCGGTGCCGGAGCTGGCTGGGTAGTTGTCCATCCTGAACTGCCCATAACCCAATGTGTCGTCGGTCCTGTCGGACGCGTCGTCATCCACGTCCGTCTCCATCTGCATCCAGTCCCAGTATTCACCTTCTTCATCGTCCTTAAACCCCGACGCTCCTTCGCCGTCATATCCGTAACTGTCATCCTCCGGGTCACCTTTTTCCTCCGCCTTGCGAGCACCTTTGCTACTGCGGGGGTTGGGGCTTGTGCGGCGGCGTTTGCGAGGGGTGGATGGAGGTGTTTCCTTTAACCCCTCCTCGACTTCCTCCGCCTCCTCGAACAGGGCCTCGAGTGTGGCGAACTCATCAGTTTCCAGACCCTCGCGGATCTCTTCCTTCAATCCGGCCTTGGCTAACTCGATCAACTGCTGCTCGATGCGTTCGCCGACTATAGGCAAACTGTAAAAGAATCGCTTGTATTTTGCGACGGTCATTTTGCCTTGGCTGATATCATAAACCATTTTTGGAATAAAAGAGGTTTGCACAGAAAGAGGTTTGCAGAGAATATGTTTAGAAAGATCAAAAAGATATTAAATGACAACTTAGTATATATATTACGAAAATAATTAATTAATTTTTTGGTAACAGACGCGGCGTTCCATTACTACTCTTCGGTTTAAACCATGCGAATTAAATCGTTGCGACTCCTCCGTAGAATTAAATCTCCGACTGATTTGACCATACGAAATAAAGTAGGAAACTTTATTGTCGCAGACAGAGTTCACTTAAATTTATTTTCGTGTTAAAACCATAAGTGTACGCGTGTTCGTACACCAACGAAGAGAGAGATGAGAATACCTTAAGTTCATACATAAATTAGTATAAATATGTATAAAGAAAATGTCTTCTCCGTGTCAGAAGGTATCCCTAATTTCAAAATACATTATGAAGCTTACGTAACCGAGGGGGTATAATGATGACTTCATACACCTTAACCGAGGGTGTATAATGATGACTTTTGTACACATTATGAAACTAAATTAATTCAAATGGGTTTGCTTTTTAATTGAATATGGATAGGCCCATTATGAGATAAACAGTTAAAATTTGATAGAAGAGTACAAATTAACCTTAACATAAACAGTACCAATTTGATAGAAGCGTACGAAAATTACATAATAGATCCGAGAAATGCTAAGATCAGTGATCCACCATAATTAATTGCTTAAGCTCTTTGATCTCCTCACGCATTTGCGCAAGTTCAAATTGCAGCTCACGGCGGAGCGACACCTCCTCAGCATACTGACTTCTCAAGCAATCCAGCTCTTCCTCGAGGGCGGTAAGGCAGTCATGACGGATGTGCAAACCATCGTTCTACAAAAAAATATATTAGATTTGTTAGCTAAAAACCATTTCCGTTAACAATGGAGGCAAATTTAAGTACTGTGAACTCCAATATTACCTTAAAATCTTTGCATACGTAATAGTTTCTTCCTCTGTCATCAGCTTCCACGGTGATAGCTCCACCGCAGATACACTTCGTTGGAATTTTGTAATTGGCATAGGCACAATTGCTCACCCAGTCAAACTCCCTTTTGTGGTGCTTCATCTCTTTATAGTAAGGATCCGTCATTTTGTGGTACTGGTGAGTGTGGTGAAGAGAGATTGTTGAGTGTTGTGAAGAGAGATTGTTGGGTGTTCTGAATTATACTTATATAATGTAAGATTGTAACGGCTATATTTTACTTCAAAAGCATTTCTAACGGTAATATTGAGAGGGATATATTCACCATTTTTTATTTCAAACGTGTTTATTGGTTCATAGAATTTTAGTAGAATCATAAAAAAAATGACACATTACAAAAAACAACATCAAGAGTTCATTACTCATCCGATTTATTACATTACAAAATAAATAGTTACTTGAATATGATCACCAACCCAAGTAAAACTAATATAATAACCATTCCATCAACAAAGTATTCGAAGCCATTGGTTAACCTTGTTTTCTTTTCAGCTAACTCAGACACTACCTTCTCTAGCCTAACCAGCTTCTGCTCAGTCTCATTCTGGAGTTCCTTAAACTTGTTAAGTTGTGGGTCATAGTCATTCAAAAAGGTTAGATTATCTACCTTTTCAGACAATTGAAGTGTGTGCGTATCCCTGGCTCTCATCTCCTCCATAACCGCCTCATCCCACCATTTATGAACATGACAGTCTCCATCATTAACATTATCACACGTGTAGTATCTTCTACCTGGATCATTTACAGTGCGAGATGTTGCTAGCTTAGGCCGACCACCACAGTAGCATGTCTGCGGGAATCCAAATTCGACCTCGAGTTGCGGATACTGAACCGTCGCAGCAGAATTGTAAGTTAGCTCAGCTTGGTCCCGACGAATAAGATCTTCAACCTCACGGTCTTCTGTGTCGCTGGAGTCATTCCCACCATAGTCCTCTGATTCCGAAGGCTGGCTATAGCTATAATCAAGTCCCATCTTTAGTATAAAAATGAGAGTAAAGAGAGAATCACAAAAAATCTGAAATATAGACGACACAAGCACTCATACTTAAATAGATTGAGATTGTAACGGCTATAATATTATTGGACCACAATACAACGGCTACATTGTATTTAAATGTCTTTCTAACGGCTACATTGGCTACACAGATATTGTACACCTCAAGTTATAAACAAGTTACATCAAATCATAAACATGAACACCATATTAAGGAATGACAATAAAACCATACATATCTAATAAATTCAAGAAGAGGCACTGCGTAATCCATATCTCATCAGTTCGCAAAATAGCATTATACATGTGTTATTAGGAAACACGTAAACACTTAAATTTCCAAAAAACAAGAACTCCCTTGTCAACAATACATAAAATCTCCTCCATCCATAACCCATCATTGTAGCGGTTCTTTACAAGACTTTTTGTTGTGACCTGAGATATGACATCGACTACATGTGTTTAGTTTCTTCTTCTTCGGCCCCTCCTGAAAAAAACATAACAGCCTTTATTCAGAAAATATCCATGACTACAGTCAGATGAGATTAGGTCGTACCGGTATTTCTCCTGCAGAACGTTTACGCTTGGTCGGTGGACGTCCTGGTGGTCTCTTCGTCTTTGGTGGTAACATGATAAGGTCACTAACCTCCGAAGGTATGAAAAGATCTTGCGGATCTGGAACCGGGAGTGTAACACCCTTTGTTGTTTCATTCCATGTCTTTTCTAGATAGGTGTCTGCAACGAACTCTGAGTGCTGCAAGTCTCGAAACATGGCCGCAGCAATGGCATGTCGACATGGTATTCCAACTTTCTGGAATTCAAGACATGTGCAAGACCTGGTTTCCAAATTAACAGAACTCCCGAAGCCGGTTATTTTTAGAGTTACCTCAAATTCAAAAGCAGACAGAGGCATCACAGCGTACGCTCTTGCGTCTTCTAAATTGTTCTCCATCAACTCGTCAACAGCCGGGGGGATCTCACCACTCATTTTCGATATCTTTCGCTGTCTACTCACAAACCAACGACTAATCATGCGTCGGATGAACTCAAATAGCGCCATTATCGGGGAATCGCGCGCAGGAACTAGTGCTTTGTTGAGAGACTCAGCTATATTCGAGCTCATTAGATTGTACCGCTCGCCCTCAAAGTGTGACCTTGTCCAATGCCTAGGATCGATCTTCTCAAGATAATCCCAACAGCGCTTATCTGTAAGTTTGATCTCCGCGTAAAGTCTCTTAAAGTGGGATACCTTGAATACCTCAGCTGCCCTGCCAACCATTTGCTTCTGATTCCTTTTCTTGAATTTTGCGTCGACGTTTCTCTGTAGGTGTACGAGGCAGCACCCATGGTGTGAAAGAGGATACCACTTATCTTTAGCAACACATATTTGATTTGCTCTATCAGACACGATAGATAAATCGGAGCCATCTTCTACGATCTCTTTCAGCTTCTCAAAAAACCAACTCCAAGACTCATTTGTTTCATTGTCTACAACAGCAAACGCTATAGGGAATACCTGATAATTGGCATCTTGCCCACTTGCAGTTAGTAAATACCCTTTGTACTTCCCAAACATATGAGTACCATCCACCACAATAACCTTCCGTAGATGCTTCCACCCGTCAATGCAAGCTTTCAGCGCCATGAACGCGTACTTAAACCTTGTCTGACCCTTATCATCTTTTTCAGTTTTGATATGAGTAATGGACCCAGGATTTGCATACTTTACAACATAAAAATATTTCGGCAGGAGATTGTAAGAGCTCTCTTTTGTTCCTTGTGCAGCCACAGTGGCTAACTCTTTTGCTTTCCAACATTTCCAATATGTGGCCGTAAACAAGAACTCAGTCCGGAGCATCTCGGGTAATTCAGATGCGCGCGGTCCAGCTTGGAGCCTTTCATACTTCGATCTCATTAGTGCAGCTATTACTTTCGACGTCGCATGTTTCTTATATTGCGCTTTAGCATCAGATGTGCAGACATGCTTCAGTTGCGCCTTCCTCACCTGATATGCCGAAGATTCCCCCAATTACTTAGCCATAACATAAAATTTGCAGTTTTTATCAATGCATTTCGCTGCGACGTAGTTAAACGCATGTTTGTGGAACTTGAACCTGAACACCTGCTTTAAGGCATAAATGTGCAAACTGATCTTGAATTCTTGCTTGCTATTGAATAGTTTCCCAGTGTACATATCAGCATCTGCTAGAGTGAAGTCAATTTCATCGACGGTATAGTCGTTAACTGCTTCGTTGTTAGACGAAGCTTCTACATCCTCAAATCCATATAGCTCAACGGCTCTAACGGATTTCATGAGTGATTCGTCATCAGCCTTATCCTTTTCACGACGTCTTCTTGCGTCTTCCTCACGGCTTCGAGACTGAGGTACCGGTTCGATAAAGTCGTCATCCTCGTCTTCTCCTACCATAGTTTCATGTGTCTGACCACCTGAAACACACTGAGGTACCGGTTCGACAAAGTCGTCATCCTCGTCTTCTCCATCCGGAGTTTCATGTGTCTGACCAACCGAAACACACATAGGTACCGGTTCGACAAAGTCGTCATCCTCGTCTTCTCCATCAGATGTATCATGTGTCGGTCTAGACGAAACACATTGAGGGACCTGCCCAACGAAATCATCACTGTCGTCAACTTCCCGAGTATGCATGTTGAACGGTTTTGGAGGAGTCTGGATAACCAACATTTGGGAGTTGTTGTCCAAAATTGGGTCCTCTTCTTGATTTGGATCTGAATGATTCTCAGTGTCGGCCACTTGATCACTTGACTTGACACCTACATTGTTACTTGCTTCTTCAATATTCTCCATCGAAATCCTAGATGAGCCTATGTAATCTCTACCCTCATCTACGTAATCTTCAAAAGTTGATGGTGGGTTTGCGGTACGCTGTTTGTTTGTAGATGAACCACTGCCTTTGTTTGAAGAAGGATTAGTTCGTCCACTCCTCGTTTTAGTCACCACCTCACCACGTACACCTCCATATGTTACGTTCGTTCGACAACCACCACCTACCCCTCCATCCTCATCCTTGTCATCGTCTCATTCACAATTTCGTCCAACAAAATCATGCCATAAATTGCAATCATAATTCTCATCGTCGTCATCTTCGCCTTCCCCTAACACAGCATCTTCAGTCGTGTCCACTTTATTCTGAACTTCACATGTAGTTACATCCACTTCACGCATCCCAAAACCATTTGAGGCATAAACTGCTTCAATTTCCGCAACTCCCATCAGAATTATTTCATCTTCGGTCAAATCAGTCTCACCGTTATTAACTTCATTCCGGGTGTGCACATCAGCAGACGTACTCCCAACTTGCATTTCGTTGCTGCTGGCAACTTCTTTGGACTTCAAAAGATTCTCCATTGACCTCAGAAAATGGATTTTCCCATCTACTTCCTCTTTGAATGTGACAAATACGTTGATGTACTTGTCCATCTTACGTGCCGAAGTGAACAAGTCGAAATCCTTGTCGTTTGAAATTTGAACAGGAGCTTCTCTTTCACCAACAGTACAAGATCCGTGTTCACCAAGCCAATATGACATCTCAACGGCAACAAACATTCCAACTAGACTGTATGCCTCAATAATGGCCTGCTTCAAGTCTTCAACAGAAGTTATCAACTTCGCATAGACAGCCCTCCCCATACGGTCGCTATCAAGTTTAAAATCCCAGTCACCAGTGTCGTACATAATCCACCGTCCAGAGATTACAACGATGTATGAATCGTGAACACCTACGAAAAATAGAACATAAATTCATTTAAAAATTCAATGTGCTAATCAGAAGCAATAAATATAGTTTCGTACAAAAAAACACCTGAATTCCGAACACCCTCAAATCTGTAATAAATGATTTCAGCCATAACTATAATGTCATAAATGCAATGGTGTACAGCTTATATATGATTTACCTTCGATGCTAGATACAGAACACCCACCATCCGCCATACCCTTTCCTCCCTCACCATATCGGATGCAGCTCATGCCTCTGTGTGTAAAATTCGCAGCCTCAAGTTCCCGAGTTCGTTAGCCATTTTTACTCATCAACAAGGAGACATGCAAAGAGATAGGATTCGTATGTTTTTGCATTAAATAATTAATATTTGCCATGTTTTTAATTAATAAATTAAAGTAAAACACATGTTTTCCAAAGTCACCACTCATTAATGGCCATTCGTCCACCTTGGAGCCGTTGTTTCCCGCGAGAAATCATCACATATAAGGCCTTCAAGTTTTGGGGTCAAATAGCCCAAAAACGAAGCGCAATATCATGTTTCCTTCTGAAATTAAAATAATATAATATTCAATTCGTCTCTTACACGCATATCCGGCGCGCGTGTGTCGGTATTTCTGAGGCAAGTTTTTCTGGGCAAAAACACAGCCTGGTCCCACAAATTTCAGCTCAAGATTGTTGGGCAAAAAGGTTAAAACTGTCCACTTTTTCTTCTCTCTCCTACTAGGTTGTTGAGGTTGCCCAACAACCTAATTAAAACATGGGTTTGCCCAAATTTCTAATTCAAACTTAAAAGTTGTCTAATTTTCTAAATTTCCCTTTTTTCTATATCATAATTTTAAAATCATAATAAATCAGTATTAAAAAAAAAACTTAATGCAATGATGACAATGCTTCTTATACTCTTCGTAAATAAGCAAATCAAAACTGCCGAATCCAAACCAAATTCGATCTGATAAAAATGAATCTGAACTGATCCGAACCCGACATGAATACCAAATGGATTTTGTTTTATGGTATTATGGTATTGTATGAATGTTGATGGTTGAAGGTGGCGGTTGAAGCTTAAAACTTTTAGATTTTGGTTTTGTTTTCATTGAATAATGTTGAAATTAGTTTTTGTTTTATGCTTTCATTTATTTAGTTTTTTTCTATCAATAACTATTTTACCTTCTTAGTTTTGAATCGATTTTATTTATGTTTTGGCTATTAAAATAGGTACAAATCATGTACTGTAAATCAGAAAAACCGATTTCACTTATATTTTGGTTACTACGTAGGTATTAATTAGGTATTTTTTAAACCGAAAAATCGATTGAAACCTGAACCCGAAAATACAATGGGTTATACCGGTTCTTTGAAGATTTACTAACTCTGACCCGAACCTGATAGAATCCGAACCGATTCCAAACCGAACTTTCATATAACCGAATGAAGCTGATTTTGATAAATCCAAAAAACCGAAATCCAAAAAGATAAAACCGAAATCCGATTGGGACTCCAAATGCTCATGCCTAATCATAACATTCAGATTGAATGGAGATCTAGGAGGGATGCAGTCTACTTGAAATGCAGTTTTCTTTAAGGAATTTTGCCAAAAAAGAACAACTGAACTCCTTTATTGTCCCTTTAGAACAAAACCAAATATTGTCATTTTTGGATTTTCACTATCCTTCTTTTTTTATAAAAATTCAAATAAATATTTTTACTAGGAAAAAAAATAAGGAAAAATATAAAATATGATATTAACATTCATGTGCATTTAGGAAAAATATTTTTGTTTTGAAATTATTTCTGGAATACCAATTTCAAAAATAGGCTAAAAATGTAGTAAATGTTAAAAATGGATAGGAAATATTCTTTAAATCTTATTTATTTCCTTTTAGAAACTTGTTGCCAAAAATCAACAGATTTCTTTTTTTTCCAACATTTTTCACCTTTCTTTGTAAATATACTTGTGATTACTCGTAAACAACTTTGTGATGAACCACGAAAAAAACATTAGATTCCTTGCATTGAAATAGGGGTTATTCAGTCCACAATCATTGATACAGTCATGTTCGAAGTCTTGAAAGACGTACCTTGTGTAATACATATAGAGTGTGATAAAGCTAATTTCAAAAGTCGACTTTTATAACTTCGTAAAGCGAAAAGAAATCAATATGGGACACACGATAGAACTTTAGAGTTTCTCTCTCCTCTTACTTTCTCTCCAAACGCTCGCTTCTTTGCTGGTCGCCGTTTGCTTCCGGCGAGTCGTGCCTTTTTTGACGCCGGAGGGCTCCTCCTAGTTACCCTTATCTCGTCTTCCTTTTGCCCTTCTCTCCCCATCTGGTTCCCCACCGATATGTGGTCGTCTCTGGAGGTTTGAGCTCTCGCTGGCGGAAGACCTAGGCTGATTCCGGCGCTGGTTTGGTCTCTGGTGACTCTGCGAGGTGGGTGTGTAGTGGCAGGTTGGAGGTTGTGGTCGGCTTTTTGGGTTGGGTTTCGCCGGACGTTCTTTTTTCCTTTAGATCTACGGCGGTTCCCTCTGTTTGACGGCGCGTGACTTCAGGAGGTGGCTCCTTCGCCTTGGATCTGCTCGTCTACCTGCTCTTCTCTCTTCCGTTATCCCGGCGAATTGGTGCGGCGGCGCGTGTCTCTCTCTTTCACTTGGTGTCTTGTCGAAAGTGGTTTCTCGGTCTGCTTCTGCTCGAGAGGTTGCGGCGTGGTTTGTTCCACGTCGGCGTGTTCCTCGGATCTCTGGTTCTCGTCGTGTGGCGAGCCGGCGGTTCCTGGTTTAGCGCGCTCACTGTCGACCTGGTTTTGGACAACGAGTCGTCTATGGCTCTGGATCCGGCTTGGTTCAAATGATTCCTATTTGTCTTCCTCCTCTCGCGGCCTCTCTCTTGAAGCGCTTGTGGTGGTTCTCTGCTGTGAGTCTCCTCCAGTCCTCCTCCTTGCGGCTGTGCCTCATTGTCTCGTTCTTGCTCCGTTTGCCGGTCAGTCCTCTGGTTTTCAGAATCTGTCCATGGTGAGTCCTATCTTCTCCGCGTGGTCATTCGGTTTGGGTAGGTGCTCGTGTCTCCGTGTGTTGATCACATCATCCCTGCTCTGGAACCTTTCGCCATGGCGAAGCAGTTCCAGTGGATGTGCTCTTCCGGCTTCTTAGGTTGGTAGGTTTGGAGAGCTTCGTGTGGGTTGGCGGCTGTCTCTCAACCCTTTTTTGTGCAGTTCCCGTGGTTGTTTTCAGGTTTGTATATCTGCAGCCTGTTTGTTGGTGTTTGGAATAAGGCTCGGCTGGCTAGTAGGTGGGTTTAGGTTTCTAGTTAGTGGTTTGTGCGTGTTGGAACTGGATTAAAAGGTCATTAGCGAGCTGTTCTTGGATGTACCTATCATTAAGACTTGTTCATCGGGTTCGCCAAATTCTCCCGGGCTCAAGGTCTCGTAATTCACTGCGGTTCATCCTTTTGCGGCAAGCGACTTGTACCGACTCTGATGGGTCCTTCGTGTGGGCTCTTAGCTGGTTGTATCTTCCACTTCTTGGTTCGGTTTGAGTTGTTGTTTAGTTAGTATAGTTGCTTTTAAATTTTCTGCTTCTCGTTATCTCTGTATTCTGTCAAAAACTTAAAATTGGTAATGATAATCTTAACATTTTTACCAAAAAAAAAAAAAAAAAAAACTTCGTAAAGCTATTAAGAAGAACAACCAAAAACAGAAAAAAAAAAACAAGCGTTGGCTGAACATATCATAATTTGCCACTGCAAAATCAGAAATTGAATTTCAAGTGTAGTGAACATAGATTTTCTTTCACTGAATCATCACAAACCGAACAATCTCATTGCTTCCACATGAAGATCATTTATCCAAGAAAGTTCGAACAAGTTATAGCAGTTTCATTGACCTTCATACAGAGGAAAACTTGGTTTTGCCTCTAAAACTCAGTAATAACATGTAGTAAAAAAATATAGTAAAAGAAAGCTCAGTACAAACATAGACGAGATCGGACTTAAGAAGGCCAGAGACGTGAGAAGAAATGAATCGATTGACGGACCAGTTTGATGAGTGGGTTCGGTGGAGAAACACAGAGAGATGAGGATTGAAGAGCTTGCATGGCAGATCAAGAGAGAGGATATGTTATATGTACGATGTTGTGAAATGCTGTGCGTTTGCAAAAGAGTTTTTGAATTCGTTTAGTTTTAATTAGTTTTAATTAGTTTTAATTTTAGAATAAAAATTAATTGTATAATTAGAGGGTTAGAATGAGTTTAACATTAATATTCATTCTAAGTGGACACGAACTTTTAAAATGATTCTAAGGGGACAATAAATGAGTTTTCTTAATTCTTTTTTGGCAAATTTCTCTTTTTTTGGTTCAACGATATCAATTATTTCATTCACCGTTAAATTGGCACAAAGATTTTGACCACACTATTTTTACCACATATACAATAATGCATCTTATCAACACCCTAGAACACAAAGATTATGTTCCTATGTGGCTCATCATTAGAGTAACAAAAAAAATGGTGATGCTTTAGTTAGTTAAGTTAGTGCATTAATTAGAGTTAGGGTAAATATATATATACTACTATACAGTGTAACTTGGTTTTGATTTTAGAGATGTTAACGTCAAACAATACATTTTGGTTTAGTTAGTTTTTTAATGTTACTATTATTCATTCCATATATGTTTATATTTGATTTTTTCAAATTTTAAGGTATATAAAAATATAATTTCTACAATAATTTATAATTTCTTTTCTTTATATTTTAACATTCATTTTCATATATATTTTAATAATTATTTTTAAAATGCATGGGTATAAAAACTGTGTACGTAAAGTGTGCACACGTACAAAAAATACTTGAAATTCATTTGTGGCCTGCACATTTCTTTATAAATTAGTCTTGACACATTTATAGGTTTGGAATACTTCCAGATTAATAAATCAATATATATATATATATATATATATATATATGTGTGTGTATGTTAACTACAAATATTTTGGATGATTAGTTGGACTTTAGTTTTAGTACTTTTCCTGTATAATTTCTTCTCTATGACTTTTTTGACTTAGTTGTATTTGATGTAGCTGTAAGAATTAATTGAGAAGAAGAAAGGTGTTTATACATCAATTGTTTTTATTTATAGAATATAAGCTGTATGTTTTTGCGTTATAGCTTTGTTTTTTTTTGTTATAGAATCTAAGATATAGATATGTGTTGTAGTTTTAGATTTTTTTACTATAAAAATTAAGTTGTAGGTTTTTGTAGTGTAGTTATATAAACTGAACTATGATTTTTTTTAAGAAATACTAATTATATAAATTTAATTAAATATTAGATTAAAAAAACTTGGCAGATTCTCTTGCAAAAGAGGCAAGAAGTAGTGATGTTCTCTTCTAAATCTCTTCTATTCAGAAGCGGATCAAGAAAATAGTAATCAACGGAGAGAATAAGATCTATCGTCTCTTCGGAACGATTCAAACTCGATCACCACTTGATCTTCTATTATGGATGTTGACAAAAAATATATTAAATATTAGGTTATGATTTTTCAAAATCATAGCAAAATTGATAAAATTAAAAAATTTAAATATATTTTATTAATATATAATGAGTATCATATATATATATATATATATATATATATATATATATATAATTCATATATGACATATAAATCCATAAATGTGAAACTTAAATTTAAATTTATATGATATTCATAATCTTTACACAGTACAATTATAATATTCTAGGCGTCTTTATAAATAAGTATTTTAAATATATTATTATGTGTGTCAAGTGAAAGAAACATGTCTGTCAAATGAAAAAAAAATCATGTTCTGAAATAACTTGAAATAATGCTTTTGAAAAATTGCTTTTCAAAGCTATAGATTTTAGAAAAAAATTGAACTGGCTGTAGGGTTTGAACAATAAATTACAGCTTGATTGCTTTACTTTCAAAGCTGTGGAATAAATGAGACTATGCAATCATGTACAGGTTTTACCAATCATGTCTAATGCTTTAAAAAGAAGATTTCTATGTCCATTTCGTTAATT
The DNA here is from genome assembly GCF_020379485.1 of Brassica napus. Lineage (NCBI taxonomy): Eukaryota > Viridiplantae > Streptophyta > Magnoliopsida > Brassicales > Brassicaceae > Brassica > Brassica napus. The sequence continues at coordinate 4,195,211 of NC_063441.1, read as the reverse complement.
TTTCTGATTTAACCTTTAAAACTAAATAAAGCTTGATTGACAATTAGGTTATAAATATAAGTTAAAGCTAAAAAAATTTGTTACAACTCAACCAATCATCTCCATTGCAATACATTGACTTCGAATGGTAACTGTGGGTTTAGCGGTGCGGGACAAGCGGTTCAACTGCGGTGCGGGACAAGCGGTTCAACTGCGGTGCAGTTTTTACAGTTATAAAAACGTATAGATATATAGTATATGTAAAGATTTTTATTACTGTTAACTGCGGTGCATGGCGGTTTATAACATTCAAAGCCATTGAGTAGGTTGTCCAGCAATAAATTTCACTCCAAATCATACTACTTTAGCATGATAAATGAGTTTTTTTTGTACGCATGTGAGATATTAGACTATTATATAAATTTGACCAAGTTCGTATTATTTAGCAATTTTTCATTGTCCCTCCTTCTACCAAAGCTACGACAACTGTATGCCATTTGGCACAACTTTGTTCTAGTTGAAGATGGACGGAGTCCTTCGACAAAGCCATGTAAATGAATTTGGAACAACAGTTAAAGAAAGATGCAGTCGAGGAATACCATGTCGGCTTACGAAAAAAGGAGGACGTCGGTGAGTCGACAACAAATAAAAGAGAACTAGCAAAGATAAACAACATTCACAGACACATAGAAATCGGCACAAGAGATAGGATTTTTATAGATTTATTATGTTCTTTGAAAATCACTGTTTTTAAGCAATTTCAATACCTTTTTTCCTTGTAATCGATCGTTAATATTCCAATAATTATCTTTCAATTAACTCACCATAAAATTTGTGATTTCATCTCGAACATGCCAAATTCAAATTCAATAATTAACATCATCAGTGGAAACTATAAATAAGCGTTAAAGAAAATCTACGATGGTCAAAGAAGATAACACTCGAACCGGAGGCCAAGCCGCATCAGCTGCAGAGCCAGACTTGGCCGTGGTGATGACTATGATGCAAAATATGGTGGAGCACTTCGAGAGACAAGATGCATCAAAAAGCTACTAATGAACGGCTCAATTCCCTAGTTGCAGTCTATAGACAATCATTGCTTCAAAATAATGATCCCAAAACTGCAAGAAGAGATCTATTCTGAACCAATCAAAACTCGGCAGGATATCAACTCGCAGTGGATTGAATAGGTCAACCAACCAACCAACCAAGAAATCGATTTTATTTGGAATTCAATACAAAATATCTCATCCAAGGTTCATCGAGGAACAAGTTCAGTGCCAGAAATAGAGCATGTTCTCGCTGAAATACAGAAGACGCAGTTCACGACAAAGATAATCAAGATCCGACACTTGGACAAAATCAAGATCTCATCTTTTTCATGCGAGACAGATTGTAGTGATCACATGACAACATATCCATGAGACAAGCACACTTTAACGCAACAGAGAAAAATTTCGGATATTGGCAACTCGTCGTGGAAAGTATGATAGGACCAGCGGCGACCTGGTTCTTAAGGCTTAAAGAAAACTTTATCAATAGTTTTCGCTAAACTATCCACTGATTCACTATACGACGTTCATATCTGAAGACAAGTCTTGAGATGAATTAACATAAAACTTAAAAAAAGAAGAAATTCTAACTCATCAATTCACAAATCACAACTAAAACTTTACCTTATTAAGATCTTACCCAACCCAAGAGATATCCATGAAAAGACCAACAAGCAAGATCGAAAGAATGATTACCCTTGCTCTGTAGTTGAGCTTCAACCTGATGTTAATAAGTTAGGCTGGGTGCGGGTTGAACCAAAACCGGGCTAAAGGCTTGATTTTGTAAGAATATAAGATGAATAATGGAACAAAACGAAGTCAAATGGTAGGAAACAAAGATTGAGAGAAATATGAGGAGCTGATCGTAAATACAAACTCTTATGAGGTTCCAGTTTCAGAAGCCAAAACAATTCCGTATCCTTCTCTCCTTTTCTTTCTCTCGCCAAGTTTACCTCTTTCCATGGCGCTTCCTCACCATTTCGATCCTCACCTACAAGACTCCAAGTCTTTCAGGTAAGCAATCTCTTGTCTTGTTTTTTTTCTCCTTTTGAGGTAAGCAATCCTGATTTTTTAAAAAAAGCCCTAACAACAAAACCCTAATTTCGTCAGAGACTTTTGCGGGATCGACGGTCAGATTTCACCACCAGCATTAGGGTTCGAAAGCTCCACGAATCTCCATGAGCATCCTCCGTATATTCCTCCTTGTAATCTCACCTGAATCCCCTTCCCCCTTTCTTTAATTTAGGTTTCTTAAGCTCTAAACTCTTCTGTCTCCTTGAATTGATTAGTCCACGTTCCCGGTTTTGCACCTGGACCGGCTTTGCAAACCGACGGTGCTGATGTTGGCGCTGGCTTCGAGTGGAACGGCATCTATGGTCGAAAGAGTCTAAAGGAAATGGATTTCATGGAGAACAATTCTCAGTTATCTTCGGTTGATTTTTGGCAAGGCCGGTCTGTCTCAACCGGTTTGGGTCTCTCCCTTGACAATGCTAATGGCTCGGCTTTGTTGTCGCTCGTCGGAGACGATGTTGATCGCGAGTTACTGAGGCAGGATTCAGAAATCGATCGATTTATCAAGATTCAGGTGAGTTTTTTGATACTCTTATGACAGTTTGATGTCTGATTAGGACACGTTCTTGTGTCTTTGTATGAAGTGGATCTTGTTTGATCAAGTTAGGTTGTCTGACTTGTCTCTATCTGCTCTTTGACCAGTTTGTTATTGGTTTAATAAAATACGATCTGTTTGAATAGGACACATGTTTGTGTCTTTGTATGAAATGGTTTCTCTGCATATATATGCTTTTAATCCATATATTGTATAGCTTCTTGGATATATGAGGAAGATTAATTGATTTGTTTTTTTTTACGTTTAACTTATTGAAGTCTCTGTATCTTCAACAGGGAGACCAATTACGGCAATCTATCCTCGAGAAGATCCAGACGAGTCAGCGTAAAACCGTGTCACTCATGGAGGAAAGAGTGATCCAGAAACTTCGTGGAAAAGACGAGGAACTCGAGATGATAAACCGAAAGAACAAGGAACTCGAGGTGCGAATTGAACAGCTGACACTGGAAGCCGAGGCATGGCAACAACGTGCGAACTACAACGAGAACATGATCGCTGCTCTCAACTACAATCTCGAACGCGCTCACGGTTGGCCGAGAGAGAGCAATATGGAGGAAGGATGTGGAGACAGCGAATTGGATGACACAGCCTCTTGCTTCAATGGTAAGGCGACGATGATGATGTGCAGGTTTTGTGGAGTGAGAGAGGTGTGTATGTTGTTGTTGCCGTGTAAGCATATGTGTTTGTGTAAGGAGTGTGAGAGGAAGCTTAGCTCTTGTCCTTTGTGTCAATCTTCTAAGTTTCTAGGGATGGAAGTCTACATGTGAGATGATATTTGATCCAAGCTAAAAACTCTAATTAGCTAACGAACTCGTTTGTAACTTATCTTGCTTTCTTTTGTTTGTTAATATTAACTTCTGTTGTTTCGTTTTCTAGATTGGCATACCGATAAAAAAAACCATACAAAAACTGTTTCTTACAAAATACAAGTCATACCAAAGTTTATAGCACTAAGTACCCATTTCCGAACCCCGATAGGAGTCTCCCAGAAAAATCCATATGACGCTTGGAACCAATGCAAGACAAGACCTGATCCCTCCCTATAATATAAGTTTTTCCAAACAACTTAAATTTCATCATCTTTTTTCTTCTTACTTAGAACACCCGCAATGGTGAGCTTCATCATGGAGTCCTTAGCCTTATTATACTAATATTTTTTTAAAAATTTTTGTTTGAATAGTTAAGGACCCTAATCCAAATGCCATGTCCGATGGTATTATCTAATTTGGAGTCTTTAGTAATAAAAAAATAATTTTTTTAATTAATAAATGAAATTCAATTATTTTATTTATTATATGAATAAATATAAAGATACAATATTTATTAATATTCAATCACCAAATTTGTTCCAAATATTTTCAATTAAATCATTTTTCAATCGTTGATGTAAACGCTTATCGTGAACATCATTCCGAATGCCGAGCATATTAGCGATAGTTGTAGGCCTGTTGGTATCTACCCGTGAACTTCTGGTGACGTCTTCTTCTTCAAATTCAGATAAATCGTATCAAATGTATCCGTCTCGTTCATTTTCGACTATCATATTGTGTAGTATGATACATGCTCTCATAATCTTTCCTATCTTTTCTTTCTCTAATGAAAGAGCCGAGTTTCTCACAATCGCAAATCAAGCTTGCAATACTCGAAAAGCCCGTTCCACATCTTTTCGGGTTGCTTCTTGAATTCTAGCAAATAACTCTGCTTTAGGACCTTGAGGGTGCGAGATAGATTGGATAAATGTTGACCATTTGGGATATATACCATCTGTGAGGTAGTACGCCAACTTATACAGGTTTCCGTTGACCACGTACTCTAACCTGGGAGCTCGGCCTTGGAAAATGTCATCAACAACAGGAGATCGATCGAGGACATTAATATCGTTTAAGGTACCTGGAGGACCAAAAAAAGCGTGCCATATCCAAAGATCTTGTGAAACCACAGCCTCTAAGACAATTGTCGGTTTTCCTGATCCACGTGCGTACTGTCCTTTCCAAGCGGTTGGGCAATTCTTCCACTCCCAATGTATGCAGTCAATACTTCCTACCATGCCAGGAAACCTGCGTTTCTCTCCAATATCGAGTAGTCGTTGAAGATCCTCTGGTGTGGGTCTTTGTAGATACTCTTCTCCAAATAACCCTATTATTCCGTCAGTGAAATGGTGTAAACACGAAAGTGCCGTGCTTTCACCAAGTCGGAGATATTCGTCTACCGTGGCAGCCGCAGAACTATAAGCAAGGAGACGAATAGCAGCCGTACATTTTTGAAGTGGAGAAAGACCAAACCTCCCGGCTGCATCTCTTCTTTGTCGAAAGAATGGAACGTTCTCTGAGAGGCCATGGACAATACGCAAGAATAATTCCTTATTCATGCAGAAGCGGCGCCTAAATAAATATGTCGAGAATGTCGAATCTTCGCTGAAGTAGTCATTCCATAAACGGTCGTGTCCCGCTTCACGGTTTCGTTCTATATACCGTTTCCTGTGCTTACTGGTTTGGGCCTCCACTATGTCGTCGTATGTATCTTCGAAGATTTCGTCGAAAAGTTCGTCCAATCTTTCTTTGACTCCATCGGATGAAGATGATGACATTTTAGGTATCCTTCCTTAAAAAAATATTCCGTTCAAAATTTTCAATCATATATTTTTAAAAAATATTATGTACTAAATTATTCTCTAAAATATATTTTGTTCCAACTTATAGTTACAAATTTTAAATTGTAATATATTTAGTTCCAAATTTTAGTTACAAATTTTAAATGTTAGTTACAAATTTTCAATCATATAAATTTAAACATTACTAAATTATTGTCTAAAATATATTTAGTACACAAGTTATATAAGTGAACTAATAGGAACCGAACTTCCAAACTTATATATGTGAATGTCTTCATTTATATCTCAAGTTAAAGTCATATCTCAAGTTATAACTATACAGAAGCGATTATATGTGAATGTCTTCATTTATATCTCAAGTTAAAGTCTCAAGTTATATACTACACTAATAACCGTTAAAGTCGCAACTCGCAATTATATGTGAATGGGTTCATTTATATTTCCAGTTCTTGTAGTTAAAGAGAAGAGCAAGGCCCTGTTCGTTTGCTCACCCAGGTGATCCATATGGGTGAAGATGCAAATTGATGTTCGTTTTGTGCATTATAATGCTACATCAAAATGGATCACCCAGCTGAATTTTTTAAAATTCATTTCAAATTATCACCCAAATGAAGGCGAATATTGATGGTGCATATGGATGCATATGCATCTAGTTCAGTCCAAAATGATAAATGACAAAAATGACCTTTTAAAATCAAAATATTATTTTCAAACCGTAAATTCTAATTTTTTGCATATACATTTTTTCGCTACAACCAAAAAATGCATTTTCTAGCAAAAACTAAAAAAACAAACATACCCGCCAAAACCACAAGATGCGTTTTTTCGCAAAAAAAAAAACATAAAACACATATTTTTCATAAAAACACATTTTTTGGCTAAACCAGTAAAACTGTACTTTTCGACCAAAACCGAAAAAACGCATTTTTCCGTCAAAACAAAAAAAAACGCATTTTCCCGCCAAAACCCAAAAACGCATATTCCCGCCAAAACTCCAAAAAGCATTTTCCGGCCAAAACCGCAAAAAGCATTTTCTCGCCAAAACCGGAAAACGCAATTTTCCCACCAAAACCAGAAAATACGTATTTTCTCGCCAAAACCGGAAAATACAATTTCCCGCCAAAACCAGAAAAGGAATTGTCCCGCCAAAACCGGAAAACAGAATTTTTCCGCCAAAACCGGAAAACGCAATTTCCCGCCAAAACTGAAAAACACAATTATACTGCCAAAACCGGAAAATGAAAATTTCCCGCCAAAACCGGAAAACACATTTTCCCGCTAAAACCGGAATACACATTTTCCCGCCAAAACAGAAAAACGCATTTTCCGCTAAAACAGAAAAAACGCATTTTCCCGCCAAAACCGGAAAAATGCATTTTCCACCAAAACGGAAAAACACATTTTCCCGCCAAAACCGGAAAAACGCATTTTCCCGCCAAAACTGGAAAAACACATTTTCCCGCCAAAACCGGAAAAACGCATTTTTCGGCCAAAACCGGAAAAATGTATTTTCCCTCCAAAACCGAAAAATGTATATTCCTGCCAAAACCGCAAAAACGCATTTTCCTGCCAAAATCGCGAAAAAAACTTTTCCCGTCAAAATCGTAAAAAAAAACTTTTCCCGTCAAAAACACTTTTCCCGCCAAAACTTCATAACACACTTTTTCCGTCCAAACCGTAAAAACGTATTTTTTTCGCCAAACCCATAAAACGTATTTTTCTGCCAAAACCATAAAAATTCACTTTTTTGCGAAAAACACATATTTCCTCAAAAACCGCAAAGGCCAAAACCGTAAAAATGTTATTTTTCCGGCGAAACGTAAAAAAATTATATTTTGGTCATTTTATTAATAAGTCCACCTGGATGCAGATGGAAGTTAAAAAATAAAAAGCAAACGAACATAGTTGCATTCAGATGATTCATCTGGATGGATGGACGAAATGAAGAAACAAACAACACCCAAATGGAGCATCTTGATAAGACATCTAGATGGACCATCTGGATGCATCTTCCAGATGTACAAACGAACAGGGCCCAAGTGTTTGTGTTACCTAAACAGAGGCGCAAGTGTTTGCAAGTGTTTGTGTTACCTAAACTGAGGCGCAAGAGAAGAGCAAGTGTTTGCGATATTGGGGATATAAAGTGAAGCAACAGAAGAAAGAGAAGCAACTTCTTGTTCTTACAAGTACATTGTACCAAAATATTACAAACTCTCCGAGCAACACAAGAACTTGAGGAAACAAGAGAATACAAGTTTTGATGAACAAGAGAATACAACTTGAGAATACAACTTGAGGCATGACTACTACTTATAATACATAACGTGAAACAAGAAGAACCCGTGACAAGAAGAATCCGTGACATGAGCTAAATACCAAAAGACTTTCACACCTCCAAATGCACCTGTGACTTGTTTCACACCTCCAAGAAGAACCCGTGACTTGGTTCACATGAGCTGAACCTGACACAACAAATAAGACAACAGTTAGTATAGTTTTAAAGTCGCAAGTACTCAAAACAAGATTAATACCTGAAAACAAGATTAATACATCATAACATTTCAGACATTAGTTTGAGTTTAAGACTTGTTTTCATTTCAGAGAGTGGCTCCTTCTTCGCGAGTAAACGCTCAAGGAGTTTATGTCTAGAGAGTTTTTCTTTCATTTCTAAAAGACCATGTAGCTATGACAACTCCTCTTCTCTACCACTCTTCTTCTTCTTATTACCAGCTTCCGCAGCCTTTACCCCGATAAGTCTACCCTCTGCTTCTCCCACTTTCTCTTCTTCTCTATCACCCTCAAACACTTGTTTGCGCTTTTCCTTTCCTCCGTCCTTAGCCAGATAGGTAGAGGACCATTTCTGGTCATGCCTCAGCTCCCTCCAGCAGTGATCCAGGGTGAACTTGTAGTCGTTATTATTGAAGAATATGTCTAACGCAGCTTTCATCACATCATCATCATTTTGACCACTTCTCTGCTCCCTCAGAGCCGCATCATAGCATCCAGCAAACTTGGATACTTGCTCGTTAATCCTAGCCCACCTCTGCTTGCAAGGACCAAGCTCTCTCGGTATTGTCCCAACCAGGTGAGGGCTTGCGTTGAAGTAGTCGACAATCCGCTTCCAGAAAGCATCAGCTTTCTGCTCGTTGCTGACGACAGGGTCCTTACTGGTGTTAAGCCAAACACCAATAAGGATTTTATCCTCTTTCGGAGACTATTTCCTCCTCTCCTTCACACCAGACTCATCAGGAACTTGGATACCAAACCTAACAGGTTCGGGTGACTCAAGCTCAACTGGAATTTGACTATGTAGTAGGTCTACATAGCTAGACGTGTTAGCTATGGTTAGAGGATGCTCTGTGCCATTCTACTAGCGACACAGAGCATTAAGTAAGACATCTATAACTAAGAACCAATTAAAAACAATCAAATCATAGCAGTTGGGAAGATAGAAAGCAAATAAGTTTAATTTAACACCAATCTAATTCGACTAAGTACTATACTAGCTAGACTAAGTACTATCAATCCGAGTAAGTACTAACTAAGAACCCATTAAAGCCAATCAAATCAGAGCAGATAGGAAGGTAGAAAGTAAATAATTAACATTTCACACCAATTCATTAAATGAGTTTTAGCTTTTATTTCTGATAGGAAGGTAGAAAGCAAAAGTAGATTACTATTTGTTTTTAAAAAAATTCAAAGAACAAAGACTATGAGGTACCTTATTACAGAAACTCGCGAGGTACGCCACGCTCCTTTGAACCCTTTGCAACTATTCCTGAAAAACATGAGATAAAACAGTCAAATGTGTTATCCAAATTCCATAAACTACAACGAAAAAGCATAAGGACAGATACTAACCACGCAGAATCAATATGACCAAACCTATTAAAACTAATAGACACACCATTAGCTTAGCTCTTGATTTCTTCTTTGATAGCTCATATACTGTCTTCTCAAGATTAAGCAGCTTCTGCTCACTCTCATCACCTTCCTCCTTGAGCTGCCTAAGTTGTGTCTGAAAGTCCCTCATCTCCTCCATGACTGCCACGTCCCACCATTTCCAAACGTGGCAGTTTCCATCGTCAACATTGTGGCACGTAAAGTACCTTCTGTATGGATCTTTAGGAGTGTAAGAGCATCCGAGAACAGGCTCAGCACCACAGTAGCATGCCGGAATTCCATCATCAGCCTCTGGTTGAAGTTGGTACTGAACCGGCTCTGCATTGCAGTCGCTACTGTCAGCTTCATCGGCGTACATCTCAGCTTCTGCTTGAAGAAGGGAGGTTATGTTTAGAGAGTCTGATGATGAAGATGGCTGGCTGTAGCTGTAATCTTTTCCGATTTTCGTTAACCTGAAAGAAATGATGTAAGAACATTGTTAAACAACAATAATCATCACGAAACCAACGAAAGCAACGAGTTAGAAAACATAAAGAGAAGAGTACATCTTAGAGCAACGAAATCATCGAGCAAGAAAGCAAATAACATATCGATTGAACAAAAATGACAATCAATGGGTTTTGAAACCGTATAAGAAAAAAAAATAAGATCCGCTTCCGATTGAAACCAAAATAGTTTCGAAACCCAATCTACAAACACAAAGAATCCCCAAATCGAATTATACCCAAATCGTTTTGAAACCCTAATTTCAAAAGTAAACCCAAATCGATTGAAACCCCATAGCCCAACCCTTAATTGAGAGGAAACAAGATGAAAACTGATCCAAATCGAGAAATCTACAAGTTTAGGCTTCGATTCTCCTTGCTAAAGCCAACAGAGAGAAATCACCGAGATGTCGCCTTTCCCTCGAGAGTTCTTTTTTTTCCGGCTTCGGTCGAGACTGAAGATTTTTTTTTGACCCAACACAAACACAAACCGACCACGACCCACTCACACACTGCCACGTACACAAGGATCAAGTCCTTAAAATCCTTCGCGACGGACCAATCCTTAGATTAATTAGGATAATTAATATTATTATATCAGAACTAACCTAAGAATTAGCGCTAAGGATTCGTTATCATCCCCCATTGCGGGTGCTCTTATTACTTCCCTTCTTTTCATCACCACATAATTGTTGGACTCAATAAACAAAAAACCGGCAGCCCAAGCCCATTAGCGTTTGACTTCGACCAAACCCGATTTAGACGAGTTACAGATAGTGGAGGTTAGCAGTTCAGCCTAGGAGAGGCCCGGTCGAGAACACTCCATTAATAAGAGGAAGACAAGGTCAACACGATGAGGGCAAAATCCCGATCATATAAGAAGGGAGGGAACCAAAGTAGAGAAGACACATAAAACCCTAGCGATTTACCTCAAACATATTGACCTCAATCTCAAGCTCTCTTATTCTGCTTTTCAGACTTTGTATTTGATCTTAGTTTTTCTTAAATTATATTTTTGATTTCATCTCACCATTATATTTGCCAAACTTTATCAATAAAAGTCCATTTAGGTCAACCGGAATCTGATTAGATCGTTGCCCGCGTTATTTCTTTCTAAATCTTTACAAACAATCAATATCAAATACTTAGCGTGAGTTTTAGGATCCACATTTTGGCGCCTCTGCAGGACAAGAGAAAGAAAAACATCCTTGCTAAGAACCCGATTTAAGGTTCCTAAGCACGATCATGGATCCCACTCAAATCCCATTCAGTTCCGTCAAACCGGGAGTAACTAACTTCTGTTTCTCTAAACCAGAACCGAGAAACCGAACATCGATGGGGGCCCAACTATACATGCCTAACCGCTAAAATACGAAGCGATGGCCGAGCCAAAACAGAAAAATCTGTTCGAAAACGACTCACCATTTCCGACGATAACCAATCCAAAAGGATTAGATTGTTTTACATGAACATGAAACGATTAAAATCGATAAACCTCACGACGATGTCCTAGTCGTTGAATTGGACTTAGGAGGGACCACCTTCTCGAAGATTCTAATCAACGAGCGCAAGTAACATCCTTTTACTGGAAGCCTTCAAAACAATCTGCTATCCTGAGCTCATAATGACTCACGGAACAACGCCGGCAGAGTAATGGTACAACCGTTAGGAACCGCGTCGCTGATCGTCAAAACCTGCGACCTCCAACTCAAGGCCGAGTTTGCAGTAACGAAGCATTTCATCCCCTTCGACGCTATATTAGACCGACCTTGGCTACATGATATACCTTGGATTTTACTCACTTTTACCCATAATTTATATGTGTTTATAGAGTATTATATATGCATTTTGGAGTCTTTTAGAGTAATTACAGGTTCATGTACCTATTGGAGTAAAGTGATGATTTTGGGACAATTTGGAGCTTTTATGAAAGCATTGCTGAAAACATCAAAGCGGAGTCGATTAAAGAAAACATCGATCGATGGATCAATATCAATGTCGATCGACGGCAAGCCATCCGCGAAACCAACTTAAGGAAATTACGAGTTTTACTCAGAAGTTCCATGATTTGTTGCACCATAAATCCTTGGCCGCCTGTTAGGCTAATTATTAGGGTTTCTTATGTTTTACCTAGACACAAACTTTTAGAGAGAGATATTTTTGGAGGCAGAAATTTTTACATGAGGAAGAAAGCTTAGGATTGGAGAGAGAGATCTGAACTTCATAAACATAAAAGATCTTAAACTCCCTTGTCCTATTACTCTATTCTGTTTGCTTTTCATATTTATATTATTGAGTATTATTCAGACCATCATAATGTTTCTTATGAATATGTCTGAGTAGTCTTACTGTTAGATTTAGGGTTCTTCAAAGGTTGATATATGTATTGCTAAAATGAATAATAATTAGAAAAGTAAATAGTTGTTCATCTAATTGTTTTTACTGCTAATTCTAGGCTTGATCACCCTGAACTTAGATCTTAGGATTAATTGGCGCAAGCGGAAGCTTGGATAATTACATGAAACTAAACTAGTATGATCTAATTAAGTAGATACACACAAAAGTTTGTCTATGAGACTAGATAACCTATCAAACCCACTCGTAAAGCCTGCTAGAATAAACATCGATCGACGTAACAGTTGTTATATCGATTGACGTTTTAAAAGGTGTATTGATCGACATTCAAATAGAACATTGATCGACACTTTCTCATGATTAACAAACGAGAGTTGAAATCTGAGATCTAGACAATAGATAATCTAAATAAAAAAAAAGTTGATAGATTATAATTTAAGTTTGAGTTCAAGAACAATTAACATTTATAAACTCCTAATAATTCATAGAAAGCATAACTTGTCATATCTGAGAAACCACCTGAATCTAGCTATTCATCTTTAATTGCTTAAAACCTAAAACCAATCATCTGAACAACTGCATTATTCACCAAACCTGTCTTGTTCACCAAACCACCTGAATATAGCTATTCATCTTTAATATACCATATTGTCCAGGAATAAGGATCTCTGTCTAATCATGGCTCAACAATGATGTTCTTTCTCCAGAAGAGATAATTCATATTAGCGCAAATACTTGGTACTGAAAAGATATCTGCCTCCTAAACATACAAACATAGAACCATATATGCCTTAAGATTTATCTAAAAACAAAACTTAAAACTGAGCTACTGCGTATTAGTCGGTATCAATCTCTAAAAATAGTTTGGAGGTCAGCTCCGACATCCCCCAATAAAAAAAATCATGAATATAATTATACCAAACACACGACCTGACGGTCTTACTATATCTGACGTGTAGATGGCAGGCCAACAAGCGACCTAAATATAAATCTGAATGCAGTTTGGTACCAACAACTAGCGCTATATTGATGACCTATTTGACGTTTTCGGTTGATACATAATTTAAGTGTATTTTTCAAATTGGAAAACATTTTTCAACAAGTCAATGATTCTTTTTTCGTCAGCAATATAAATAGATTTTTAAGACTCTGCAAACTAAACTGATAAATATGTGTGCACCTGGATGACAAAAGACCATGATTCAAATGCATGAAATATATTTGATATATTTATCTTGTAATAATTTGTAACTAAAGAATAAATTTGATTCATATGTCTTTCTTATGAAATTTCTTATTACAAAACATATTTAGTAATAGTACTGAGTTGTTAGAGAACATATTTAAGCAAAAGCATGGAAACTCGTGTCATTGAATAAGTTCTTGAATAAGACAAAAGAAGGAAGCAAGTAGAAGAGACACGAGAGAGAACCTTGTAGGGGTACCCACCTTGTCGTACATACCACATGATTTTAAGTCTTCCGAAATGTTAAAATTGTATATTATTTACATTATTAATTTGTATTTGGGGACAAAATATAAAGAGATATAATCAAACAAAAGAGGTTTCGGTAAAAAAAAAAACAAATGAAAACATCTTGCGGAAATATATAAAATATGTGTTTAATTAAAAAAGAACTTTTGGGTGCAGATGTTTCCTTTTATCCTTATTCGCTTTGTGAACTTTTGGAGATTCACGTGTCTCGGGTTATAAATTAGACTCATAGTTTCACGCCATTCGATTTGTATTTTTCTCTTTGTTTTACCCTTCACGTTCTAATTTTGAAAACAGGAATGTGAATTATTATCTTATACATTAGATTTTAGAAGAAGCAGAGAAGTCATGTGATGAAAGAAGCCATTCGTGGTTTCAAACTTTAGTTCACTTTCGAGATTAGAATAGAATCTTCTAGCTCTCCAAACACCATAGGGGCATGTAATGCACTGATACGCGCGCGCGCGCGCACACACACATGACGTATTATATATGAGACCACTATCGCCAAAAGGTGGTGCGTATGCAATAATCAAGAGTCCAACAAAAATTCAAGTTATATGATTGTATCAAGTCAAATTCATGCATGAAAAAACATTTTCATAGGATTAACAAAGGAAAATGAACAAGAAAGGAAAGATAGTCTGCGCTTGTCTTGATTTTCTAATTATTATTTTATATAGTATCAGCACGAACATATTCAACTCGTCCAATATTTAAAAAAAAAAAAAAACTCGCCCAATACTTAACTCAACTGTCACAGTCACTATTGATATGGATGTTTTTATTTACTTTTAGTGACACTAGACGATTCCCTTTTGTCTATTTGATCTTCGTTTCCACATTCCACAATCTTTTTTTTTTCCTTAAATTATATCTTTTTGTAATCATCGCGTTTTTATGATATAATTTTCTTGTAATCATCGCGTTTTATGATATTTGTTGTTGAGTAATCTAATCTATTAATTTAAATTCTTATTTTTATCTACTACAAGGATAAGACATGCGCCTTGCACAATATGAGTTTATTTACATATATTATCGATAATTTTTTTTATATATTTGATCATTTTATTTATACATATACAATATTTTTTGTTGTTATTATATAATTTTTTTTCGATAGACCGGATCAATTTTTGTTAAAAATTATGGAACTAAACTATAATTAATATATCATGAATTGATCGGATTGGACATTAAGCAAATTATGACACAAAAATCTTATTCTTTTTTCCTCCGAAAACATTCTTATGAACAAAGTGAACAGTATTGTTTCCACAGTTGAATTATTTAACTTTTATCTTCCATATGGTTTTGAAAGGTTTCAGATCAACCATTGAATTGATACATATCATTTTAATGATTTTAGTCGTATGCTTAAGTAATATTTACATTTTTGTAATTTAAAGTTATTTTAAAAATTCAAAATATAACATTAAGAAAAATATAACATATAAGGTTTCCTCAATTTTGTAATTTAAAGTCGTTTTAAAATTTTTATAACATATAAGGTTTTCTCATTTTTGTAATTTAAAGTCATTTAAAAAATTTAAAATATAAAAATCTATTTTTATTATTATATGGTTAATGTGATTGTTTAATTTCTTTAATAATATAAAATTAAACAAAAATAAAGAAAGATGCAAAAATTATCAAATCTTTCTTATTCATAGTCATTAATTGTCATATATATGTTAATCATATTAGATAATTTCGTAGCTTTTAATTAAGGAAATAATACATATTTCTTATATTTTGCGTTAATATAATATTCTCTAGTAATTTAATTTGGACCAATATTTTTTCAATTTATTCTTAAGCTGCCACATAAGATAAACTGACATCCTAATTGAGTAACATCTAAGCAAGGTCTCTTTTTAATTAGTACAAAATTAAGGTTATAATTTTTTAAATGATCTTCGATTAATATATAGGGGATTAACAAGTCATAGTGGGACCACTTAAAAAGTACTCCCTTCATTTCAAAATAGGTGATGTTTAAGGAAAGTTTTATAGTTTTCTAATAACATATTATATGAACTAAAAAGTTATTATATACTATTATATATTTGTGTATAAACATTTTTAAACAATATATTGTTGAGAGTTTCAAAAAAAAAGAGATAACATATAGTTGTAGTATAAAAGCTTAACTATGTTAGTAAATTTATTTTTGTATAAAAAGTTAATTATTTTACCAATTTTAAATCATTTTAACGATAAGTGATAATTTATTTAAAAGAAATAATTTAAAAAATAAAATTTGGTAATTTACTTATTTAATATAATTTTGTTCTATTTAATTCATAAATCACTTCTCAGGCTGTTAGGGGCGAGGAATGTTCGGGCTAGTCTTTCTCCTTTTCATGCGGAGATGGAATCACTACTCTTGACAATGGAATGCATGAGAAAATTACGTCACTTTTAGATCACGTTTGCAACGTATTGCTCTCAATTAATGAAGATGGTTTCGGAACCAGAAAAATGGACAGCTTTTGCAAATTATTTGGAAGATATTAAGGTTATGAAAGAAAGTTTCCTCCAATCAGAGATTATCTATGTATCAAGGACGCAAAATACAAAGACGGATAGCCTAGCACGCAGTATCAAAAAACAACAATTTTTCGTAGTTCACATGGCTCAAGATCTTCCGATTTGGTTTACATAGTCAGTACGAGTTTGTATAAGTAGATGACAAAAAAAAATCATAAATCACTTTTATTTTATATAATACAGAATATAATTAAAAAAATTATAAAAATATAGTATCTATTTTTTATTTTCTTGTTTTAAAATAAAATTCTAATTAGCACTAATTTATAATAATATTAGATTACCAATAATGAAATTAATTAACGTGTTATTTTATAAAAAATACTTAAATATTTAGTAACATTCTGTTAGATTTTTTCTGAACAGAAATTATTACAATTAAAGAAATTAAATTTATAGCTGATTTAATATTAATGTAAATAATCAAATATATCATATTAACTAATTCCTTAAATGATGCTACTATGACTTGTTAATAGTAGATAAAAACATGACAATAAATTAATAGATTAAAATTATAGAGTTGTACAATATATAACACTAAAATGAAAATTATATATATTTAAAAAACTTATAATAATATCAAATTTATTTATAAAATAAAAAAATATATGCACAGACGTGCGGATCAAAATCTAGTTATCTCTTAAAATCGTATCGTTCGATATCCTTTTCATTTTCTCTAATGAGATATTTTTGTGGAGATATGCACCATACTCTTAATCACTATAGAATATAGAATATAACAAATATGAAGTAATTAAGAACATATAATATGTGAACTCCTGTATCGAAATCATGAAAGGGTCCTAGCCTTTTATAAAAAAAAAAATCATATATGAAAGGGCTCGAAGAGAAAAATAGTTTGCAAGAAAAGTTTGGAGTATGTCTGTTTCTCCATCGAAAACCTCAATAGTTCTTCTTGAAAATCTACAAAACAAAATAACCAAAATAAACAATTTTACATAACCGAGTATATTCTATTATAACCTCAATCGTTCTTCTTGAAAATCTACAAAACAAAATAACCAAAATAAACAATTTTACATAACCGACTATATTCTATTTTCTCTCATTCAATATGTAACATATTTTAGAACTTTTTGTTATTTCACAATATTCCTATAAGTTATATTTATATATTTAGATAATTTTAATTTTATCAAAATGGTGTAACTAATTAAATTTAATCTGTTTTATTTATAATTGCAAAAATTAAATTTAAATTATATTTTCAATGATATTTTTTTTTTTAAAAATCATATATTATATATGAATGAAACAAATCAGCCAAACCCATTTAGCACTCTCGTGTAAATGATGTTTTCTGGCATGCTGACATATCAGAAATATGATAATTTATTTACTAATCTGGAGGTTTGTGGAGAGAATAAAACCAACTTTGTATATAGATAATTAAGACTGATAAATATTTAGATAGTATGATGTGGGGTTAGTTATCTAAATTATGCAGAACAAAAACATTTTATTGTTTTAATCCAAATTGTTCATAGCGAGTCTGATGGCTCAAAACCAAAAAAAAAAAAATGTCACAAAATATTTAGATAATCTGATGTAGATGACTGTTAATCCTGTTGACTGGCTGGCATTTATTTGGAATTCAACATATTTCATATTTTTGGATCAAGAAATGTGCGTGCAGATTCTCTTGATAAGCAGACAAAAAATAGTGTTTTCTTTTCTCATGTAAATCAGATTCGGTGGGAGCGAACGTTTTCTATAACGACTCAATATGTTGACTACCATTTGATCCTATTGAATGGGCGCAGACCAAAAAGGGGTAAAAGATGTAAATAGGAGTCGCATCCCTCTAGATTCTCTCTTCTCGTTTTGTTTGAATAGATGAAAATATGATTGATCAAGTTATATATTCAAATTGTGTTTACAGTCTCTTTCTAGTGTAGTTGATATTCAATATCAACATTTTCATTAATATCACGGGGCATAGATTAATTTCTTAACAAGGGATATTTATGAGTATAGTAAGGATATTTATGAGTATAGTAGGGATATTAACTTAACTTGTAATTTCTTAAGAAGGGATATTTGTCTTTGATTTATCAACAAAATGGCTAAGCTTATCTTCTCTTAAAAAAGAACAACTAATTTGATTGGTGATTGATTGATAAACAATAATAAATTTTATTTAATATTATTTAAAACATTTGGCAATTTATTCTCAGTGACTATACATACAAAAAGAAAATTAAAAATTTCTGATATAAAAAATGAAAAAAATGAAATGAAAGTTTATGTATCAATAATTTTACAAAATTTTAACCTAATTGGTATAAAATCTGATGAACAATAAATTCATCATAATTTATTTTAATAGCCACCACCACTTAAAGCTTTTATCTTTCTACATTTTGTGTAAGTTTCCCGCTATAGATTCTTATTAAATCACGAATTCTTTTGTTGGCTGTTTAAGAACTTTTACATATACTTCATCTTCTGTCTATTTTTGTTCCTTTTCCGTCTAGATTGTTTTTATGGCTGTCATTTTTCAGTATTGAGTGAAATTTTATTTCTCTTAAGGCTTTCCTAGGCACAAGTTCAAAAGTAAAGGATTGTTTTACATGAAAATATAGATGCTATTTTCTATTTACTTCTATAAATTTAGAAATGACATTTTTATAGAATACATGAAAATATAGATGATATGAAAGCACTATATATATTATTTCTTTTGATCAAAACAAGCTTATATTAAGCTCGATGTTTATTCTACTCGAGAGCAGAAGAACTTAGGTGATACAACGCTGATTTCGCTAAACTTGGAATGAAAAAAAAAAGAGATAGAGGTGAAAGACTGAGCCAACAGATGAAATCTAGCAGTTGTTTCTCCCTCATATTATATCACGAATTCTTTTGTTGGCTGCTTAAGAACTTTTACGTATACTTCATCTTCTTATTTTTAAAGCAAAAAGAAAAAGTTTATTTACCGTGATATAATATGAGGGAGAAACAACTGCTAGTTGCCCGAGGAAAAGCAGAGCCTCATGTGATAGACACATGACCTAGGAAACTAAAAGAAGAGGGGATATACACATGACATACTTTTAGTTTAAAATTACATAATTTATGTTATTCACATAAATCTATGTCAGATTTAATAAGTAACGTTACACTTTGCAAGATCCAGAAAGATGAAGGAACTCGTATAGACTTTTAAATTACCAATGGACAGTTCATTTAACAATGATATATGTAATATTATTATGAATGATATGTATAAGTTTTAAGAGCTTTTGTGTGTGTCTGTGTGTGAGGTTTTACAGATAATATATTTGCTGAAGTATTCAAATAAAGATGCAAACTGTATATATATGGAAAATGACTTTATATTTGATTATTCGATGGGATAAAAGAAAGAAAAGAAACCAGTTTGTTGTGGATGAAACGAAGGAATGCCATTTCATGTAGAGAAGAACATAGAAGAAACCTCATAAAGAAAAAAGTGTTGACTCAACAGACAAAAAAATATAGCAAAAAGGGTAAATACAGTCATAGAATTGGTATATATACTATATACTACTAAGCTTGTATTATTGGATTGTTTAGGAAAACAAGAGAAGGAAGTGGTGGGTGACGGAAGGGATCGTCGTGTCAGAAAAGAAAGAAGGAAGAAGGCGTCACGGGTTTGCCTTGAAAGCCACTTTTTCTTTCTTAATTTAGTTTATTTTAATTTCAGACACTCAGACACATATTCCCTCCGTCTGCTCATCAATCGAGGTTGCTAACTTCCAAAAACATATTTTTACATTTTACTCACTTTTTTGCTTAAAATTTCTTTATTTTTCAGCCCATTCGCTCTGATCCAAAATTAAAAAATATTTAAATTAATTTAAGTATCATTGATCTTTAAAATAGCTTAAGCTAATCCTTAAAATAAGATATAACTTAAAATTTTTTTTTGAATATACAAATAGACCGAAAACAAAGATTCATATCTAGAAATATTATTTTATGAATAAGCAAATAGACCCAAAACAAAAATATGTATCCACATGATTGTTGAGAAGCAATATGACTTAATTTTACAGAGTAATAAATTGAATGTAAAATATATTGACATCCCTATTTAGAGTAATTTAATTTAATATCAATTAAAGTATCTTTTACAATTTTTATCGTCACTTTTTATAAAAAAGAATTAAAGTAAATATTTATTAATATTTCCCAAAAGGTTATCACTACAAAAAGTTACAAGTAAAAATTTGGTAAAATACTGAAATTAGCAGTTCCAACAATTCGAACTACAAATAGACCGAATTATTTCCAACAACTGAAATTAGCAGTTCCAAAAATATGGTGGTTCATTTCGTTTACAATTATTTTACGTTTACATGAAATATTTTATTGTATTTTGTTTAAAAATAACCAAACATGTTAACGGTTTTTTTGTCAGCAACATAACAGACTCATACATATTATGTAAAACAAACTAATAGCTCCATATCCATATGGACAACAAACGACGGTTGTTAATGGTTATTTGTATCGAATATTTTGTGAAATTTACAAATACACATATTCTAATTAGTCTAATTAACTTTCCTTACTTACCGGGCAGGAGCACATCAGATTTAGAGAAATGATATCCTTTACCTTTTTCAAATTTATTTCTTTGATAACACTTTTAATTTCTTCAGGCTCATTCCAAATTGTTTTGGCCATTAACAATGGAGAGGATGCATAATGCTTTCCAAAATATGAATTAATTTTATATAGTCCAAAGTTTCTATTTTGAATATTTCCAACACCTTTTATAATGCATTCATGTTATGGCCGGATTTGTTTTTAAAAAAGGCAGATATGATGTTTGGAAACAAGATATATTGTAAAATAAATTGTATATGTCTCCAATTTTTTTTAACCACTAAAGCTTAAATGTTTGAAAGTTGTTACTTCAAATCTCAGCTGAACAGTGTTAATATTCAAGTTAAATCCGATTCAATTTCAAGTTTGATCTTAATTTCGATCTAAATTTATTGATCAGTCAACCGCAACACGAAAAATTAAGAACACTAGACAAATGTTTACCATACTTTATTTTTTACATGTCTAGAGAGGGAACAAAACTCTCATCATCCATTATTGATCAATTTGATACATTAGTTAACTCATATACTGTTTCTTTCAGGTGTTACCTGTCTGAAGAGCTTAGTAGAGAAGGTTACAACAGTGAAGACGACAGCAACATCGCGTACTCAACCAATGATACTTTGTCAACCGGAACAAATGTTCGTATCCTATCCACCAATAGAAAGCTATCAATCTCACGAGCTATTGATCACACCAGATCTCTCTCTTTCTCTCTCTCTCTTAATTTGTTTTTTCTGTTTGCTATGTTTTCTCTCTCTCTCTCTCTCTACACATGAATAAGACGATGGATGTTAAAACTGTTAGAGCATCTTACTCTTATCAGATGACCTGGGCCATTCTAACCGACTCAGCCAAAGCTTCTTTTCTGGTCTTCCTCTAATAGCCATTAGAGCCTCTGCATTTGATCTTGACCTACTTGTGAGGCTTTTCTCATTTAGTTCAATTTTTTTAGCTTAAGTTGATGTAGTAACATCCTTTACCGTCAAGGTTTCTTTCCCGTTTTTATACTTCAGCGTGTGTACCAACGAATGATATTGAGGAGCAATACTTGTGAGGATTTGAATGGCTTGATGTTGAGGCTAGTCAGATCATCAGTTAGCTTTGGATTTTCTTTAATACTCTTACTCTCCACCATTTTATATCTTGCAAGACTTTTGTTTCAATTATATGCGATTTGGTAGTGTTTGGGTTTGATAATCTTCCTCTAGAGCTTTCTAAAACCCTAAAGTTGTTGTTATTTTCATGACCTTCCTCAAGACCATGTTGATCAAGCAAGAGCATATCAGTTTCCTTGTGCTAGTAGAGAAATTTGGCCATGCATGAGGATCCCTAAGCATTGCGATTAAGTTCTTGCAGTCCATTCTAAAGGTTCGATAGGTAGAATGACATGGCATACTTTCCATTTTCCGACCAAGTTCTTCTAGTTCTGAATGCAGAGAGGACTCCCTTCTTTGATTTCTTGAACCCAAAAGTTGGATTTGTCCAAACGCGTATTTCCAAATCCATCCACAACCACTAAATTCCGATGTAGAAGTCCAAGAACCATATACCAAACATATATTCTACAAGCATACAACTTATGAATTAATAATACCTGGTGACTGAGCCTCTAAAATAGTTGTTGCATGTGCCAAGAACCAAGCATTACATTATCCTTCCACATGTCTAATCAGCTCTAGTGGTTGTCTGCCAATTCCTCTAAATAATTTATTATTTAGTGTTTTCCAAAGACACAAATTATCCATAGCTAATGATCTCTATCAAAACCGGATCCTCAATGTTGTTTCCGGCAAGAAGAGATAGTCCATATTAGTGTAGACACTCAAGACTGGAACATGTTTGGAGTGTGCTTGATAAGGCCCATACTTCTAAAACTAGAGGACATTCAAAAATAGGATGAGTCACATATTCATCAGGTTCTCCACGTCTAGGACACTGATTATCACATCAAATATGACAACGTGCCAGATTCTTTGTTATCGCTACATGATCTGTTACCATTTGACATATAAAATTTTGCATATTCAGAGGAGCATTAATTTTCCAAACGAAAGTTTGAAGCTTAGTGATACTAGGCTCTAACTATACTACCTCAGTTTCATGATTTAGGATATTTCTAGTAACTAAGTATCCAGACTTAACAATATATTGATCACTATTCATATAGCTCCAACAATACATATTTCGATGTGTAATTTGGCTTATGGCCAAGCTCTGTATTAGTGGTATGTTCTCATTCTCCAACGAAGGTTTGAAGCTTAGTGATACTAGGCTCTAACTATACTATTTCAGTTTCATGCTTAAGGATATTTCTAGTGACTACATATCCAGACTTAACAATGTATTGATCATTATTCATATAGCTCCAACAATACATTTTTCAATGTGTAATTTGGCTTATGGCCAAGCTCCGTATTAGTGGTATGTTCTCTGGCACAACAAAATTCTCCAGCATTTCCACATCTCATTCCTTTGAATCATCTCTAATAAGTGTGAACATTTGTAGTAATTGACATGATTCTCCTACATATAATTTTGTCAATATACCAACTAAGACAATCTCTAATGTACTTTTCTCTGTAGAAAATAAATTATTTTCTCTCAATTCATTTAATTTTACTTTTATATTAAAAAGATTTTTAAAAAATATTTTTATGTTTTATCCATAACACATTTATATAAAATTTAAAATAATGTTATTTATTTAATTTTTTTTCATCAATTAGGATACTTATCAAAATTAAGCATATACTATATAAATATTTATATTTCAGGGTGCATAAAAATATATAACACTGAATTTTGTTTATAAAATTTACAGTTTGATTCTATATATTTGATTTTTGACAAAATTTTATGAATTATGATATTGTATATTAAGTATTTATTATATTAAACATTACATTACAAAACGACATGGTCAAGCGGAACAAACACTAATCTAAAAAAATGACATGGTCAACAACACGATCAACAAGCTCCTCCATCTACCTAATTTGGATAATATTTTAACAAATTAGGTGAATCTTTAAACAATTTACCAGAATATTAAGTAATTACTCTCTATGGTTTTAATTTTAGGTTATGTTGCTTATTTTTAAATTTAGTACTTATTTTCTTTCGCTAATCTTATAAAAACTATATGCTTCAAGTGTTTCATTTTTTTTTTTACTTCAAATGTGATAAATAAATTATATGTTATAAAACTGTTACACAAAAGTGATAGGACTTCAAACGTATATATACTGTGTTGGATGTAATTATGTATCGTTTACATAATTAAATAATGTAAATAAGAAATAAAAAGATTAAAAACTAAAAGAACTAAAATATAAATAAAAATTCCTCTCGAAAATAAAGTAAAAAAAAATGAGTTACTCTATACATATAGATTAAATTTATCCACTACTTCTACGGTAGAATTGGAAAAAAAATATTTTATAATAAAATGTATGATATAAAATAGAGTAGGATTAGAGATGCTTTTATTCATATACTTTTTTCATCTCAAATTTTGTAGCCATTATAATTATTTTTTCTGGACATGCTAAAGTAAATACACGAGTCTTCCAATTTCATATATAGCAGGAGAGATATTCCTAAACTATTACAAATATATAAATGAAAATATTTAAAGCAAAAAAAAAAGTTAGTATTTAGTAGTTACACACGCGGGGCAACACACGATGACCTCCAAATAAATATAAAGCCGAAAACCGAAGAATTGCTCACTCACTATACACAGTCTTAGAAAACAAACACGATCGACTCTTTCTCTCTCCTCTCTTTCTGTATCTCATCCCTTTCAGTAATGGCGATGATGGTGGAGAATAGCTATGGTTACGGTAGTGGAGGCACCGGAGAAAGGATACAGTTAATGGTGGAAGGTCAAGGCAAGGCGGTTCCTGCGCCGTTTCTGACTAAGACGTACCAGCTTGTCGATGATCCAGCGACGGATCATGTCGTTTCTTGGGGAGACGATGACACTACTTTCATCGTTTGGCGTCCACCGGAGTTTGCTCGTGATCTTCTTCCTAAGTACTTTAAACACAACAACTTTTCTAGCTTCGTTCGTCAGCTCAATACTTATGTAAGTAAAGCAAAAGCGATTTTTTATTTTTTTCATATACTTTTTGGTTGCTTTTTTTCTTTTTTTCTTTTAAGGAACTATTTTTATTTGGATTCTAGGGTTTCAGAAAGATTGTTCCAGACAGATGGGAGTTCGCTAACGAGTTTTTCAAGAGAGGAGAAAAGCATTTACTCTGCGAGATCCACCGGAGAAAAACATCTCAGATGATACCAAACCAACACTCTCCGTTCATTACTCACCATCCTCCGCCGCAGATTCCATTCTCCGGCGGCGCTTCTTTCTTCCCTTTACCACCGCGTGTCGACGCCGCCGCCGCTTCAATGGACGAGCGTTACTGGTGCGAATCTCCGCCGCCGAGACCACGAGCCATACCCACTACCGTGGATGCGCAAGTCACCGCTTTAACCGAAGACAACGAGAGATTACGACGGAGCAACACGGTCCTAATGTCAGAGCTTGCTCATATGAAGAAACTATACAACGACATTATCTACTTTGTTCAGAATCATGTCAAGCCTGTTGCTCCAAGTAACTCTTACTTACCATCTTTCCTACAGAAACAGCAACAACCTCCTCCTCCGCTCGATTATTACAATAATGCCACTGTCCCTAATCACTCTCCTCCTACTTCTCAAAGCTCCATTAGTGTTCTGGAAAATGAGACTAATTACAAGGAGAATAATACGAGGAAGACAAAGCTTTTTGGTGTTTCATTGCCTTCTACCAAGAAAAGATCACATCATTTTTCACATCAAAGTAGCAAAACTCGACTGGTGTTGGATAATTCAGACCTTGGATTGAATCTCATGACTGCTTCTACACGTTAAAAGTCTTTTTTCTTTTCTTTTTTTCTTTTATCTCGTTAAGACTCAGCATTATTATAGCACTTCTACTAGTGTATGTTTATGATGGACTTCGATCTTACTTTTTTGATTCCCTGATTAATAATCTTCGTTTAACTTTTATGTTATTAACTTTTGGCTTGTTCTGTTTTGTGGAAAATGAGAATGTCAGTGGGGTCTAATGTAGTTTACTTTTAGGTTATTTTATCATGCATTTTCGAAATTTTCATGTGTATCGGACCTATCGAGTTTATTAATTTCTTATTTAATGCTTTCACGTCTTCTTTCCTTGCATGTGTTTTATTTTTCTCTCTTTATTTTTTTGGATCTATCCACATCATCTTTTCTCAGTTTCAAGTTCCCAGGAATTTCTTATTTAATAAAGCATTTTTTTTTGTTGTTTTGCAATTTTAGCCACCCAAAGAAAAGCCTTCAAATGGGCTACATCTTTGATTAATAAATTGTGGCACAAAAGGCTGGTCCTAACTTCTAACAAGTTTGGGCCTTTTCAAAAAGTTCAGTCCTAACTTCTAACAAGTTTGGGCCTCTTCAAAAAGTTCCTTAGATTGTCCTAGTATTGGCACATATTCCAAACAACCGTACTACTTCCACTGTTCCACAAAGATAAATTTTTTAATATTTTCACATATATTAAGAAAACATATTGAACTACCATAATAAATATATCATTTTCTGTAATTTTTAATTTTCAATAACTTTTAACTAATAGTAATTTAATAAAATCAATTAAATTTCTTGAAATTTACATTTTTGTAATAAAAAACACAAAAATACATCTTTTTGAAACAAACTTCTTTTTTTTCTTCTAAAAAATCTATCATTAAGAAACGGAGAAAATATTATTTTGTAAATTGATTTTGCTATTTTGCATATTATCTATAATTTTATGTTGAATTTTTAATTTTAATAAATAATTTGATAAGTCTTACATTTATATTATGTTTATTTTATTAGTTTCGTAATAGTGATACATCTATAATATTAAAATTAAATTAAAACATAAAATTAAGGGAAATTGGACTGTATGACTATGAAAAAACACTAATTAGCTACATAACCAATTTTCCTAGTACACTTATACACGACTTCACTTTTGTATAATAATTCTATTTTACCTGTCAAAAGTTACTCGTGGCTTTTTGATATTCATTCACCCTTTGTAATTAATTTTTTTAATTTGGAGAAGGTGAATCTGTTTCTTCTCAGATTTGTGGGATTGTTGATGAAATTGTCTATCTGGGATTTCTTGGAGTATTTTGTGATCGAAAATTTTCCCCCAAAATTTCAACATTTTCTGTTTCTGAAACCACCAGCTCGCCGCTGCAGTTACAGCTGATGCGGCAAGGAGCATACCATGACCGACGACGTTGCTGCTCTATGCATCCAACTTCTCAATCTGAGATATTTCATTGAGTGAAGACGAAACGTGAAAACATATAAGCTTGGATTTCGCGTTCGAAGACGAAGAAAGAGATGAATTCTATACTATTTTATGAAATGAAATAGATTGTTTTCTTTAAAATTTGACTATTCTCTTATTTGCCATGTTTATTAATATATAATGTACTATTTGCAATGTTATATTTCATTTGATGCTTGGAAAAAAAGTTCAATCTTGT
Organism: Brassica napus; assembly: GCF_020379485.1. Classification (NCBI taxonomy): domain Eukaryota; kingdom Viridiplantae; phylum Streptophyta; class Magnoliopsida; order Brassicales; family Brassicaceae; genus Brassica; species Brassica napus. The sequence continues at coordinate 4,167,947 of NC_063441.1, read as the reverse complement.
TAGTTATTGTTTCATGTTCTATTGATATGAGTTTTGTATTTGTGTATGTATGTGTTTTACATTGATGTGAATATGATTTGGTAAAGTGAAATAGTATATTAAACATAAATTGAATAAAATTGACTATCACATCAAATAAAACAGAATACAATGTGATGTTGAATGGAATGATATTTATATGATGTTGTCTTTTCCACCTCTTTCCTCTAATGCCGTTAATCTTCGCATATTTCTCTACAATCAATCTGAATTTGGGGTCAGCAATTAACTTCTTTTATGCAATCATAAACATTTAATAATTTCACCAATATGTATTATTCTATCTATTTTGTTTGGATTTAAGATTTATATTTAAATTTGGGGTTTATAATTGAGTTTAGGGTTTATTGATTAAGATTTAGGGATTACTTGGAAGGCGGATGTTGAAGTTTGGGTTAGCATTAACTTATTTCGAGTAAGCATAGTCATTTCATAATTTCACCAATATTTGGGTTTAAGTTTATTATTCTATTTATAATTGAGTTTAGGGTTTATTATTCTATTTATTTTGTTCCATTCTATTTGGGTTTAAGTTTTATATTTTAGTAGTGCTTCATATGTGTACTATCCATATTTTGATATTTGGGTTAGGGTTTATATTTTCTTTTAGGGTTTAGTGATTAATTTTTTGGGTTTAGTTTATGTACTGTTTGGGTTGACGTTTATGGTAAGCATTACTTTATTCCATGTAATCATAGATATTTTAAAATTTGAACAATATATGCTATGCTAGTTCATTTATTACTATTTTATTTTGATAATGCTTCATATGTACTATTTTGCATATTTTGATACTTGGATTTGGGTTCATATTTCTGTTTAGTGATTAATGTTTTGGATTTAGTTTATAGAAGGTTTGGGTAAATGATGGGATAAGCATTACTTACTTCCATGCAATCTTAAACATTTCAAAATTTGAACAATATGTAATATGCTATTCGTTGTTACTATGTCATTGATATGGTTGTCCTATACTATTTTGGTTATAGAGAATGTGAATTTTGTAACTTTCAATTCTTCATGTAAGTTCACATATGTTACGTACTTTGAATACACTTTTTACATTAAAGCGTCTACTATTTTTTTTACTGCATAACGTTAAAATTTAAGTGATAAATAATCGGGAACATGCGCTTTGTTTCCATATGTGATTGTAAATATACCATTAAAAGCACGACATCATCTAATCTCTCACTTGCAACTGGAAACTTGTTAAGCGAAGGGATAAGATTGGACAATTTAAAGTTTAAATGTCTGACATTGCATTATGTCAAAATCATTGTCAGTCACCTAATTTATGTTCAAAATATGGCTATTCTGCAAATAAGCCCTAAATTAACCTTATCTTCTTTCTCTACCCTAAACTCTTCATCTTCTCTCTTCACCAAAAACCTTTCAGATTTTCAAATCTTCAGCTCCGGTAGTGCTCTCATGTTTGTAAATCATTTCGGTGTGGTTCTTTTAAGATATGTCTTGCTTAAGTTTTGTCTCATGCTACGGTGGGGATCTTTTTCTTGTATTAATGGCGAAATCTAAAGATCTCTTTAGTTTGATAACCTAATCGGAAAGGAGATAGTGTTTAAGAAGGGGGTTTGTCGTTGTTTCTAACTTGGTGTAGACGTGTATTTTCTCTGTTTTGGTTCCGGGTTTCTGCTTGTAGACACAAATTAAAGATCGTTTATGCCTTTCAAGTCTGGATCTGGCTACTTTTTTTGGTTTGTTATTGTTGCAGATCTGGCCGTTTTCATTTCGGCAGAGGTGGTTCATCTACCAGTACTTTTTCGCTTCAGTTGTAGAAGTCTCCACCATCGCTAGTTTTCTCCTTGTTATGTTCTCTCGAGAAGAATATATTGCATTTTCGTTCTGGCTTTTCTTTGCAGTCTCGTTGGCTCCGCTTCTCCAGAGCAATATAAAGAGTTCTCATGATTTGGATATGTCAATGTTGTCCTTGGGACTCTGTTTTCGGAGCAGTTTATCAAGGCCCTCTAATGGTTTTTTCGTAAGGAGCTTTTCATATTTATCCAGTTTCGTGGTTCTTCTACAATCAGATTTGTCTATGTTCTTTGATCGTGTGTCTTGAATGTTTTAAAGTAGATCTCAGAGTCATTTTCATGAATTTTCTGTCTGGTATGCTAAAATTATTTTGGTTTTTGTTTTAGGGCTATGTCTCCTTGTTTTAAGGCTTTGGTCGTGGAGGGTTGATCCCTGCCACCATCTGTATCTCATCAACGCATCTCATCACATCATGTATTCTTCAATGTGAAATGAATTCTAGTTAAAAAGAAATTTGACCTTGTATATCACGAATTGTGCCACTGAAATAAAATGAGTTCTAAAAAATTTTATTAATGCTATTTCTTTCATTTTTTTTACGTCGAAATGTCATTCTATTACTCAAGCTTAAGGTGGTCTAGATAACCAAACCGGAATAAAACAACCAATAAAATGTAACTCCCTATGGAAGGATCTAGCAGTCTTAGCTAAAAAGGCTGAAATCTCATTGCGCGCCCGTGGAACATGCATGATGTCAAAATCCGGGAAGCATATCTGTAGTGTCTCTATCCTCTCCAATTACTCAAGCTTAAGGTGGTCTAGATAACCAAACCAGAATAAAACAACCAATAAAATGTAACTCCCTATGGAAGGATCTAGCAGTCTTAGCTAAAAAGGCTGAAATCTCATTGCGCGCCCGTGGAACATGCATGATGTCAAAATCCGGGAAGCATATCTGTAGTGTCTCTATCCTCTCCAATTCCGCCGCAAAGCTTGGGCAAGCCTAAGGTTCCTTTATCATTGCAATCATCTTCTTACAGTCTGTTTTGAAGCTCTGGCATGTTGAATGTTGAAGCATATTCTCCATCGTAGTGCTTCTACTTCCGAATGCAAAGCTGATTCGCGTCGAGTGAAATTTCTTGTCCCCATAAGGTGAATGTTCCCATGACTGTCTATCCAGACCCATCTGCATCCACTAAAGTAAGCAGAGGATGTCCAAGATCCGTATAACAAGCCAATATTACCCAAGCTTATGGCCTGGGGTTCATCACTATTGTTATCTTGTATTACTGGTTGTACCACTTCGTTGGCATCAAACCAGGCTTGGCATTCACTTTCTGCATGTCGAACTAGCTCCAAAGGATCTCTATCTATCCCTCTGAAAAGTTTGTCATTCATAGCCTTCCAAATATACCATATTATCCAGGGATAAGGATCCATGTCTTGTTCTGGCTCGATAATGCTGTTTTTCCTCCAGAATAGGTAGTCCATTTTTGTGTAGACGCTTGGTACTAGAAATATATCTGGGCTTGTTGGAGTCGATGATAATGACCAAACTTGGAGAGCTGGCGGACATTCGAATATGGCATGGGTTACAGTTTCTTCTAGTTTTCCACACCTTGGGCAGTAGTTGTCACACCTCCTATTGCGTCTTGTTAAGTTCCTTGTTACTCTGCCACATGACCAGTCAACAATTGCCATATAAGATGACATATCCTCTTAGGTGACTTTAACTTCCAAGCAAAGGATTGAAACTTAGTGATGCTTGGCTCCAAAACTTCATTTTCTTCCGCTGTCTTTCATAAATTATGAGCCACCCAATATCCAGATTTAACCGTGTATTGGTCATTTCTTTTGTAGTTCCAGCAATGTATCACGACGATGAGTTGAGCTTATGGCCAAACTCCTTATGAGTGGTATGTCCTCAATATTGACGTAGTTTTCCAATAGACCAACATCCCAATCCTTCGATACCTGATCAATGAGATCGCTGACTCTCATATTAGGATGCATAACTGGCGCGAGAGGGATAGCTGATCTCGCAGGGGTCGTTGGAATCCACAGGTCCTCTCACACCTTGACTTCATAACTTGAATGTATCTTATGTCTGATTCCCAGTAATAACAACTTCCTTGCACCAGAAATTCTTGTCCACACATAGGATGGGCTGCTAGCAGTGTTTACTCTTAGTGGAGAACTCAATCTATAGTATCTTCCCCTCAAAACCCGGGCAACCAAAGAATCAGGAAATTGAACTAGTCTCCATAGTTGTTTTGCCAGTAGTGCCACACTGAACTCATGGATCATACGGAAACCAATCCCACCCTCCTCTCTTGGTAAACAAACTTTTTTCCATTTCACCCAGTGTATTCCTCTTTTTGGTGGATTTCCACCAGAATTGGGCAATGGCACTGGCTGGTTTTCACATATCTCCAATGGGAGCAGGAAAGTAGACATAACGTATGTCGGAAGAGCGAACAAAATGGATTTAATCATCACTTCTTTCCCTCCTTTTTGGAGCCATCTACCTGTCCATCCATTCACTCTATGCATCAACTTAACCTTTAGAAATGCAAAAAGTTTGCACTTGGATCCACTTATGTCTTCTGGGATACCTAAGTAAGTTCCCATTCCTCCTTCGTTCTGTATTCCAAGTGCATCTTTTATCTCTTGTCTAATAGTTGCATTAATCCGCTTACCAAAGAGTAAGGACGATTTATCAAAGTTGATACATTGACTTGATGCTTTGCCATATTTTCTCACTACTCTCATTACTTTTTCACATTCACAGGACTCCGCCTTACAGAAGAAAAGGATATCATCAGCAAAGAGAAGCTGGGATACCGACAGACACGCGCGTGTGACGCACATCCTCGTTATCTTCCCTTGGTTCTCTACATGATTGAGAAGGCTAACGAGAGCTTCCGTGCATAGAATAAAAATGAAATGAGACAAAGGATCTCCTTGGCGTAGGCCTCTACCTGGAACAATATTTCCTCTTGGCTCTCCATTCATGAGGACCTTATATTTCACCGACGTAATGCATCGCATTATCCAGGTGATCCATGTTTTTGAGAAACCCATCTTGCGCATGACTGCTTCAATAAAAAATTATTCCATCATGTTGTATGCTTTGCTCATGTATGTCTTGATGGTCATCCTTTTACTGGTTCCACTTGGTTTGGTTCTCAGAGCGTGGAACACTTCTTGAGCAATCATAATGTTGTCTGAAATCTGTCTCCCAGCAACAAAAGCTGACTGGGTTTCCGATATAAAGTCTGGTAGCACTTTCTTCAATCTCTGGCATAAGATCTTAGAGATTATCTTGTAGCTGACGTTGCACACGCTAATGGGTCTAAACTGAGCCATTTCATTGGCTTTGTTGTCTTTGGGATGAGACATATATTCGTATCATTCAGTCCATTCGCCACCGTCCCCTCAAAAAGGAATTTATTAACCATAATAATTAAATCTTCCTTTACTATATCCCATAATTTTTAATAGAAAAGCGCAGTCATCCCATCTGGTCCTGGGGTCTTTTCTGGATGCATAGCAAAGAGCGCTAATTTGACCTCCCATTCAGAGACCGGAGCTGTAAGATTGTCATTCATTGCTCCAGTGATCGTCGTAGGAACTTGAGCTAATGCCTCTTCAATGTCCTCTGCTTTTGATGATTCAAAGATCTGCCTAAAGTAGCTAGTATCAATGGCTACTAATCCTTCTTCATCCTCAACTATATTTCCATTTGCATCTAGGAGCTGTGTGATTTTATTCCTTGCTCTTCTTTGCTTTGTTAAGGCATGAATTTTTTTTGTATTTCTATCACCTTTTCTCAGCCAAAACACACGACTCTTCTGTTTCCAGAATATTTCTTCTGCTTTAAGAGCATCAGAGAGTTTCTTCAACGCTGCTGCAATTTTCTCAGTTGTAGCATTATCATCTGCGTACAAACCCTCCACTTTTTCTTTAAGCTCCTCCACTAATTTTGCCGAGTTAATATTATGTTGTTTCCTCCATTCGTTCAAGGCTTTTCTATAGCTGGAAATATGTTCCATAATAGTCGCATTGGAAGGGAGATCAGGAGATTTCCATCTCTCAAGAATACTTGCCTTAACTCCTCATTATCCATCTATCTTTTATCAAACTTGAACTTTTTTTTATTTCCTCATTGGCTTTATGAGCATGTCTGCAAATGCTATTTCTTTCATTAATATTTTAAATTCGAATAAATTTATATCACACATGATTTTAGGCTCAATTGATTTTTAATTAAAAAAAATTAGTTGTTTAACTAATAAATTGTCACTTTTATGATTCTACGTTGTCATTTGGTATTATACTCTCTCCTTGACATGAAAGTGTCATTTGATCATTTTCATATGAATTGATAAAATGATTGAAATACATTTATGTTTTTAATAATGATATTTATTTAACCAATAATATGAGATAAATAAAATTATTTATAAGATCAATGTATTTTTTAATTAAAATTAATATTAAATTAAGTATAAACTGCATAGGAATTCTGATGTAACATTCTTTGTGTAACAAGAAATTTTTTTAAAATAACAATCTTTATAAAATAGAGGGAGTAATAAACATTTTTAATATATCATAGTTAGGTCTATCTGTGGGAACCGAAATTCGCACTGTCGATTTCCGTTTAAATAAGGAAACTAGGAAAACCCTAATTTCCCAGAGGTCCCGGATCTCTGCGAGAGCCAACGACAAGTGATCGAATATATGCGGAAATCATGAAAAGATAACAAACGAGTTTAGAGAAAACAGTAGATCTTATTTCGAGTCCGCGTAAGAGCGTTGCGATCATTACAAGAGAATACAAAGGCTTTGGCCGCAGGTGCCGTCAGCGAGTTACCTAGTTCTAGCAACATAAAACCCTAATCCTAGTTGAGTCGCAGCTCGATAACAAAGGACGAAAAAGATATCTAAAAGGCTTAGATTGATTTCGGACTGAACCTTGTTAAAGGCTGCCTACGTACCCCTTTCGAGGATCAAGCCGAACGTAGTTCAATTGATAGAGCTGGACAAGAGATCGAACTGCCTGGGCGAGTTCGTCAAGTAATTGAGTGCCAGTCATAGAAACCGAACTTGTCGAGAATAAGCCTAAAGTTTCTAAGTGCAGAGAATTCCGAATCTAAAAAGTTCTCACCCTCTTGCTCCGCGCCTAGGACTCCTTATATACTAGCTCCAAGGTCGGTTTACGCTTTTACTCTTCTGCCCTTAAGCCGTCATAGCATAAAAATGAAGATATTTCATTTTTCCCGCTCTTCACAATTATCTTCAAAACTTCCGTATTTATCCGCGGAAACTTGACATTTATCCTTCCTTGTGGACCAAGCGTAAACCAGTCTGTGGTTTACGGGCTTTTGGTTAGGAAAATCATAGGATGGACCTCGAGTCGTGTTTTAGGTCCCTTTGGGCCGTCTTCCGACTCGACACGTTTACTACGAGTTTTCCGTGGTTTCTAATCCGCGAAGTTTGATCGATGAATTAGAATGGCGGGAAACATGGACTGAGCTTGCTACGGTCTTCGGGAGATAGCATTCGAAGGTTTTGACGAGAATGCAAGAACTGGTGTCGTATTGACGTTCGGAAAGGTTCAATCGCTACACAGCGACCGAACTTTGGCTCGAGCCCGGTCGCTTCGTAGCGACCGAGCGGGACGAGCCCTCGGTCGCTACGTAGCGACCGAGCGGGACGATCGCTCGGTCGCTACGTAGCGACCGAGCTTTGGCTCGAGCTCGGTCGCTACATAGCGACCGAGCAGGACGATCGCTCGGTCGCTACGTAGCGACCGAGCGAGACGGATGCTCGGTCGCTACGTAGCGACCGAGCTGTGTGCATGCTTGGTCGCCGCGTATCGATCGAGCTTGGCTTGACAGCGGTCTGATATCCATACTCGAGCTTGTCCGCGGCCGATTTGGATACATGTCCGTTTCCTTCGGACAATCGGTATTTAGTGGTTCGATTGAGATTTGGACGATATTTTACTGCAAGGCTGTTCGTAAAGATATCTTTACGAAGATTACTTTTCGTAAAAACGGTTATGCTGACTTTTACGGACTTTCAGGCATTGATTCCGTCGTGACCGATTTTGACCCCAACAGTTAGCCCCCCAGCTTGTTAGAACCATGAGCTTACAGCGTGAGGTTCTAGCGAGTGGCCTAGCAAGTTAGGCAAGTAAGGTGAGTTAGGCGGAATTAATGGTTGAAAAGGTCAGTGGTAAATGGTTTTCTCGCTCTTCTAAAAATAGAACGCGATAAGATTGGGGCTGCGCCTTATGACGGCTGCCTACGTACCCTTGTTGAAGGGATCAAGCCTTTCGTAGTTCGTCTTTGAGTTAAGGATCTTATGACTAGTTTTCTAGTGAGACCTTTATGGTCTAGTTTTTATGTAGCGGTTATAAGGCGTGTTGCTGCCGATGGCATTTTGTATGGATGTAGAAGGAAAACTACGAGTTGTCATCTCGTAATCTAACTCTGTGTGAATTGCTATATCCGTAATCTGTTTCGAGAGTTTTCCGCAGTGTGTAAACTTGGGGATTTCTGAAGATTCTCGAATATTGGCAAAGAGACAAATTTTGGGATCTCGTATCAGGGTGTTTGATACTATGCCTAGAGATGTTAGAGACCAGTGCGCTGGGTTTAGGGCAAGACCTAGGTTTACTCCTGGTTTTAGAGGGTGCGATGACTAATTCGACTTACGTATCTTGTTTCAGTTTCATCCTGATTCCATACCAATTTAAAGTCCGCGATAGGTTCTCGGCTTATACGACTTGTATGGTTGGAATCGAGCATCTCTCCGGAGATCGGAAGTGCTGGACCAAAATTTCGGATTTCTTTTATAGCGCTATTATCCTTGTGTCGGATGTACGAGAGTCATCTCTACGAGATGGCTAAGTCTGTTTAGGACGTTGAGAGTTTGTTGTGATCAGCAACAAACTTAATGGTAAAAAATACCGTTTCGAGTCTTCGCGAAGGATATGTTTTGAGAAGATGTTAGTGCGTATGACTGTCTGGTCTTCCAAGAAAATGTTTTTATCGAGGAAGGAAATTTCGTCGAAGAACGAATCTTCAGGCGTCTGCGACGTCTCGCGATGCTGAAGATTTGTTATTCTTTCATATGCCGCGTTACGGGCTTGAAATGTTCGCGGGTTTGTAGATGTTTTGCGATGTTGCAAGGGTTTAGTCTTAGCCCTGCGTTTGAGAAACATTCTGGTTTGACTACAAATGTTCGCAGCCAAAATTGTTGTTCCTGTTTGGATGCTAATAGTTTTATTTGCGATCGAGGAATTATGACTGAGGTGTCATGTAAATTTGTCCATGGGAACATGCGTTTTCCTTCATAGTGTTTTGTGAAGTGTTGGCCTTCCGAGATCTATTTCGTGGATTCTTTAGGATGTTTCGCATAGCTCTAGGAGCTTTGTTATGAATTTTTCCTTACATGCCGCGTATTACGGTTAAAACGTTGCGGGCTTGGAGGAGCGTATTGAACTTGGTCAATTTTCGAAAAGTTTAGATTTTCCGTTAACCGTTTGGTTGTTAGGACTTAGTTTCGTTACGAATAATTTATCATATGATTTCCGACTGTGGGTTATACGATAATTTATCATATCACATAACCGATTTTACGAAGGTCGTAACTCAGTGATATGTATACATATGTCAAAGTAGCATTGTTTTTGCGGGTTCTACGAGAAACGTTGCCGCTGTGATTTGGATCTTAGGTGAAAGTTGCTTGGAGTTACTCATGGAGTGTTACCGAAGTTTATTTCAATACGATCTAGTCGCAGAACGTTTTTCATAGGTTTTTCGAGAGGATTCTCATGACGCATTCGTTTCTTAAACGAACTGGTCAACCAGAGGTGGATCTAGCTAACCATCGGGAGGAAAATGCTCCTTTTAATGTGCACGATGCTACATCTATTCTCGAGTTTTCTTCGTCGCAAATGTTTGGCTAATCGTTGAGTTTCAGTTTGAAATTGGTACAAGTTTTCTGTACGCATGATTGCGACAAGAAATAATGTATTGTTTTTGAGATTATGTTCATGATCGTCTGGATATGTTGCTAGCGTTTAGACGAATATTAAGATTGTCGTTTGCCTATTCTTGACGATTTGCAGAAGTTTTTGAAGTTTGGGAGTATAAGAGTATAGTATACGTACCTACTCCCCCTTTTTTTTACGAAAGAAAACGGTTGAACCGATACTTTGAAGGGTTGTGTACGTTTCCTCTTCTGATGTTTGGAATGATCGATAATTTGGGACGATTTATAGACGACGCTTGGACTGTGATTTGGTTGTTTCCACGTTGACGACTTGGGATATGTCGGTTCCGAGAAAATTGCCAGAATCGAATCGGTTTTAAGACGACGTTCATGTCTCTAACTTTTTCTCTCTTTAGGAAGCAAGCTTGATATGCGTGGCGATCGTTTCTCGACTTTCGGAGAGTTTAGATCGGTTTGCAAGATCTGGATGAACAATTATGGAACAATATATCGAGACAGGAAAAATCGCTTAAAACTTAGTTCGCTAGACTAACCGCCTAGGTTTTACGTTCCCTAAAGTTCTATGGCAGCCTCAAAGTAATTTCCTACGAAAATTCCAAGTCTGATTTCAAAAATTTCAAGTCGGAAATACCTTAGTTCTCTCGAAGATGCAGTTTTGTCCCTTCTCAGTTTTGCGTGCTCATTTCCGTTTCCTATTCTCGTGTATGTTCGCCATTTCCGATATTGGTGTTTATCCTTTGAAACTTGACATTTATCTTCCGAACTTGACTGTTATCTTCTCCTTAGATAAGACGTCGATTTTTGTAAAAAAGTTCAACGTAATCGTATAGTTAAGGCAGCTAAGGTGTTAAGTTAACCATTGCCGTTTTATACGATTAATCTGAATCCATGCGAGAAAATAGGTCTTCGTGGTTTTTTTTTTTATATCGTAAAGTCTCAATGGTAACTTCAATCGAGGCGAAAAAAGAAACGTTTCGATCGAGATTCGAAAGTGAACGCAAAGATGGAGGTAGAGTGAGCAGAAACAAGCCAAGGAGTTTAAGATGAGGTTTACTTGTTTTTGTCGTCAAATCTCAACGGAAACTCCGATTGAGATGAAACGAAAAGCGTTTCGATGAGAATTCAAAGGAGAACGCAAAGAAGGACCCCTTTGAGGCCTGACAGGTCGCTATAGCGAGTGAGGATGTCATCTCGGTCGCTATAGCGAGTGGAAGGGAGCCGAGACGAGTCCCACTTGTTTTCGTCGTAAAATCTCAACGGAAACTCCGATTGAGACGAAACGAAAAGTGTTTCGAAGAGGATTCAAAGGAGAACGCAAAGGAGGAACCCTTTGAGGACTTACAGGTCGCTACGTAGCGACTGACAGTCTGAGAGGTCGCTACGTAGCGAATGGAATCAAGCCGAGAAGCATCCTACTTGTTTTCGTCGTAAAATCTCAACGGAAACTCCGATTGGGACGAAACGAAAGGCGTTTCGATGAGGATTCAAAAGACAACCCAAAGGAGGACCTTTCTGAGGCCTTACAGGTCGCTACGTAGTGACTGACAGTCTGACAGGTCGCTACGTTGCGAGTGGAAGCAAGCCGAGAAGCGTCCTACTTGTTTTCGTCGTAAAATCTCAACGGAAACTCCGATTGAGACGAAACGAAAAGCGTTTCGACGAGGATTCAAAAGAGAACCAAAAGGAGGACCTTTCTGAGGCCATACAGGTCGCTACGTAGCGACTGACAGGCTGACAGGTCGCTACGTAGCGAGTGGAAGCAAGCCGAGACGAGTCCCACTTGTTTTCGTTGTAAAATCTCAACGGAAACTCCGATTAAGACGAAACGAAAAGCGTTTCGACGAGGATTCAAAAGAGAACCCAAAGGAGGACCTTTCTGAGGCCTTACAGGTCGCTACGTAGTGACTGACAGTCTGACAGGTCGCTACGTAGCGAGTGGAAGCAAGCCGAGAAGAGTCCTACTTGCTTTCGTCGTAAAATCTCAACGGAAACTCAGATTGAGACGAAACAAAAAGTGTTTCGACGAGGATTCAAAAGAGAACCCAAAGGAGGACCTTTCTGAGGCCTTACAGGTCGCTATGTAGCGAGTGGAGAGTTGGCTTGAGCTCGGTCACTACGTAGCGACCGAGCAGTGTGTGTGCTCGGTCACTACGTAGTGACCGAGCAGCGTGTGCATGCTCGGTCGCTACGTAGCGACCGAGCAGTATGCGTGCTCGGTCACTACGTAGCGACCGAGCAGCGTGTGCGTGCTCGGTCGCTACGTAGCGACCGAGCAGCGTGTGTGCTCGGTCGCTACGTAGCGACCGAGCAGCGTGTGTGCACGGTCGCTACGTAGCGACCGAGCACACACGTAGCGACCGAGCTGTGTAACCGTGTGCGTGCTCGGTCGCTAGCGTGTGTGCTCGGTCGCTACGTAGCGACCGAGCAGCGTGTGCGTGCTCGGTCGCTACGTAGCGACCAAGCAGTGTGCGTGCCCGGTCGCTACGTAGCAACCGAGCTGTGTAATCGTTTTGTTGTGTTTCCTTTTTCCGCGATTAACATAGGGGTTTTTCAGCGGTTTTTTGGGAAAACAAGTTTTATCCTTCCGAAATGTTTTCGGAAAACGTGTTTTGGTAAAACCCTTACGCATCGAGATTTGTTTACGGGGTTTTGATAAGATTTATCGTTTCCCTTCTTGTTTACAGGGAGAAATCGCGAGCTTGTTTTAGTGTTCTTCCTGTGGCGGAAGGTCGCGACTAAGTTTTCGATTTTGTTGAAAACTACGGCGTTTGCGTAAGCGTTGGCCATAGGAGCAGTCAGTGCTGCGACTTTGTCTTTCATATATCCAGACATCGTTTCGATCAAGCGTTTTGTGGCCATGAGTAAGAGTAATCCGTTACACCCCCTCCTTCTAGCGCCAAACTGTAGGAACCGAAATTCGCACTGTCGATTTCCGTTTAAATAAGGAAACTAGAAAAACCCTAATCTCCCAGAGGTCCCGGATCTCTGCGAGAGCCAACGACAAGTGATCGAATATATGCGGAAATCATGAAAAGATAACAAACGAGTTTAGAGAAAACAGTAGATCTTATTTCGAGTCCGCGTAAGAGCGTTGCGATCATTACAAGCGAATACAAAGGCTTTGGTCGCAGGGGCCGTCAGCGAGTTACCTAGTTCTAGCAACATAAAACCCTAATCCTAGTTGAGTCGCAGCTCGATAACAAAGGACGAAAAAGATATCTAAAAGGCTTAGATTGATTTCGGACTGAACCTTGTTAAAGGCTGCCTACGTACCCCTTTCGAGGATCAAGCCGAACGTAGTTCAATTGATAGAGCTTGACAAGAGATCGAACTGCCTGGGCGAGTTCGTCTAGTAATTGAGTGCCAGTCATAGAAACCGAACTTGTCGAGAATAAGCCTAAAGTTTCTAAGTGCAGAGAATTCCGAATCTAAAAAGTTCTCACCCTCTTGCTCCGCGCCTAGGACTCCTTATATACTAGCTCCAAGGTCGGTTTACGCTTTTACTCTTCTGCCCTTAAGCCGTCATAGCATAAAAATGGAGATATTCCATTTTTCCCGCTCTTCACAATTATCTTCAAAACTTCCGTATTTATCCGCGGAAACTTGACATTTATCCTTCCTTGTGGACCAAGCGTAAACAAGTCTGTGGTTTACGGGCTTTTGGTTAGGAAAATCATAGGATGGGCCTCGAGTCGTGTTTTAGGTCCCTTTGGGCCGTCTTCCGACTCGACACGTTTACTACGAGTTTTCCGCGGTTTCTAATCCGCGAAGTTTGATCGATGAATTAGAATGGCGGGAAACATGGACTGAGCTTGCTACGGTCTTCGGGAGATAGCATTCGAAGGTTTTGACGAGAATGCAAGAACTGGTGTCGTATTGACGTTCGGAAAGGTTTAATCGCTACACAGCGACCGAACTTTGGCTCGAGCCTGGTCGCTTCGTAGCGACCGAGCGGGACGAGCCCTCGGTCGCTACGTAGCGACCGAGCGGGACGATCGCTCGGTCGCTACGTAGCGACCGAGCTATGGCTCGAGCTCGGTCGCTACGTAGCGACCGAGCTTTGGCTCGAGCTCGGTCGCTACGTAGCGACCGAGCGGGACGATCGCTCGGTCGCTACGTATCGATCGAGCTTGGCTTGTCAGCGGTCTGATTTCCATACTCGAGCTTGTCCGCGGCCGATTTGGATACATGTCCGTTTCCTTCGGACAATCGGTATTTAGTGGTTCGATTGAGATTTGGACGATATTTTACTGCAAGGCTGTTCGTAAAGATATCTTTACGAAGATTACTTTTCGTAAAAACGGTTATGCTGACTTTTACGGACTTTCAGGCATTGATTCCGTCGTGACCGATTTTGACCCCAACACTATCTAATATTTAAGAGTTGTAACTATTTCTAATGTCTTCAATACCACTGAAATTATTTTCAGTCCAAAACTGCACTTTTCAGTCCAAAACTACAAGAAATGCTTTATTACAAATCCAAGTTTCCTAATGATACTTTAAATATTATTCGAGAGAAGATTTTGATCCAAAATATACACTCCCTAAATAAAAAGGTGAGAATAATATAATATGGATATTGAAGTTTGGTAATTTATGATATTAAGTTTTTTTTTTATAATTTAATAATTTAATTTTAAATAAAAAGTTAACATGAAAAAAAAAATTATTTGGATATTTATTTGCACAAGGTGAGGATCCTACCACGTAGTGGAATTATTAATCTTTTTTAGAAAGATATTAAAATTATTATTTGGTAGAGAAAAGTAGACTAATAATTTTGAAAAACAATTCTTAAAGATCTAAAATTTTATAAGGAATTTTACCTAGAAAAAGGAAAAAAAAAATACTGTTGCCTTAATATCATAAATTTTATTTTACTGTTAAGGCTTCCTTGAATATATTGGTAGAGATGTCAAAAAGACAACAGTAATTTTATTATTTAGTAATGAAAAATAAAATAATATATTTAAAAAATTCTGCAAGACCTGATTTTATGTGTTTTTTCAAAAAGAGACAAAATTTTACTATTATCTTTATATAATAAAATTTTGTTTTACTTATTTTGGATTTTCTTATCCTTGTAGTTTTGATTAGTAAGAATTAAAATTACAATGAATGATATAAAGAAAATAAGATTTTTTTTAAAAAAAAATAGTTATGGTCGAACTTGTAGCTAAAATAAAAATAAATTTTGTGTTCTACAGCCTCAGAATATATATTCTACCATTTTGGATAGGTAGACTGGTGTGTAATCAACTCAGTAAATATGAATTCAGCTGATTACACACCCAATCAACCAGCTTCAAAATATGCAATCTACGTATTTTGCTATAATATACCAGAAAATGCAATCTACTAATTTTTCTATGTTATGAAATTTGTAAAAGACATATCTCCTAAAGTTTGTCATGTATTTCACGACGTTTGCATATATAATCCATCATTCTACATTCTACAGAATATATAACCCATCATTTCATCTTCTTTTCTATTAATGGTGGAATATGTTTTATGCATGATTTGTTTAAAATATCCAAAAAAACTTTCAAAAATTGTTACAAAATATTTGGCCATTCTTGCATCTAATGATTTCACGAGCATATCTTCTTTGTAGACCTCCATAGTCTGGCCAATTGGCTCTACAAACATCATGTTTCAGGCTGAAAGACGTGACTTTGTAGCAGTAGATTCATCTCAATTTAAAGAAAGAATTTTTCTCATCTTCGTATGAGTGAATGTGTATTGATTATATCTGGAGAAGGCATCGATGAAGCTTATCAACTGATGTCTCGTAGTGACATCAACCAACTTGTCTATATGAAGCAGAGGGAAAGGATCCTTTAGGAAGGATTTGTTAAGGTCTTTAAAGTTTATACAGACTTGCCATTTTCTACTCTTCTTACGTACCACTACGATGTTTGCCAGCCAATCTAGGTATTGCACTTCCCATATAAACCCGACATCCAGTAAGTTGCTGACTTCGTTATTAATTATGGAAAACATGTGCATTTTCTGCCTTACTAGATGATGCTGAGAATAAACTTTCAGCTTATATATGATTATCTCTGGGTTAGTACAAGAAATATCCACATGGGACCAAGAAAAACGTTAAGAGTTCGACCGGAGGAAATTTATTAGTCTATGTCTTAGAGCAGTTGGCAGTTTGGATCCTAGCTTGAAATTTCTGCTGGAGAACGTCATCGAGTTACTCGACCTCTGGCTTCTCAATGTGAGAAGCCTTATACGCTTATTGTAATTTCTAAAAGAACACTGTTTTTTTAATTTCATAGTTGTCTAGTAAGAAGAGCGAGAGTTCTCTTGATTCCCTTTTATTTTTTTGATTACTCAGGGGGTAGGAAATTTGGCAACCCAATACAAGGTGGAGGGTGGCATGGATCCATGGAAGCCTCATGAGGCATAATGTATTACCATGAATTTATTGACATGTCTATTCTTTATGCATAAATAAGAAGGATTACTTCACCTATAATCTGCTTGACCTTCCCGCTTTATAATCTGCTTGACCTTCCCGCTAAAGCCTACAAGTGGTGTAGCTTTCCTGAATCATGGCATATTTTTCAGTCCTAGGACGTTGTAGGCCTTCACAAAAATTATATTGGTGGAGCTTCCGTTGTCCACCAATCTTCTCTTTACCAAACAGTTCTCAACCGTAAGAGATACGACCAGAGTGTCATGCTACGAAGCCATACTTTCTCATGCTCCTCGCTTGTGAAGCTTATCACGTCAATTTGCAGGGGCTTTATGTTTGGTCTCTCGATTTTTTGCCATTATTGGCACTCCTTGTGTTATTATTGGCGGCTGCATGTGTAATTCTTCTGAATTCCAAGCCTCCTGATACGACAACGATCATCATATCGTGGCGTGGTGGGGAAGCAAAAGTAATTTGAGCCAACTAACTATTTTCCTCGTTTTCGTTCACAAGTTTTTCTCTCTATCGAATATGAATTCTATGAGGTAACTAGTTTTTAGTAACCCAATGATCTCTATCTTTTATGAAAGGTACTCTTCTGTTTAAAGACTGTTGTCATTATGGAACTCACAAAATTTATTTGTATTTTGCTATGTGTGTGATCCTCTCATCTTCTAAGGCCACTAAACATGGGGGCCTGTCTGCCTCATGACGTTGAACAATTCCGGTTTTAATAGGGAGAGTTTAGAGATGTTCGGCCATGTTGTTACTGCCATTCTCTATCGGTCGATGATGATATATCCTGTTACTCCTACCTATTGCTTCTTTGTATGGCTTGTGATTGGGTTTCTCATCTTTGTTGCCTTTCTCAATTCTCATGACTCTAGATTCTGGTTTGTGAGAGAGTTTGATTCCAAATGCTTAATCCTCCTCCCACTTTAATTGTTCCCATACCCAGAACAAATGTCTTCCATGGTTCTATATTGATACTTCGTTACTTCCTTGTAAAGATCGCTGTCGGGCAACATGCCTCTCATGAAGGCAGACAAGACGATAAAGGCGTTACATTAGGGATGGATACAATATTATGGCGGAAGTGTGCTATTTTGTTACGCAAGGGCTTGGCCCTATGCTGCAAGATATGATATAGATCGTCATCAATTTTTTAGGTTCCTGTTGTTCGTGAACTGCTCGACAAACTGTTCAGTCAAGGCTGCAAAGGAATGTGTCAACATGTTGGGCATATTGATGTACCATTGCAATGTGGGTCTGTAATAGTTGAACCAAAACCTTTGCACATTGTGGTCTCTTTGATATCATTTTGGATTTCTATCGTAAGCATCCTCTACCTATAATGGGCCACGGGCTATCCAAATTGCTTGTTCCATCATACATTTGTATGTTCGGAAAAGAGAATCTCCTTGGCATTTTGATGAGGAAAATTTCAACCGTGAATGGAGTATCTGCATAAGAGAAGAGTTCTTCCGGATATGCAGTCTTTGCCAACTTTTTGTCCACTGCCGCCTCCTGCATCTTTGTAACGATATTTTTTTTGCCAAAATATGAGAAGGGTTTGTACATTTACAAAAGGAGGGAAAGACTATGCTAAGTTAACCTTGGCAAAAATAAACAAGGCCAAGCTAGCAGCAAAACTTCTAAGAATTTAGAAAGCTACTCATATCTGAGCCATTCCTGCATCAAAGGCTGGAATAGATCTGTGTTCCTTCTGCCGAGGATCGCGTTTCTGATGATATGATCAATTATCTTGAAGATTATCGATGGCGTTTGAGAGACTCCATCATGTAGTCTCTTGTTTCTCTCTGTCCATAAGCTTGATATGGTGACCTGAGCAACAGCACGCTTGAGCGTTAAGCTCACTACCGAATCTCGTATTCCCATCCATTCTGAGAAACCAGTCCAGGTGTGAAATCCTCTGAAAGAGTATCCAAGCCGAAATATCACATAGCCCCAAACCTCTTCGCTAACCTCACACTGAAGGAATAGGTGGTCTCTGCTTCGATTTCAATACTACAGAGACAACAACAGAGGATGGGATATTCATACCCCAATCGACTAGTCGCGATCTTGTAGGTAATCGATCCTGATGCGCTACCCAGGCAGTGAAAGCATGCCTAGGAATGTGGCCTTTGAACCAAATGTTTTGAGTCCATCTCTGCTCCAAAGCTCTGTTTCTTACCATGCTCAAAGTCTCACTCGTGGAAACGTTTTGCAATTCATTGCCATCTATCTCCCACACATAGGTGTCATCTATAGTACTCAGCGAAGGGAGAAGAATGGTGGTAAGGTACGTATGGAGCTCTTCAGCAGCCGGAGACCGGGCCCCTCTGATAAGCCAACCATCGTTATTGCAGGCCTGCGCAACAGAAGCTACCACTGGAATCTGCAATTCCCTCGGGCCTAGCGTACCAAAGCGATTTATAAGGGGTCCAAGAGGCGTCCACTGATCATACCAGAAGCTTAATTGCTGACATTTACCCAGTTTTGCCTTCAGGAAACGAGCAGCAAGCCCTCGCAGGGAGAGGAGAGAGCGCCATGAAGATGATGTGCATTTGGTGACATCCAAAGCCCAGAAGTTTTCACCTTTGATTCTGTACTCCTTCACCCAAGATGCCCAAAGAGAGTCCTTAGCTGTGAATAGCCTCCAAATCAGCTTGAGCTAGGGTGTTTTATTCCAACGAAAAATATCACGGAGTCCAAGACCTCCTTCACGCTTGGGGAGAGTTACAGTCTTCCAGGCCACTTTAGCAATGCTTTTCTTCGTTTCTGTGCCACCCCAAAGAAACTGAGAGCACAGGGATTCCACCTTCTTAATACAGTTTTTAGGGAGAATAAAAGCTGTAGTCCAGAAGTTGATGGAGCCATAGATAACAGAGGACAGGAGCCGTCTTCTCCCTGCAAACGAGAGGGCTTTGGCCGACCAGCTGTTGAAGTTTGATGATATCCTATCGATTAACGGCCTGTAGTCAGTGAGCCTGAGCTTTTTGTACATCAGCGGGAGACCTAGGTATCGGATAGGCATTGAACCCATAGTGAACCCAAGCCGGGAGATCTCCAAGGTTTCAGCGTTGTTCAGACCAGCAGTGTACAGCTCTGTCTTTGACTTGTTCATCCTTAAACCCGACCAAAGAGCAAACTCCTCCATTGTATCAGCAATGCATTTTACAGAATCAGCTTTTCCATCCGCAAATATCATCAACTCATCAGCAAAGGATAGGTGAGTAACCTGGAGAGGAAGTGTTGGGGAGGTAGCCAATGGACCCGTCAGTATATTTCCTCTTCAGCTGTTGAGTAAAGACTTCCAGAGCAAGGACAAAGAGATATGGCGAAAGAGGGTCGCCCTGCCTAAGCCCTCTGGTGCCTTTGAAGTAGCCACAACGTTCTCCATTTATGGCAACAGAGAAGCACGTAGTAGTTAGGCATTTCTTGATCAGGTTACGGAAAATCAAGGGGAACTCAAGCGCTTCCAGGGTATATAGAACGAAATCTCAGTCTACGGTATCAAAAGCCTTCTGGAGATCAACCTTGAGCATGCAACGCTTGGAGATTTTTTTCCAGTTGTACCCAGTGAAAAGTTCCGTAGCCAAGAGCACATTTTCCACCAGAAAGCGACCGGGGACAAAGGCTGACTGAGAAGTGGAGATTAGCGTCGAGAGATGGTCTTTCAGCCTGTTGGCTAGTAACTTCGAAGCCACTTTGTACACCATATTGCAGCAGGCGATGGGTCTGAACTCAGTGATCTTGTTTGCATTGGCCTTTTTAGGAACCAGAATAAGGAGGGTTGCATTCCATTGCTGTAACAGCTCACCTGTGCTCAAGAATTCTTTCACAGCAGCTATCATATCACACCCAATCACCCTCCAATTTCCAGTGAAGAATTCGGCTGGATAACCGTCAGGACCAGGAGACTTGTTCTTAGGGAGGGATAAGAAAGCCTTTTCAATGTCAATGTCAGAGAATGGAGCTGCAAGAGAGGTAATAGCTTCAGCAGAACATTTAACTTGCATAATTGACGCAATGTCAGGAGGAGACGAAGTTGTTGGCGTGTTAGCACCTCCCAAAAGGTTATGGAAGTAATTAACTGCATGGTGTTTTATAACGATATTCTTGTATGTGTCCTCATCATCCACTAACAAGTTACCACTATTGACATCATTGGATGTCACATTAACAATTTGCTATATGTTTTCTGAGAGTGTTTTTTAGGCCGTGTTTCCTGCTCCAGCAGGGGTATGCCAGGTTTGCAGAGGTAGTGAATCGGTTTAGAACCTGCGTTGTGATTTTCCTGATGTCTTTAAGGCAGATCTTCCCCTTGAAGAACACGGTTCTCCACTTCATGATGTGTTAATTTCTGCGAACTTTTCTCATGTTGCTTGGAATATCCTTCCATTTTTCTTTCCGTGTTTGCACTTCTTAGATGATTCTTGAGGCACCAGTCGAGATGTGGCTGTTTACCCTATCTGAGTTCATCTCCGTAACTTGTGTCCGCAGTGCTTCGAATTGAGAATGTAAGTCGGAGTTGGTTGTGGTGGCTACAAATTAATCATGATCATTTGTAGTCATTATCAAATACATAATTTAACACCTCTCCCATAGTGTTTAACGAAAAAAAACCACTGAGATATTTTGCATGTCTCCCTAAACTGCGATGTGACCATGGAATACAAAATTAACGTTTAATGTCCAGATGCAATCACACATCTCTTACCTTCGTCAATTTATTTGATTGATGTTTTATATGTATATATAACTTAACCATTCTTAAAAGGTGTGAGTTTCTAAAATATCAAACTTTTGATTTTTGCTTTAACCTCCATAGTTGTTTACCCAACTAAATTTTAATTAAATCATCAAAGAATTGGAAACCATGACAGAGGATATACTTTTGCACCATCTTCAAAATACTAGGCTACTTGGTCTATTTACCTGTGATTGAGATACCGTTAGGATTTTACCTTAATTGGTCAACAAACTGAAACTTCAAAGAAAAATACCAATTTTGTTTGATTTTATGTTTAAACATGTTTTTCTTTAGATCTGTAAAGGATTTGATATAATTGTGTAATATTATTTATGAAAGAGTGAAACAAAGTGGAGGCCACTGGTTATAAAACTAGAAAATTCGTAAACTAAAAGAAGAATTTTAGCAAAAAAAATTAAAAGAAGAAGATGATATTGAAATAACTATTTTGTCATTCATCAAAAAGGAAAATGAAAATAATAAAAATAATAATACCAAAAATGGTTTGAACTTGGATTATGAAAGTCATAACTCAATCTTTACGACTTGAGCGAACGTGTTTTGTTGATAATATTTAACAACTACAACATTTATAAAAATATAATAAAAATATAAACATATAAAAGCTTAAAACTAATCTCTAATTAATCTTTAATTAATTTCAGATTTTTTAAAAAATTCTTTAGATTCGACTGTCTAGTTCAAACCTACCGAATATACAAAACCTTAAAAAGGATAAATAAACTTTAATTTAAAATTTCGCGAACATCAAACTGAAAAAGACGCTCTCTTTCTCTCGCGACCAAAAGAAGAAGTCGACATAAGTAAACCCTAACTCCGACCTGCTTCCATGGCGGTGCCGGAGGCGTCTCCTTTTCCCCTTAAACCTCCTTTTTTTTGCTATCCTCCTCCTCTTTCAACCCTAGTTGATATGCATCTCTCTTTGAGCTGTTTCGAGTTCTCGTGAAGCTGTGATTTGCTCGACGGTGGCGGTTACTGGCGTAAGAGGCGGTGAGACTCACGGTGTGAATGAAGAGAAGATAGTCGGCTTTTTGGACTGGAGAAATTGCCAGATCTGGTTTTCTCTTTTCAGATCTCCGGTGAGAGTTTCACGGCATCTGCGCGTGGGTCGGTCAGACTTCTTCTATGTCTCGGATCTATCTTCTGGTGAGACGGTATGGAGAAGAGACACGACGTGCAGTGGATGAAGAATTTCTCTCTGGTTCTCGGGGACAACACGCTCCAAGATTCATTTTGACGGAGTAGTCACCCGAAGATATGGTTTTGTCCGCTGAAGCACGGCGGAGCTATACTTCCCAACACCGATGAATGGATTGAGATTTGTCCCAGTGGTATGAGTTCTGCATCTTCTGTAGCTGTGACTTGGTGTACCGTTCATGCTTAGCGACGTCAGGGTTCGACTTTCAGTCCGAATGATTCTGTCCGGTTTATGGCTATGGATTGAGGCAAGGGTTGACAACGGATATGGGTCAAGTCGAGAATGCACTGTTTGGTGACGAAACTGTTGGGCCCTGTTCGTTTGTACATCTGGAAGATGCATCCAGATGGTTCATCTAGATGTCTTATCCAGATGCTCCATCTGGGTGTTGTTCGTTTCTTCATTTCGTCCATGCATCCAAATGAATCATCTGAATGCAACTATGTTCGTTTGCTTGTCATTTTTTAACTTTCATCTCCATCTAGATGGACTTGTTAATAAAATGACTAAAATATAACTTTTTACGTTTCGGCGGAAAAATAGCATTTTTACGGTTTTGGCCGAAAATATTTTTGCGGTTTTTGAGGAAATATGTGTTTTTCGCGATAAAGTGCATTTTTATGGTTTTGGCGGAAAAATACGTTTTTTGCGGGTTAGACGGAAAAAGTGTGTTTTGAAGTTTTGGCGGGAAAATACACTTTTTCCAGTTTTGGCGGGAAAATACATTTTTCCGGTTTTGGCGGGAAAATACATTTTTCTGGTTTTGGCGGGAAAATACATTTTTCCGGTTTTGGTGGGAAAATGCGCTTTTCCGGTTTTGGTGGAAAAATGTGTTTTTCCGGTTTTGGCGGGAAAAATACAATTTTCCGGTTTTGGTGGGAAAATACGTTTTTCCGGTTTTGGCGGGAAAATGCGTTTTTCCGGTTTTGGCGGGAAATGCATTTTTCCGGTTTTGGCGGTAAAATTTCATTTTCCGGTTTTGGCGGTAAAATACATTTTTCCGGTTTTGGCGGGAAAATGCGTTTTCCGGTTTTGGCGGGAAAATATATTTTTCGGTTTTGGCGGGAAAATGTGTTTTTCTGGTTTTGGCGGAAAATACATTTTTTCCGGTTTTGGCGGGAAAATGCGTTTTTCGGTTTTGGCAGGAAAATATATTTTTCTGTTTTGGCGGGAAAACGCGTTTTTCCGGTTTTGGCGGGAAATGCATTTTTTCGGTTTTGGCGAGAAAATGCGTTTTTTTTTGTTTTGGCGAGAAAATGCGTTGTTTCCGGTTTTGGCGGGAAAATGCTTTTTGCGGTTTTGGCCGGAAAATGCTTTTGAAGTTTTGGCGGGAATATGCGTTTTTTGGGTTTTGGTCGAAAAGTGTGGTTTTACTGGTTTAGCCGAAAAATGAGTTTTAATGAAAATATATGTTTTATGTTTTTTTTGCAGAAAAATGCATCTTGCAGTTTTGGCGGGAAAGTGTATTTTTCCGTTTTGCGAGAAAATACATTTTTTGGTTATAGCGAAAAAATGTAAATGCAAAAAAAAATAGAATTTACGGTTTGAAAATAATATTTTGATTTTAAAAGATCATTTTTGTCATTTATTATTTTGGACTGAACTAGATGCATCTGCATCTAGATGCACCATCAAGACTCACCTTCATTTGGGTGAGAATTTGAGATGAATTCAGCTGGGTGATCCATCTGGATGTAGCATTATAATGCACTAAACGAACATCAATTTGCATCTTCACCCAGATGGATCACCTGGGTAAGCAAACGAACAGGGCCTTGGTACACGGGCTGAACTCAAATTTTGTAGAGATTAATCACTTGTACTTTAGTTAAAATCTGGTTTTCGTTCATGTCCGGTTATATGTACCATTGTTTTCGTATCGTGGGGTCTAAGTAAGGGGTCAAGAGACGGTTTCTCTCGTGGGAAAAATCGTTTCATTGTGATAAAAAATACATCGATGAATAGATTGGGTAGTGTAGGATCCGACTCAGTGTTCCTAGGTGTTACTAGATCTCATCGATTGTATGTTAGGTTTAAAATCTTTTGAAGTTGTAATCATGTATTCACATTTGGCTAACGAAAAGTTGATTTTAAGTTAAATAAAAAAGTTCAAACCTACCGTAATACTGAACAGGACTTTTACATATTTACTATTTATTCTTCACATGACTGCTATCATGTTATATAAAAGTATGGCTTGCGATTGTAGAGCCCACGAAGCTCGTTATTTGCCATCCAAGACCCGCAGGCAGCTGAGTGGTTTGCCGATACAACAGATTTTGGCTTTGAATACTATTATAGTAAAACCTCTACAAATTAATAATATTGAAACTTTAGAATTTTATTAATTTAAAGAGATATTAATTTACAAAAAAAAATTTATTTAGATTTTTTATTTTAAGATATATTTTTATTCTAAGATAAGAAAAATATTTGATTTTAGTGTATATACATTAATTTTTATTCTTTGAAATTTGATATTTATATGAATTTTATTATATTATTCGGTATATATAATATATAGTACATAGAACTTAAATGTGGTTTTAGACATAATATTACTAAATCTCATCAAAAATATACTAAGTGTTAAGAACATATAAAAATTTTATTGTGAATATAAAACAAACAATATAATAATAGGTTTCTACTTATATAAAATATGTATACATATAAATTATTAATTTATAATTTTAACGGGATCATATATTTACATAGAATTTTCTGAAAATGTATTATCTTATCATTTTATCGATTTGTGTCAAATTTTTAATCGTCCGAAGTTAGAACCGACAAAATTTATTAATTTATAAAAATTATTAATTTATCGAATATTAATTTATATAGGTTCTACTGTACTGTGAAATTATCTTCGAATTATTATGTACACGTGATATCCGAGAAACAGTGACTTATTGTAAATTATCAATGGCCCCAGTACCGAATGAGTAAAGTTCTTTATTTTTAAATTTCAATCTCGGTTCCCTCCAAGATTATAAGAAATGGAACACCACACCCCACGGGCACCAATTAAAACTGCGTGGCAAATAATCATTTGAGAATATGATTATGAGAGAAGAGTGACTTTAATATTCCGTAATTTTAATGTCAAATCTGTGTGACCGAAAGGTGTTCGTTTACACTAGAAATACAATAGAAAAACTTATTTTTCCTAGATGACGTTTTTCTTTCAAATTAAATAACATTTTTAATATAAATTTATTAACAACTTGTATTATATGACCAATAGTATTATACTTCCTCCATAAATGTCTTTTTAGATTTGTGTATATAGATTAAGAAAATATTTTCTAAACATAAACATCCCTAATAGTATTTTAATGAATAAAAATAAATTAGAGAATAGAAAGAGTCATATAGTATATAAAGTTAACAAATTTTTCATTGAAATTCTAATACGACTTATTTTATAACAAAAGTTTTAAAATAAAATCTTATTTAATATGAAACAGAGGAAATATAGTCTATTTTATTATTGGATCAAATTGTAGTTAGGTGAAATAATAAATGATATTTTTATTGAAAATATAAAAATTAAATATTTTTGCTACAATTTGTGTGTTTAATTCTAAAATATCATCTATTAAAAAACAGAGGGAGAACATAAATATTGTGTGTTCGTGTAAAATATACTCCTTTGTGAGGATATGCACACACCTAACTTATTGTAAGAAAAATTAAATAAACATAAATAAATGTACATATAATCCTTTGTCAAAATCCACGTATAATATATTCACATACATTATTTGATTGAACTAATTTTTATTTTATTGTGGGAACAGTAGATTAGGTTATAAGTTTATAACTATATTGGAGATGCATGGTAGAAAGCAAATTTAACTAATCTAGTTTTCACCGACGGCGGTTTGTGCTCCAAAGCCCAAAGAGAAGGGAGACTCCCGGGAATTAAAATAGCAAAAAACAGTCCAAGCATTAATCACTTACTGTTTGCTGATGATACTATGTTCTTCATTCCCACGGATCAACAAAGCTGCACTACCCTGAAATGCATTCTCACTCTTTATGAAGAAGCTTCTGGCCAGCGGATCAATACAGACAAGTCGTCTTTATCCTTTGCTGCAAAAACAACTTCTAGAGTAAGGAATGAGATCAAAAGAACACTGGGGATCACAAAAGAAGGAGGTGTCGGGAAGTATCTAGGATTGCCCGAACATTTTGGAAGAAGGAAAAAAGACCTCTTCCATTCTATTGTCAACAAGATAAAAATCAAGGCTGCTGCTCTGTCTACTAGGTTCCTCTCATCAGCAGGGAAGCTGACCCTCCTCAAAGCTGTGCTCTCTGCTATTCCTTCGTTTGCTATGACATGCTTTCCACTACCTGTAGGAATCTGTAATATGATTCAATCAGCCCTTACACGCTTCTGGTGGGACTCAAACACAGGAAAGAAGAAAATGTGTTGGTTATCCTGGGATAAACTCACTAAGCCTAAGGGAATGGGAGGACTTGGGTTTAAAGACATACAAACCTTCAATACGGCCCTGCTGGCTAAGCTCCCTTGGCGCATGCTCACCAACCCAAACTGCTTGCTGTCCCGTGTCCTGCTGGGGAAGTACTGCCACAAATCTCCTTTGCTTAAAGTCCAACTAGCTAAAGGCGCATCACACGGGTGGACTGGCATCTTAGCAGGCCGAGATCTACTTGTATCACATCTTGGAAGAGCTGTAGGGGAAGGAACTGAGATTAAGGTCTGGACTGATTCATGGATATCCACCTCGAACCGCGTCATTCCACACGGTCCTCTCAGGGAGGGAGACAGTGACCTTTTTGTCTCAGATTTAATTACCAGAGGGGCCTGTGAATGGAACAAAGAGCTCATCAATAAGATAATGCCGGGCTTCACTGAGGCAATACTAGAATTAAAGCCAAGTAAGACAGGAGCTAAGGATTCTTACATTTGGTATCCTTCGAAGACTGGAATCTACTCAACAAAGTCAGGCTATGCAGCAGCCGTAGCAATGCAGGAACAAGATCACACCAGCGCAAACATCCCTAGTACTTTCAACTGGTACAAGTCGGTGTGGTCGATTTCGACTGCTCCAAAGATACAGTTGTTCATTTGGAAAGCTATAAATGGGGCTCTACCCACTGGGGAAAATCTTCAGAAGAGAGGACTGATGCAGAACACTCTATGCGTACATTGTGGCCTAACAGAAACTACAGAGCATCTCCTTCTCCATTGTTCCTTTGCAAGACAGGTATGGAACCTAATACCGCTCACATCTCCTATTGAACCAGATGATTTTCCGCAGATCATATCAGCTGTCGGAGCAGCAACATCGTGGCTCTGCCTACCACCCTGCGGTGTCTCAGGTGACATCTTCTCTTGGGTGGTGTGGAATCTATGGATCACTAGAAATCAGTTGTTGTTCGAAGCGCGCCCTGCATCTGCGAGTACTACAGCTCTAAAGGCTTTGATGGGTGCTCGGGAATGGACCCAAGCGCAGGAACCTCCTCCGAAAGTAACGAAGAACACTCAGATCCAAGGAAGACCTGATTCACTCCCCACCGGAACAGTCGCGTGCAATACTGATGCGGCCTGGAGGAAGGAATCTCTTGATGCAGGTCTCGCTTGGATCTTCGACTCTTCTACAGCGCTGATCGTCTCGGATGGATGCAAATTCCAAGCTCGGGTTTCGTCGGTTCTCATGGCTGAAGGGTTGGCGGTGAGGGAAGCCCTTTCCCACGCCCTACACATCGGCATCTCCAAAATCTGGCTTCGATCAGATTCTCTATCGCTAATCAAGGCGATAAATTCGGTTTCCAAGCCGATGAACCTCTACGGAGTTCTATCGGACATCGAATGTCTCTCTGCGTCTTTTGAATTCTGTTGTTTTTCCTTTGTCCCTAGAGAAGAAAATGGGCCTGCGGACAATCTGTCCAAAGCCTGCTTGTATCACGCTGCTACCACTTGGGCCTGAGGCCGGTTTGAAGTTTATAAAATTTCTGTTGTTCAAAAAAAAAAAAAGTTTTCACTGACGGCTTATCCGGAAAGATTGTGGACTATATAAGATCTTTATTTTTGGACAAAGGACTATCTCTTTTATGTTAAAATTTACGTATAATGTAACTGAATGATTAATTCTACGGCAATAAACATTTTTAAATGACAAAAAATAAAATAAAGAATTTTACCAAAAAAAAAAATAATAATAAAGAAAACAGAAAAAAAAATGGAACAAAAAAGAAAGAAAAGAGAAAATCATTGTCACGTACAATGATTAAGTTGGAAAATATACAGAGCTATATATAAATATGTATATAGGTACAGCTAGCTAGCATGCAATGTAGCGGGAAAGCGAGTGCATGGACTTCAGTGAGTGTGTCTCATATAATGCCATTTTAACTTTTAACCTATAAAGAAAATTCTCTCTTTCTCACTCTTGTTTCAACCAAAATACCAAAAAACATTCGCGAGAGTCAATAAAGCATCAGACAAACAACTAACCACATACACACCACCGCTTACATGTACATTGATGTTTATTGATGTACACATTCTAACATATCATCGGGAATACAAATTTTAAACAAGATTACTGTTACGCTAGTATCATCTGATAAAATGTATATAAAATTATCAAAACTAAATCTTAAACTTAATTATTACTTAGCATATAGTTTTGCATATATGTTATTGTGTTCATCTGTTGTTATAAGATATTTAATATTTTGTAATTAAAAGATAATATGTTTTCTTGAGTCGTTATAACAGTACAAAATATTATTGTATAGAAGTACTAAGTCTATCATAATCACCGCTAAATTTGTTATAAAAAATAAAAATAAAACGACTGGATTTGTTAAGAACAGACACTATAATCAAGAGATTAGCTCATTTTTCAAAAAAGAAACTCAAGAGATGAGCTAAACTAAAAATTCATAATTAAGAATACATAGCAATAAAAATGTACATAGGGGTACATCACATTCGCAGATTACAAGGGAATTCTTAAGTAGATTCTGTTATTTTCTAATATTTGATTATTTTAATATTGAATTTCTAGATACCAAATACTTAGTCTGTACCTAAACCAGATCTACATAAGAATTCCACATTCTCTGCCTCATCTTCTTCACCTACCTTCAGGGTACAATGGGAAAAGCTCGAGCGTTACATTATCAATGATTTTGTTGAAAGTAGTTGCCATTGTAGCATTTTTACTACTATTTATGTTTCGTCTGCTATCTATCTCCAAGTTCTCAAATCCCCAGCTCCTACATGTCCTCTTGTACTCAGTTTCTTCCACTAACTCCCCCTTCTCAACCATTGAGTCTCTCTACACAAACAATACACATAACTTAATAATTATAGTTAACTAAAAACGCATAAGAAAACTATATAGACTAATCCTTAACCAATACACACCCTGATTACGTCAAATGACGATGTTGTTGTTGTCTTCGTTGTTACACTTGCGTTATTGATATTAGTGGTCTTGAAGCTGCTTTGGCAACTTAAGCTGATGAAGTTGTTCCGCTTCTGCTTCTGCCTCTCGCGGGCTTTGTGGTTCTGAAACCAGTAAAATACATTCTTTCCTTCAATTTTTCCGTATTTACCGAGTTGAGAAGTGATGTGCTCGATCTGTTGCGCATTAGGAGTGCGCATTCCACCTTTGTATAACATCTCAAGTATCCCTATCTGTTCTTGAGTTGGGTTCCACCTTGTCCCTCCCTGGTGCGTCTCCACCTAACATACCATATTTGTTAGTTGGAAGAAAATTTTAATATAATAGAAGACGGCATGAACCCATTAAGTCATTACAGTTAGGCAATGTTTTACGTCTATGGTTATTTTGAAAAACTCTTAATATTGTGATAGTGTTATTTTGGATGTAGAATAATATGCTGACTGTAAAATAAGATAACTGACTTGAGGAAGGTCTCGTTGGTGTTCAATAGAGTATTCAAATTTTCTTGGACCGGTTTGATCGGGTTTAATGAAGCTCTTGAGGTCAAAAGTAGCGGAAGTGACGCCGGAGGAAGAAGAAGGAGAGCAAGGGCTGCCGGAGAGCTTAGGGGCGAGAGGACGGAGGCGTTTGCAGCTTAGGCTAAGGGATGATGGCGAATCATGTTGTTCCCAGGACGAAGACCCATTGGAAAACTCATGAACCTTCATTGCTTTAATATCTTTATTTCGAAAATGTTGTCTCGTTACAAGACTTGGCTGATGTATATATAGAAGAGATGTGGAAATATTAATGTGTAGTGAATAAATTATAATAACTATAATTGGTGATATCCAGTTGGCTAGGAAAAAGAATGGAAAAGAACAGATGATTTTTTACAAAAGTGGGACGTCGGGAAACCAAAGACCAAATGATGGGTTATGGTTGACTTTTATCATTTTAAATCTCTTTATCTTTATTGTAAAATTAAATATTCGGAAGCAAATGCATTAGATAAAGACCAAATTTCAGACTAAGTAAAGACAGTGAAATCTATGATTTGTTTTTAGAAAGTGAAATTTCATGGCGTAAATATTGATAGACGTACGTGTGTGATGTGTCTACTATATACACATAATACATGCGTACGTGTGTAATGTGTTCAAGTCTGCATGTTACTTCGAACCATGTATAATCCGTACCAACTACAATAAAGTAATTCATGTGTATTCTACTATTCATTCATGCGTGGATTGAGATGTAGCAATATATTATTAAACCGAGTACCAAATCTCTCTCTCTCTCTCTCTCTCTCTCTCTCGTAGACTAGTTGTATTACTATAGTGCTGTTGATAGCACGTCAGATGGTGCTGAACAAATGAATTAGCTTATCAAACCGGATGAGTGAGATTCATGTGTAAGACAAACAAGTCAAACAACATAAGTTATGCAAAATAATGATAACAAAAACCAAATAGTGATTATAACAAATAATGTTATTATAAGCTTTTCTTCGGAAAATATGTGTTGAGATAAGCTTGACGATAGCTTGAGAGTCAAGCAACCTATTCCTAGTTAGTTTATGATCTTAGAGATAAGGATCATAATATATTGTTTGTGTTACAATTAGGAATAGGAAAATATAATGTCTCTATATAAAGCAATGTCGAATATGACATATGCTACGAATTGTGTGTGATTGAAAGCTTTAGTTTTTTGAATTATTTTTCTAAAGCAATAAAGAAAAGCGTTCTTTATATTCTGATTTCGAGTTCTATATTTGGTATCAGAGCGTTCGATACCTGGAAACACGAATCGTGAACAACTGGTATCACGAAACCAACGACTGAAACGATGGCTGACATCAAAGACGATCCAGATACGACCACCAAGGGGACAGGACCCTCTTCGATAAAATTTCCGATGCTAACCACCTCAAATTACACTGTTTGGGCCATGAAGATGAAGATTGCGTTGAAGGTCAACAAGGTCTGGGAAGCTATCAACCCCGGCAACAAACATGAAGAAAAAAATAACATGGCTATTGCTTTGATATTCCAATCTATACCTGAGGCTCTAACCTTGCAAGTAGGCGACCTTGATACAGCCAAGGCAGTGTGGGACGCAATCAAAGCAAGGCACGTTGGGGCAGAGAGAGTACGAGAGGCACGATTGCAAACTTTAATGGCAGACTTTGATCGACTTAAGATGAAGGAAGCAGATACTATAGATGACTTTGTAGCGAAGCTTGCCAAAATCTCATCTAAATCTGCCTCTCTCGGGGAGATTATCAAAGAACCGAAGTTGGTGAAGAAATTCTTGAAAAACTTACCGAGAAAGAAGTATATTCATATGGTCGCGTCTCTTGAACAGGTCTTGGACCTAAATATGACGAGCTTTGAAGATATTGTGGGTAGGTTAAAGGCGTACGAAGAACGGATATGCGAAGAAGAAGAGAACCATGATGATCAAGAGAAACTCATGTATACAAACATGGAATCTCAGCGTGATAACTATGGAGGAAACAGAGGACGTGGCAGAGGCGGAAGAAAAAACTGGAGAGGAAGAGGACGAGGCCGTAATGGAGGCTTCTACGCACAGAGAGAGGCATATAAACAGACTCAAGACCGAGATACATCTCATATAACATGCTTTCGATGCGACAAACTCGGTCATTATGCAGCAGATTGTCCGGATAGGTTGCTTAAGTTGCAAGAAACGGTAGAGAAGAAAGAAGATAACACTCAAGAGGCTGACGAGTTGATGATGCACAAGGTAGTTTACTTAAACGAAAGGAAGGTAAAACCAAGCGTGTTTGAAGCTGAGCAAGGCGTAGAGAACTTGTGGTATCTCGACAACGGAGCAAGCAACCATATGAGTGGTAACTGTTCCTTCTTCCTCTCTCTGGATGAAGAAATCACTGGAAAAGTGCGATTTGGGGATGATTCTAGGATTGATATTAAGGGGAAAGGCTCGATTCGGTTTATCCTAAAGGGAGGTGAGAAGAAGATACTAAATAATGTCTATTACATACCCGGTCTGAAGAGCAACATTGTGAGTTTGGGTCAGGCCACAGAGGCAGGGTGCGAAGTGAGAATGAAAGACGACCTGCTAATGCTTCTCGATCGTGCGGGACATCTGATAGTTAAGACAACGAGATCAAGGAACCGCTTGTATAAAGTAATATTGCAAGCGGACACCTTTCAGTGTATGTTAACAACAGTTCCTAGTAACTCATCAAGGTGGCATGCACGCCTTGGGCATGTTAACCTAGAGACAATGAAGTTGATGATAAAGAAGGAACTTGTCGTTGGCATACCTCAACTGAGCATCGAGAAGGAGACGTGTGTATCGTGTTATCTTGGAAAACAAACGAGGCAGCCATTCCCACAGTCAACCGGATACAGAGCAAATCATCTTCTAGAGCTTGTCCATGGAGATTTATGTGGACCCATTACCCCGACTACACCAGGGCACAAGCGCTACGTATTTGTGCTAATAGATGATTGCAGTCGATACATGTGGACAGTGTTGCTTGAAAGGAAAAGTGAGGCATTTGATAAATTCAAAACATTCAAGAGACTTGCGGAACAAGAAACAAGAGCAGAAGTAAAAACATTCCGAAGTGACAGAGGAGGAGAGTTCATGTCATAAGAGTTTATATCCTATTGTGACAAGAACGGTATCAATCAAAATCTAACTGCTCCCTACTCTCCCCAACAGAATGGAGTCGTCGAACGACGAAACCGTACGTTAATGGAGATGACACGAAGTCTCTTTAAGCACATGGGCGTACCAAACATCCTGTGGGGTGAAGCTGTTCGTCACGCTACTTACCTAATTAATCGTATCGCAACAAGATCCTTGATCGGAAGAACGCCGTATGAAGCATTACGAAGTAAAAAGCCAAATCTTGAGCATCTCAAGGTCTTTGGGTGTGTCTGCTTTGCAAGAACAGAGGAGGCAGGTAGAAAGAAACTCGACGACCGATCAAGAGTCTTGGTGCACTTAGGAACCGAACCGGGCACCAAAGCATATCGCTTACTGGATCCTACAAACAAAAAGATCGTAGTAAGCCGGGACGTCCACTTTGATGAAGAACGTAGGTGGAACTGGGGGATGTCTGAGTCTAAGGGAGCTGAGAGTTTTGAAGTAGAGCTGTGGCCATTAAAGGATGATCACAATCAAGATGATGTTACGACGATGGACGAGAACACACATAGCGAAGAAGAAAGTGATAAAGAAGAGCACGAAGAAGAAGAAGAACAGCTTCAGTCAGAACCAAGACGATCGTCGAGGATAAGCTCCAAACCATCCTATCTAGACGATTACGTCTTAATGGCAGAAGCAGAGTGTGAAAGGTTGCTGATGGTAATTAACAATGAACCATACGACTACAACGAAGCTAAGGAGTTAAAGGTATGGATCGATGCCTGCTTAGACGAGATTGCGTCCATAGAGAAGAATAATACTTGGACTCTTGTTGAGCTACCAAGAGGGTTCAAACCTATTGGACTGAAATGGGTTTTTAAGATTAAAAGAAACGCAGACGAGAGTATCAGTAAGTACAAAGCTCGGTTAGTGGCGAAAGGATATGTTCAGCAACATGGCATTGATTATGACGAGGTCTTTGCACCAGTAGCTAGGATCGAGACAGTCAGATTAATCATCGGACTTGCAGCATCATATCGTTGGGAGATACATCATCTCGATGTTAAAACAGCGTTCTTACACGGTGATCTCAAGGAGGAGGTATATGTTTCCCAACCTGAGGGTTTCGAGGTAAAAGGGAAAGAAAACAAAGTCTACAGATTGAGGAAAGCTCTTTATGGTTTAAAACAAGCTCCTAGAGCTTGGAATATTAAACTTAATACGATTCTACAAGAGCTTGGATTTACACGGTGCTCTAAAGAACCTTCGCTTTACAGAAAGGAGGAGAAGAAAGATCTTCTCATTGTGTGTGTTTATGTCGACGATCTACTTGTAACAAGCTCCTCTCTACAACTTACAATCGACTTCAAGAAAGAAATGGGAAACAAGTTTGATATGAGTGACTTAGGTAAACTAACCTATTACCTAGGCATCGAGGTACGACAGTATGATGGAGGCATCGTTCTATCTCAGGATAGATATGCGAGAAAGATTCTTGAGGAAACAGGTATGAAAGCGTGCAACCTTACTCATATTCTCATGGAAGTAAACGTAAGGTTGTTGAAGTCTCCACTTGAAAGAAGCATTGATGAAAGGGAATATCGACGCAGCATTGGATGTTTACGCTATTTGTTGCATACAAGACCTGATCTGTCCTTTCCTGTTGGAGTGCTTAGTAGGTTTATGAAAGATCCCAAGGAGTCTCACGGCGCAGCCTTGAAACAGATTCTGAGGTATCTACGCGGAACAACCACCCTCGGTCTACGTTTCACTCGAGCAACAAGTTTGGTCTTGACTGGTTTTAGTGATAGTTCACACAGTGTGGACGTTGATGATGCTAAATCAACAACCGGTCACGTTTTCTATCTCGACAATAGCCCTGTGACTTGGTGTTCTCAAAAACAAGAGATAGTAGCACTATCCTCATGTGAAGCTGAGTTTATGGCAGCAACGGAAGCTGCAAAACAGGCGATTTGGCTTCAGGAACTTTTGAGTGAAGTTGTCGGAGAAACAACTAAGAAAGTCATCATAAGAGTTGATAACAAATCTGCAATAGCACTCAAAAAGAATCATGTGTTTCATGGGCGTAGTAAACACATTCATAGAAGATTTCACTTCATACGTGAGTGTGTGGAGAACGAACAAGTTGAAGTTGAGCATGTACCGGGAAATGAACAACGAGCCGACAACTTACAAAGTCACTTGGCCGTTTGAAGTTTAAAGAGATGAGGCGACTAATTGGAGTACTTGAAGTGTGTGAAAGTGAGGTCAAGCTTAAGGAGGAGAATGTTGAGATAAGCTTGACAATAGCTTGAGAGTCAAGCAACCTATTCCTAGTTAGTTTATGATCTTAGAGATAAGGATCATAATATATTGTTTGTGTTACAATTAGGAATAGGAAAATATAATGTCTCTATATAAAGCAATGTCGAGTATGACATATGCTACGAATTGTGTGTGATTGAAAGTTTTAGTTTTTTGAGTTATTTTTCTAAAGCAATAAAGAAAAGCGTTCTTTATATTCTGATTTCGAGTTCTATAATATGAATACTGTAATTATACCGAAGTTCAACCACTTTCATATATATATATGGATTTAAATTGTTTTGGTAATCACATTAAACTTTTAACCATTTTTATAGTTTTGCAATGTTGTTTAGGAACTTATTAATAATGAATAAAAACATAAACAACTCAATACGAAGATACAATAATCAAGAAGGCTTTTTACATGAAAAGTAAAACACGAGAAAGGAAGCTGATTGAAGTTCCGAGCCGGAAAAGAGAGCAAACTATAACAAACAAGATGGTCAGCTGACTTGCGAACGACACCTAATGGAGAGTAGGAGCCTTTGATTCAAAGGCTTTGAAAATCTTTGTATTATGTTTCTTCCATACAAGGTTGATTGTTGCCTAAAATATTAGATTGATTAAGCACAAAGCTTGAAAAGATTGCTAATGCCAAGGGAGATTGATTTAAGCTGCCACGGACTGGATATCCTATGGAAGCTGTGGCCAGATTTGAGCTGCAAAGAAATACCAAATACTTCACGAGGAAAGGACAGTCAAAAAACAACTGGTGGTGGATTTCCTCAGATGAGAACCACGACACACATCTTTAAAGGATCTTCATCACACATCTTATTTTGTATATATCCTATCGACGGAATCATCCAGTCTTATAAAGTAGGAAAAAAACTTAGTGTTATAAAGTAGACTTTTCTACGAAAGGGTATCACACTATCTGACATGAGTTTGGAATGCTTTCCGACTAATATCAAGGTGTAGTAGATCACCTGTTATCCAACTACCATTATACTGTCTGGACTGAATCCCAACCCATACATTTTGTTTCAATGGAAATAAGCGCATGATCGCAATCCAGGCTGTAAATGAATTCATGTGTACTTTCTCCTTAAACCAGACCACACTATGCCACGGTTGAGGATGAGAAGACTAACAAAAATGTTCATATGCTACTCTAGAGAAGAAGGACCTACTGAAAATGACGTTTGATTGAAGCCAAAGGAATTTTTCCTCATCCTACACCGGATTAGGAGGAGATAACTGAGTCAAGGTTATTTGAAATACCTCAATTGGTGATCTGGTTGCCGGAAAAATCCAAGACCTATTCCTGACAGCATCAAAATGCAAATCACGCCTTAAACATAAATGTCGAGGTTCATTGTGACCAAGGAAAGGTAATACATAGAAGTTTTAACACACTCTGTCCTGCATGGGAATAGACAGTCGTTCTATAGACAAGCGTAGTCAATGTGGAGACAAAATATCAACCCCGATACTCCATAAGCGTGGTCGAGAGATCGAGTCAGAAGCATGGGAAGTTTCTACGACCGAAACAAAGTCTCTCATTGCTCGAGAAGAGTGTAGTCAGCTCAGAGCTAGTTATGATAGCTGAGAATACAAGCTCAGAGTCTAGTAGACCAGCTCGGCAATCTAGGTGGCCAGCTCAACAAGCTTGATGAACAGCTTGACCGGATAGTTGTGTCGGGTCGACCATAACTTCCGGGTTTACTTGGTGAGTTCGAGTGGTTAAGCATCTAGGCTAGGGTGGCTCGGTTGGGTTATTTTAGGATAGGGTTGGTCTGAAGCAAAGGGGATCAATGGCGGTTGAGGTTTAGTTTAGGGTGGTTATGGGCACAAGTAGAAGGGAGAATAGTCATGAGTGAAAGTTGTACCATTTTTTCCCTTGTCCAATGGTGACCCATCAAATATTTCCCCTTTTTCTGTAAATATCTATTGACTTCTCTTCTTTTGGGGGTTAGACATTTAGACAAGGAAAAGTCATAGAGACAGAAATATGTATATATATAGAGAAAGTTCGGCGAGAGGCAAGAAGAAGGCTAACCGGCAAACAGTTGAAGCCTAGTGGTCCACTCGACAAGGACAGTGGTCGGACAGTCCGACGAGGCAGTTGGTCAGTTTCTTAAAAGGACACTGAAAGGATTCCTTGAAGCACTGCAATTTCTCTTCTCATACGTTCTTCATGATTTTCTAAGGTGAGTGTGTTGATGTTGGGTCATATCCCAAGGCCCATGGCTAGTGGGTTCATAGTTCTAGCCTTTGTAATACCCGACCAAGACGCTAGTCCGAACCTGACTCACAAAGGCAATAGGCGACCCGAGTTGGACCAGTTTATATTTTTAAGTTCTTATCTTGTTCACGTATAATATTCATGTAAGGTTCTAACCATTATTCCCTAACTACTCAATCAAACACACATAAGCAAAGAAAGCCATATGGCCGCATTGTGTATAAATCATAAGGGATTCTACACAACATGAGACCTAAATGACTCAAACACCACTCAAACCCACTAGTTGCCTGTCTTGTGTCAACCCGAACAATCCTTAGAACCTGCCACATTCAATGAGGCATACGCAACTAAAAATCTCTTAGTGAGATGAATCATTCTTTCTACACGGTTAGTCCCAAAATCTAATCCTAACATGCACATGATCTGAAAGCCTTTTAGATGATGATGGCTTCTTGACCCAATCAATCCATTCAACACTCGGCCTCATGGTCTCGGTCCGCTGGGTATGGTTCATTCCCAAGGGTAGACCTTGGAGAATTCCTCCCATATGTTGTCTGCGTTAACCAATCACCTAGTACCTTATGTAAACCGATCGAACCATTGGACTCAGCCAAGCATACAACCATACTTAGGGTCTATAGGCTAATATACCCGGTTTGAGTAGTCTACATGAATGCACTAATCAAAGGTAATACACTCGGCCTCAATGTCTTATTTATCGATAAGAAACACTCAATCATCCAACCAAATAATCATAATCTAACCCAAAGGAAATGACCATGAACCGACTAGTCATAAACCTTCGGTCCTAACCCTACGTCATCACACTCACCTTAGCCAATTAGAGAGAAATAAAAAGAATGAGAAGAAGAGAATCAAAAATACAAAGTCACCTTTTCTGTCCTTTCCCAAACTCTGACCAATCGTCTCGCCTGACCACCCGAGCACTCGCCTAATCGGACAAACCACTCGGTCTTAATTCTTCTCTGGTTAGATCTCTTTATCCCTCAAGATTTATTTGGTAATTAGATAATGAAATTATCTTTTCAAACCATATTTGAATATTACAACTAAATAATAAAAATTTAAAATATGATTGATAGACTTGAGTCACCTATCAGGCTAGGTCGCCTATCGGCTTAGGCCGCCTATCAGCTTAGTTCGTGCGAGGATTATCTTGACTAGTGTCTGGATTGGACCTTACAAAAATCACAAATCGAACCAGAAATAGCTGGCACGTCCGTTATTAACCTGATATCTCAAATACCAAAAGACCACCTGTTTTGAAACTAGTTGATATACTGATTCATGATATATATATATATATATATATATATATATATATATATATATATATATATATATATATTGATTCATGATTTTTTCTTTAAATTACAAAAGACCACATGCTTTGGAATAAGCACACTAAATTGCAGTACAGTTTTATCGGCTTTTTATATAGCCACAGGTTGTCTTCCCATTTAACAAAAACTAGATCTTGATCTGTGCGACTGCACAGGTGCATGTTTTATAGCATATACAAACTTTAGAAAACAAAAAAATTAACGATTCCATCTAACTACTTTTGTTTATTGTTTAAACTATGTATTTCATCATTGTATCATGTAACAGGGACGTCCGTAAAATGTTGTGAGCCATAAATATTGTAGAAAGAATTTTAAGGTGAGCGGTAAAATCGATGGCATTTCAAATTATTTTATCAGTTGAATAATCAATATAACAACGACCGGTTTGATAGTCCATAAAAAATTAAGGTTTGTATGTTGGGTAATTCTGTTTCTAGGATTTCATATCTGTTTTTTTTTTTTAAACATCTATATGTGGTTTATACATAACTCTAGTGAATTTATATGATTTTGGGGGTTGTATGAAATGGTATTTTTATGATCAGTTATGGTTTTGGGTGTGTATGACTTGGTTTGATCTCTAATCTCGCGTATATATTTTATACGTATGTCATATTTCTTGTTTGATTAGCATTGGACCAACACAAAAACATGTCTAAAGATATTACAAAATTACAGGCCCATTCGTGTATGTTTTTTTTTATATAGACCCATTCATATAGTATATGTAGATTTAGGAAGTTAATTATAAAATATTAAATTAATACATTGCTATCAATGTTTCCAAATAACCTTTTATTATTTTTTTTTACTACTATCCATGTTTCCAAACATATCTAAATGGTACTTCTACTTTAACAAGATAGATTTGATCAGTTGAATAATCAATATAGCAATGACCGGTTTGATAGTCCATTAAAAATTAAGGTTTGTAAGTTGGGTAATTCTGTTTCTAGTATTGTATATCTGGTTTTTTTTTGAAACATCTATTTCTGGTTTATACATAACTCTAGTGAATTTATATGGTTTTGGGTTTGTATGAAATGGTATTCTTATGATCAGTTATGGTTTTGGGTGTGTATGACTTGGTTTGATCTCTAATCTCACGTTTATATTTTATATATATGTCATATTTCTTGTTTGATTAGCATTGGACCAACACAAAAACATGTCTAAAGATATTACAAAATTACAGGCCTATTCGTGTATGTTTGTTTTTTTATATAGACCCATTCGTATAGTATATGTAGATTTAGAAAGTTAATAATAAAATATTAAATTAATACATTGCTATCAATGTTTCCAAATAACATTTTATTCTTTTTTTTACTATTATCCATGTTTTCAAACATATCTAAATAGTACTTCTACTTTAACAAGATAGATTTGATCAGTTGAATAATCAATATAGCAATGACCGGTTTGATAGTCCATTAAAATTTAAGGTTTGTATGTTGGGTAATTCTGTTTCTAGTATTGTATATCTGGGTTTTTTTTTGAAACATCTATATGTGGTTTATACATAACTCTAGTGGATTTATATGGTTTTGGGTTTGTATGAAATTGTATTCTTATAATCAGTTATGGTTTTGAGTGTGTATGACTTGGTTTGATCTCTAATCTCATGTCTATATTTTATACATATGTCATATTTCTAGTTTGATTAGCATAGGACCAACACAAAACATGTCTTAAGATATTACAAAATTACACACCCATTAGTGTACGTTTGTTTTTTATATAGACCCATTCGTATAGTATATGTAGATTTACGAAGTTAATTATAAAATACTAAATTAATACATTGCTATCAATGTTTGCAAATAACTTTTTTTTTACTATTTCCAAACATATCTAAATGGTACTTCTATTTTAATAAGATAGATGAATATGTTGTATACATGGATATGACAAAATAGACGTCTTGAGCTCCTATAATTTAGGCGGAATGTTGAGGTACTAAAAATAATAGTCTGTTATAAATACATGGGTATCAAAAAAACTTATATATTCATTGAGATTGACAATGACCCATGAGCCAATAGGTTTGCTTTTACAAAGTTAGGTTTCGATTTTTTTGTGGATCAAAATGCATGTGATTTAATAGAAAATTCCAAACTAAAACCTTGACAAAATCTTTCATTAATTCTACTATCTGCAGCCCAGTAGGGACATCATTTTTTCGCACCTTTCTTCATCTCAAGAAATTATTTTAGAAAACACACAGAAAAGGTAGCTTTAATGATATGATGTCGAGTGCTTTTCGGTGGCTCTCAAGTCTCAACTACTTTATTTAGAGAAAAGAAGAATAATAAGAACAATGAAATATTGCACAAAAAAATTAAAGAAAAATGAAAAAAAAAGAAGAAGAAGAATGAAATAAGGGGGCAAATGTGTCTTCCAATCCCAATGCTCAGAAATTGTTTTTTTTTTTGAAAAGATCCAATACTCAGAAATGACTCTCATTACTTTTGATTACGGGTGGGCGCAAAGCGAGTACTTATTTTTTTTACGTA
Source organism: Brassica napus (assembly GCF_020379485.1). Lineage (NCBI taxonomy): Eukaryota > Viridiplantae > Streptophyta > Magnoliopsida > Brassicales > Brassicaceae > Brassica > Brassica napus. The sequence continues at coordinate 4,126,168 of NC_063441.1, read as the reverse complement.
TACTTGATACTTGACTTGCTTTAAACGAGTAATAAATTTTTTGACTTGTACTTGACTTGTCGAAAAAAATTACTTGTTATTTCGAGTACTTGTTCAAAAATATGTTACTTGCAAGTTACTTGACTTGTTCGATCACTTACTACATACAACAAGTACTTATTAATTATTTGGATATATTTTCAAGTTTCTAAGAATTACTCGATAGATAATAATCTATGAAAGAAGGTTATGAAAGTTTCTTTTATTTACTCGACTTGTTAAAAACACGAGAGCTATTATAAATAAAATATTTGTACCTAATATATAAAAAAAAGAAACTTAATACATATATTTCGACATGAATGTGTTGTTTACTTCTAACAACAACAAAATATATGTTTACGGCTGTTTTTATGGTTTCATTATTATTTTTTCAGTTGTAAAACAAGTAGCAAGTAAAAATAACTACCTCATCTGTAAAACAAGTACCTCATATGATGTTCATTAGGCACGTTTATATATCCCTTGAATATAACAAGTAAAATCTGACATTTATGACATAAATAATTTTATTGAATCAATTTACAAATGATAAAAATATATTTAATGAAGGGAAAAATCCTTTAAAAACACAATAATACAGAAATAATATTATACAATATTCTAAGGATAATAGTAAGAAGGATCATGTTTTAGTAAGTTAGATATTAAAACACCGATAAAAAAACTAATGAAACGTTAGTCTTTGACACATTATCTGAAACTCAAAAACCAGTATTTTAAAATTCGACCCAAACACCGAACCGGAAAACTTCTCTGATTACTGGGTCATTGGATCAACCATGGGTGAATCGCGGGTTAATAAATAAATAAAATTTAGTATATAATAATATATTAGCTAAGAAAATAAAAAGATAGAAACTAAAGTTAAGTATTTTCTAAATATTGTTCAAAACATAAAATAATAGTATGGATATGTATATTTTATGTTTAAAACATTTAGAAAATACTATATTTGTTTTTTATTTGACATACAAAATATCAAAAAAATAGTTTTGACTATTTATTTTTTTTGTAACAAGTTAATAACTTAATAGTTATGACATCTAACAAAAATATATCAAGACTTAAAATTCATAAATATTTAAATGTCTAATGTGTAAAAGTCACTGCTAAACATGATTCAAATCATATGGTTTTTTATAGGCTTGGGCATTCGGTTTGTCCAATCGGGTCTCGGTTTTTCGGATTTATCAAAATCTGCCTCATTCGGGTTATATGAAAGTTTGGTTCAGAATCGGTTCGGGTTTTATCAGATTCGGGTCGGGGTCAGTAAATCTTCAAAGAACCGGTATAAACCGATATAATTTCTGATTCAGGTCCCAATCTGTTCTTCGATCTAAAATTATCTGATTTGTATCTACTTTATAACCAAAGCATAAGTAAAATCGGTTTCTCTGATTTAAAGTACATGATTTCTACCTATTTTGTAACCAAAACATAAGTATAATCGATTCAAAAAAAAGGAAGAAACATCAAATGTGATCATTCCAAATAAAATGTAAGGTAAACATAGTAATTGATAGAAAGAAACTCAAATAAATGAAAGTACAAAACGAAAACCAAATTCTATTGAAATGAGAAACATTATTCAATGAAAATAAAACGAAAATCTAAAAATTTCAAGCTTCAACCGCCAACTTCAACCATCAACCTTCATGTAATCGATAAGTATTGTATATGTTCAATAATATATTAGTGTATTTTGGATACATATTAGGAATTAAGATCATGTGTGGTACAAGTTTTTTTTTTGGGGATTTTGAATGTTTCGGATCCTATCAGATATCCATCTAGGTTCGAGTTTGGTTCAGATAATACCCATAATCCGTAATACCATAAAACAAGATCCATTCGGTATTTATATCGGGTTTGGATCGGTTTGGATTTATTTTTATCGGATCGGGTTCGGTTCAAGTTTCCGGTTCAGTTTATTTTCCCAGCCCTAGTTTTGCATAAACAATTAGAATAAAATCAGTGACTTTCAAGACAAAACATATTTAGTTAGAAACATGTAAAACAAAAAGATAAAATAAACACATGCGATTAACGACAAAGAATGGAAAACATAGTAGAGCTTAGAACATGTAAAACGTAGTAAGCGAGATTTATGATAAACGAGAACTTAGAACATGTAAAGCTTAACTTCTTAATAAAAATTTAAAATACAAAACAGATTAACAAAATAATTTAAAAAAAAAATAAATATGTAAAAGTTATTTATTGGTTCAACCAGTGGTTTAAAAGGTAATCGAGTTCTGTGTTTTAGTGATTTTTTGTAGGTTTTTTTGGATTTTTAAATATATTTTTTCACAAAACCCAAACCAGATTTTTTTGGGTCACCAGGTTTACCGGTTCAACCGTGGATCAGGATCATGTTTCAAAACACTGCCAAAAACTGTACCCAAACCGAATAAAAATCAGAACTTAAATCGGACAGAAATTATAAAATAAATAAATGGTATTTATTTCTCTAAAACCTAAAACCTGAAACAAACAAAAAAATCAAACGGGTACCTGAATATTCGAAAAAATAATAAATATTAATAATTTATAATTTATATATAATTATAATTTATAAATAACAAATATTCAAAATCACCAAATTACTCTAAGTCCCTGAGTTTTGTGGTTTTCCGGGTTTAACTCTGGTTTTAAGCATTTTTGGGATTTTCCGTTTAACCCCGAATTAAATCCAATCTATTTCTAATTTGCTTCAACTGCAATTTTTATATGAAAATAAAAACATGACCTAAATCCGATATTACCCAAACTGATTCGATACAATAATGTATGGTTTCTTAACGGGTCTCAAACATCCTAATCTGAATAACCCAAAAACCGAATAACCCGAATCGAAAACACGAATGCCCAACATGATGAGCCGTCAAAATAATTACTCTCAATTATAGATGGTAAAAATCAAATATTAAAATTTAAACAAAAAATGATAGTAACTTTTAAATAGAAAAAATTAACCGAACTGTTGTCCCACGCTTTCAAAACGCCGGTCAAAATCTAGTATAACGGTTAAAACCTTTTAAACCATGATATATCATATTTAATAACTTACTAAAATGGCTTTAAATATAAGATATAACTAGAATAACCTATCTAGATTTGTCAAGATTTTTGAAAGACACCTATACTAAAATATCGTATTACAAATCCTTGATGTTTACTTGATTTATCAAAAAATCTTATTACAAATATGTTCTTATTAATTAAATTACTTTTGGAAGATAAATTAACTAAAAAGAAACAAGAATGAGTCAAATACTAAAGTAAATCAGTGGTAGTTTTTTAAACTATATTTAAAATGAGTTTAAAAATAATTATAATCTTGTTAGTTCATTTTTTTCTCTTCGTTCATGATTTATATTTTGTGTTCAAAAGAAAAGAAGATTATTAAAGATCAAACTCATCATATTTAGAATATGACGATCGCCGGAAGTCCGACATGCTTTAGCAAACTTTCGTCTGGAGGACTTGAGAAATCTACAAAAATTTCGATACGTTAAAATCTACTAGCTTTTGGTAGACTTTTATCCACATATATATATATATACTCCGTGGACTGTTTGCAAAATTTTACTTCAAAATTATTTATAAATAAATTTTATCAAAAAAAAATTACTTATAAATCATAAAAGCATCATTTTTTTTAAATAGCTTATTCAAATTATGATATGCTTGGAGTCTTTATATGATATGTACAATTATTATTGTAAATTTTGAGATTTTAGCACGATTATCAAAACTAAATTTATAGCCATTTTGAAGAATGTACTCAATTAAATTATATAAATTATCAGTATCAAAAATTTATTCATCATAAAATTATAAATATGTATAAAATATTTATTTTTTCTTTAGAAAATCTTTAAGAAGTATTTCATAAAATTTGTACAAATATTTATTTTTTAGAGATAGTAATTTTGTAAATATCTATTTTTTCTTTACAAATGTTTAAGAAGTATTTCATAAAATACAAAAATTAAATAATATTTTTCATAAATCTATATTTAAATATATATTTAGTGTAATAAGATATTGAGGTTCTAAACTACTAAGTGTTTTTAGGTTTAATCATGGTAAACTATATTAACTTAGTGCTTGACGGTTGATTTGTTGATATAAAATTGTAAATTTGTCAGGTTAAGGAATTTTAATCAAAATCAATTATATAAAATTTACCAAAATTAATATTTTAAATAAATATAATTATAATATTATAAAATTTAAATTTATTATATATTAGTTAAATTCAAATAAAGTTAATTAACTAAGAGCATCTCCAAAAAAACTCTATAACTTCATATTTGAAGTTTCACTATTCAAAACTCTAAATTTAAAGTTTCATATTTTTATTTGCATTTTGGTCTTTATAATTAATTATACATCACATCTATGATTCTTCAGTATTTTCTCATTTATCATTTTAAGCTTTAAAAATTTTGTATATCATAATTTTTTCAAATTTATTTTTATAAACCTAAATTTTATAAATAATATTAAATCAAAATTTTAAAATAAGATTTATAATATTTTAAAACTATAACTAGACAACAAGAATATTACAAAAGAAAGTTAATAAAAAATATTTTTGAAAAAAATATACATGAAGAAATAATTATTAAACAAATTTAAATATTACAACAACACTAATAGTCTAGTAAGTTTGCAGCGTAACCTCTAAAATATTGTCCTAACAAATTCTGTTATAACCGAAAATGGAACATTACGGAAATAATTTCATTGAATAATGTGGTATTTTATTTGTAGTTTAATATTTAATTATGTATTTTTATTTATAATTTTATAATTAAGTGTAATATTTTATTAATTAATATTACTGTTATGTTTTTACATATGAGGTAGTTATTTATAAAAGTTTTTGCGGATTTACATTAATTATTAATTATGACAAATACAAGGACCATAGTGTAAATTATAAATAATTTTAAAGTTAGAATTGAAGTTTTGCTTTTGGAGAATAACACACTGAAACTTCAAATATAAAGTTTTGCAAACTCTAAAATAGAGATTCTTTTTGGAGATGCTCTAAATAATTGTCTTATATTTTAAATATGTAAAACAAAGTCAAACATTAAAAATATATGTTAAAATAAAATAATAATTTTTATTATTATGCAAGCTTAACGAAAGTATTATGCTAGTAGTATTGTTTCCAAAAAAAAACCTATATGTTAGTACTAGTACGGAGAGTCAACTAAACATAAGCTTATAAATAATTCGTTAGACATTGACACTGTTGTTCACAATCTAAATTCGCTTGGTCTAACTTGGCGATTCCTCGTATCTTTTTGGACTAGGCCTGGGCATTTATCCAGACAGGAAAACTCGAACCGAAACCGATCCGAATAAATCTGTTCCGGAACAGAACTGAAAATATACAAATATTTATTTGGTCCAAAACATTTCTACCTGAATTTAAAATGTTTTATTTTAATTATTAAATGTAAAATCTTAAAGTTTAAAATGTTTTTTTAATTATTAATAGTTTATTTAAGTTATTAAATAAAATTTTATATATATAACATATTTCGTCTCAATTTGATGGGGTTTGGGTATTTTTTTGTAATATTCAGATTCGAATCCGATGTAAACCCGATACAAACTTAAAAATTATGGATATTTTACAAGTATTTTAATTATAGACCTAAACTGATACAGACCCGAAAAAAGACGATCCAAACCTGAACCGAAAATTTAAAAATATCTATTGAATCTAAATGTATAAGACCGGAATGAAGTGCACCTAAAAAGAATCAACCTGAACCTGACCCAAAGACTAGGACGCCCAAGCCTATTTTGGACTTTCCAGGACTACGGATCTTGCATCAGATTCAAAATTACTATCTAGACTCCTATACAAATCACCACGAACTATTTCCAAAAACGATACTTTCAACCTCCATAACGTACACAATCTTTTCAAATAGGTGACAATTTTCAGATATTATATGGTTCGATACAACTTCCTTAGAACTGGAAAGGGAAACGATATTTATTGTCAATGAAAGAAAGAAAAAAATAAGGAAGTTTTGCAAAACTATCTTATCTTTTCAAGTCATATCCAAAATCAACTTTTTTTTCATTACTATTCATTAATAAATTTTCTATATTATCCTTATGTTTTTGAATTATTTACAAAATTACCATTATTATTTAATTTTTTATTAATTTTGAAATTCACAAAAAATCAAATACACCCACACCATTTCTTTCTATTTACAATAATGCTATTATCATCAATTTTTCCAACCATCATGAACCTCCATTTTTGAGCCCTTAAAGCTCTAGAATTAAATTTTCAACCACTTTTTTTCTCATTCTAAACCAACAAATCTTCATTTCCTCTCATTTTCTCTAAATTTCCATCTAAAAAACTTTCATAACTTTCATTTGCATAAGCACAAACTTCATATTTTCGAGTTTCTTCATTAGTGAATCGTCAAAGGCGGCTCTTTTTGTTCATATCTGGAGTTTGGACGATTGAGAAGGTTGGAAACGAGCTTTACACCAGAAAAAGATAAATATTTATATGGTTTTCGTCATTTTTCAGGTTTGTGTCGAGATAGTAGACTGTTTTGTATGTCTCCCCTATATGCAGACGTACGATGCAGTCTACTTGTCAACGCTTTTGCAATTGACCAAACAAAATTTTTTTTGTACCGCAGACTTCCCGAACTGTCTTCGTCTTTACTTTTGACAACAAAAACAAAAATTTATGTATACTTACTAACACGTCTACGTAAAAGAGGTTAGTTTTGCATTTGACCGAACTTTTGGATTTTTATTGTAGACTTCAACGAAAGTCTACGAAGTGTAGAGTGCTTGAGAAGTTTGCAAAAGATCAATTTTGCATTTGACCAAAACTTTGACTTTGTTGAGTATGTTACTTTTGTGTTTGACTAAAAAGTTTAAAAATTAATTAAAATTTTATAAAATTGTAGATTTCATATGCAATCATCTTATCTTAGAAAAAATGGTAGACTACATGTAAAGTCTACTATTTTATTTTGGTCAAATGCAAAACTAACCCGTCAAATTTGAGAGTATACTTCAAATGAAGTCTAAAAATATGTAGACATTCGTTTCCATTTACTCATAGAAAGTAAGACTTGGTCAATTGCAAAACTAACCTCGTTAAAAAAAAAATCAAAAATGTAGACTGCATATGAAGCTCACTTCCAAAAGTCAAATCCTGGGTGAATTTTGGTCAATTGAAAAAACTAACCATTTTGAAATGGAAGTCTGCATGTATAAAATCACAACTTTTTTTCAATTATAGAAAGTAACCCGTAAAATCTTCAATTGCAAAAACTAACCCAAAGAGTAGACATATTTGATAGTCTACATTAGTAAACTGAAAAGAACGTCTACATCTTCGTAGATTGAATATGGAGTCTACATAGAAAAATATATTAAAAGTGAATTTGTGTATTATTCATTATGTTTTTTCAAGATTTATTTTGTTTGACAGTGTGTACTAGTTAATCCTAATGGTTCGAGTGATTTTTAAAAGACAATATGTTATTATGAAAGTATAATACTTTTGATTTGACTATGTTGTTAGCTAATAATTGTAGACGTATTTGTAAGTCTACCTTTATAGTTTTATTAAACACGAAATATTTCTCTGCTAATTATGTAAACTGTATTTTTTCCAGAAATTGCTCTGTTACATGTTGTATACGTAGAATGGGTGGTGAAAGTCTCTTTGTGGGAGTTTGTGGCCAATAATCGGAAAAGGGGAAGAATGTTCTTTGTGCATGAGGGCCGTACACATGGTGAACTTCTTGAAATGACACAAGAAGATTATGATCTGGACAAGAAAATCGAGAAAATGGTGCTACCATATTTCTTACTAGATGTCATTTTACATCAAATGACTCCGAATAGGCGAATACTCCTCTTAAGCATGTAACGAACGATCGACAAGTGCATAAGTTGATCGAGTTATCTAAGACACACTTGTACGCCTTATTGTATCAAGTCAGCACCAAGTACACTAGAAATTTTTGGTTTGACTATATGTTTGATAATAAGTGTAGACGTCTTTGTAAATCTACAAATGTAGACTGCAGTTGAAGTCTACGTCTTACATTCTATTAAAAGTGCATTTGTGTATTATTCATCATATTGTTTCATAATTTAATTATTTTACAGTGTATGTTAGTAAACTTTTAATGGTCTTGAATGAATTTCAAAAGTTAATGTGTTATAATTATATACTTGAAACTTATTGCAAAAATTTGTGATTAGTTTTACTCTTGAAACTTCTTGGAAATTTGTATAGATTTTCTTCATCTCACATTTGTATTAATTATTGTTTTAGCTTATGTTTGTTTTACTTGTTTGGTTGATTAGATCTTGTGAAAAAAATGATATCTAACAAAAAATTAATAATATCATACAAATGAAACACAACTAAAAATGAATAAAATATTTATAGATTATGCATTAAACAATTATTTACAAATTAATATTTTATTATGAGAAATTATTACAAAGCAATATATTAAAAAGTGTTCTTGAGATTGTTTGATTTTTCATAATCTTGATGCCTCAAATAAAGTCTTGGAAAAGAGTACATGCAAAATAAGATAAAGTTATGAGAAAAACATAAGATAAAAAAATAAATAATATTTTAGTAGACTTTTTATTAAGTCTACGTAAAGTTATGGTTTAGTATACTTTAGCTAAAGTCTACACTAACGGAAAATTTTCATATCTAAAAGTGTACATTTAGAAAATTTGAAAATACTTTGTTCTGAAAAATATTTCAAAATAGTTTTTTTGTCAACCTTGTAACAAAGCAAAAACATAGAGATGAATCTATAAATTTAGTTCAATATAAACCCAAAAATATCCTCTAAGGAATATATGTAAAACTTACATTTTTGGGAAGATGATTTGAAAACTTTGGAATAGAATACCTGCAAAATAAGATAAAATTATGAAAATAAGATAAAAATTAAAATCATATTTGAGTAAACTTCTAATGAAATATGCTTAAAATATTAAAAAAAATTAAAATATATAATTTAATAGACAAAATAGTAATAAATTAAAGACATAAAATTTGAATATGTAACTTTATATAAATATAAATACTAGAACACATATTTAAAACCTATGGATGTAAACCTTACATTTTTGGGAAGAGAAAAGAACAACCATGGAAGAAAATACCTGCAAAATAAGATAAAATTATTTAAAAACATAGAAAAAAGTTAAAGTCATATTTTTGTAGACTTCATTGTTCCAATGAAGTCTGCTTAAACTTTATGGTTTAGTAAACTTCATATGAAGTCTGCTAACTTTAGTTAATAAGCAGTCCTTAGGAGTCTACACTGTCTCATAATTCTTATATCTGAAAAAATCTATACATTATGAAATGTGAAAGTAATTTTAAATGTGAAAATACTTTACAAAATAGAATTTATAAGATAAAATAGTAGCAAAGTAAATGCACAGAACTTGATCTATAAATTTATTTGAATATAAACATATAAATAGAAAAATCTATTAATCTAAAACTTACATTTTTAGAGGAGAAGATGAAACCCATGAGTGATAATACCTACAAAAAAAAAGATAACATTGTGAGAAAAAAATAACATAAAAATACACATTTAAAATTTATAGATCTAAAACTCACATTTTTAAAAGAGAAGATGAAAACCATGAATCATAGTACCTAACATGACAAGATAATATTGTGAGAAAGATTTGAGAGAATTTTAGGAGAAGGAAGAGAAATGAGAGAGTTTTAAAGAGAAGGGAAATAATTTTAGAGAGAAGGGAGAGAGTTTTAGAGAGAAGTGAGAGAGTTTTAAAAACTTGTGCAGCCATTTTAGAGAGAGATTATATAAATATCATTTATATATATAGACAAAAATGTAACTAGGTTAAAAATTGACGACATTAGACTTCTTGAAGTCTACCAAAATTTAAATTTTAGTGTAGATTTTATTGTAACATAGTAGACCTTTTTGGAAGTCTACTATAATAATTTCATTATTGTTGTTTATTCTTATTGTTTTAATAATTTTAATATATGATTTACTAAATTTTTTTATATTTTTAATAGTTATAGTATATGATTTCACATTTTTACTCTTAAAGAATTCAACTTAGTTTAATTAGAATAATTTTTTTGTAAACAAAATTGAAAAATGTAGACTGAAAAAGACATCTCCGGCTAAATAGACTTTATTGTATGTGTACAAAACCCTAAACCACAAATCTCAAACCCTAAATATTTTGCTTTATAATAAAAGTCTTAATTATTGTATCAAATATCAAATTATACAAAAATATAAACAACTAAACATTAATATACAAATTTAAGTCAATAAAGCAAAAAAAAAAATCTAACTCTAAGAAATCTACCACTAGAATACATAACATGTTATAAGCTTTTATTTCTAAACCATATTGTCTAATACATGGTTACCAAAATTAGAGTATATTCTTTAAAAAATTTCAATTATATAAAATTTTAATTTATTTACTTCATATTAATCATTATATTGATGATTAATTAAAAATATCACAATAGTTATTTTTATACATTTTTCAAATTAAATTATTAGATCAAATTACAATGTAGACTACACAATAAGTCTACACGGTAGATTTCTTAGGAGGTCTACATATATGTAGACTTCTTTCTATTCCTTGTAGACTTATTAAGGATATAATTGTAAAATACATTTTTGTTTTTTTGTTTGGTCATAAGGGTTACATAATATTTTTACCAGCTTTTTATATTGGTTTTGTATTTAACTGAAAGTGGGATATACTTTTAGGTTTGATATGAATATTTGGGTTGGTTTTACAGATTCTCCCAAAAGGTAAAGGGAAACCTCAAAATGTACGTTCGTCGGTAGCTTCTTTTTTTTTGAATAAAAAATGGTTAAACCCGGGTCTATTAAAGACACAGACCTAACCCCCGGGTGGAGATACAGCCCAAAAATAGACCCTCTCCTGGACATTCAAATGAGCCGAAAGCAATAACCCATATCTGTGTGGCCAGCGGAGTTCGAACCAGGGTTCGCCGTATTAGGTTTAATCCCTCAAGCGCCACTGGACTACCACCACTGGTTTTGTCGGTAGCTTCTTAACACCACAACCGTTCCCTTGTCTGTTTGTTGCACACTACATACATTTTCATTAACGACAATTTTTCTTTTTATTTATTCAGTTTTTTTCTTCACGAGGTTTCTTTTTTTTGTTTTAGTTTAGGTTTGGTTATTAATAGAAGGAAAGCTATACAAAACATATAAAAAAAATTTAGGTGACAAGAAAAAAATAGTTTACACAATAAAAACTATCATTCACCACTGCTACAATTATATAATTTATTTACATAGTTGAGAGAAAAAAGTACTTATCTACCTAAAATAAATTGGATGGAAGATTCTCGTTTTGGTACCTAGCAGTGGGAAATAAAGTTGGAATGAGCAAAATTCCCTTTGCTTTTTGGGCACTCAGACTCACTCTGTCACTCAACTTCACTTTATTTTCTTTTCGTTTCTTTTTCAATTTTCCCTCCTTTTTTCTTAAGAAAGTGAAAAGTGGGAATGAATTGAAAAGGGTTGAAGTGAGTGTGTGACATTATGATCGCATGGCGAGTAAATTGTCAAAGTCATGTGAGGTTAAAGTTGCTACAAAAAATTGCATCCAAAATCTCTTCATCTTTTGATTCATTGTGGAATACACTCCATTTTTTGTAACCTTTTCAATATATTTTTTTTTCAGCCACAGTTATCCTTCTAACCGAATTGAAAATCTTGTATTATATTTTAGAAAGGATTTATTTGCTGTTGTTGTTAGGTGGCTGGGTTGATAGTTAATTGAATTAGTGACTAGTCATCTTGTACTGGATATATAAGAACTTAAGTATATTTATTTTACAATTAATGAAAATAATGCGCTTTTCACATGTATCTTGTTTCTCTACATTCATCGAACTTAGTATGATATCATAACGAAATCATTTTCTTATGCGGGATTTACACAATTGTAAGTTTGATGAATGTTTTGTTTGAATTTAACTTTAACATTAGCGAGTTTGTTTTTGGTGAAGTTAGTCATCGGCATGACATAATTGTAAACGTGTTATTTTTTTTGATTACCATATCCACATAAAAGTAGAATTATAAGATGATATATTAAAATATCAAAATAAAATTTAAAGTAATTAGAAAGAAGAATCAGATTAATTAACATTTAAAACAAAAAAAAGAATCAGTAGATAGATTGAATAGCATAAGACATCAATAATTTGATTAAATGTAAATACTTCAAATATCTGACATTAACAAATATATAAGGAGAGAACTTATGTATAAATTCATTTGTATACACTATAATATATTGATGAGAGGATATAGTTAGAGGTGGGCAAGAATCAAATAGCTGGAGTTTTAAAGGTATTGGTGATCCAATATGTTTCGTCTGGATAATCAATTATCGATTTGATTCTATTTGTATCTATCAGGATATTCGGTGTCCAAATATCCAGAAATTATAATGTTAAACTTGACATCCAATTCGATCAGCACAAATAAAATTAAAACTAAAATAAATAAATAATCTAAAATAATATAATATTATAAAATTTCATTACAAAAATAAAAACTTATTTACTTTTAAAACATTATAACTCAAATAATAAGGGAAGATTCTAATTTTACCTCAAATTTAATCACTCTTTTTATTAAATAATAGATATTTTCATAAATACCTTCAAATTAGTATATAAAAAAATTAATCTTCATAAAACATTTATAAATTTTTAAGATTTATTTATAAAAGCTTATAAACCCAATCCTATCCCTAAATACTAAACTCCAATAATCACTAAACCTTAAATAAAAAAGTTAGAGTATTTTTGATTGATTGTATTTTTGAAAAAAAATGGTATCTAACTAAGTGTATTTCAAGTAATTTCCCAAAAATAATACAAAACTTGTATCATTATAATATAATTACTAGATTTTGACCCGCACGCCCGTGCGGGTGTATTTTAAAAAAAAAATATGATGCTATTTGCTTTTTATGTCACTATTTAGGGTTGGGCAAAAAACTCAAATTCGAAGAATCGAACCGATCCGATCCCAATCCATATAAGTAGAATTAAATCCGAACCAGAATTGATTAAATATCCGAATTATTCAAAATTTTGGTATTTGAAGAATTGAAACCTAATCCGAGCTGAATCGAATTATTTTTAATATATATAAAAACATCCAGAATATATATGATACTTTTAAGTTCACATAAATGCTTGAAAATATATACAAATAATCAAACGTAAATATCTTAAATAGTTAAAAAATACTCAAAACTCCAAAAATACTTAAATAATTATTAATTCTCTATCCAAATATTTAAACAAAACCTATTTAAATTGGTTATCCAATTCCGAACCAAATCGTCAAAGATCTGAACTGGACACGAAATCCCAAAAAGACCCGAAAACGAACCCGAACGCCCACCCCTAATCATTATTATATATATATCATATATCATATATGTGTCATCATAGGTTACACAAAATATTTTATACGTGCAATCATATAAATAATCACATATATTATATTTTAAAATTTAATGTGAAATATAAAAACCATAATTTAAGTTGGTGTTTGAAATTGGGCTTTGTATTGTATTTTTATTATATATATTGAAAACATTTTTATAATAGTTATTGGAAAATATGTTAGTTAAAATCAAATTTTGAATATATGTATATTTTTGAATGAATTTTTGATATAAATCAATTTTAAATTATTATTTCGATTTGAATATATATATCAAGTAACATAGACCCATTACTTTTTAATATAATGTAATGGACTTCCAAATTTTTAATAGCATAAGTCCATTATTTTTTTTTTCCTAACTTACTGTTATCCATGTTTCCAAACAGTACTATTTTTTTTAACTACTATCCATATTGCCAAACAATCTCAATGTGTACTTCAACTTTAATAATATAGATTATATTTTAAAATTTAATGTGAAATATAAAAACCATAATTTAATTTGGTGTTTGAAATTGGGCTTTGTATTGTATTTTTATTATATATATTGAAAACATTTTTATAATAGTTATTGGAAAATATGTTAGTAAAAATCAAATTTTGAATATATTATATTTTTGAATGAATTTTTGATATAAATAAATTTTAAATTATTAGTTTGATTTGAATATATATATCAACATAGACTCATTACTTTTTAATATAATGTAATGGACTTTCAAATTTTTAGTAGCATAAGCCCATTATTCTTTTTCCTAACTTACTGCTATACATGTTTCTAAATTGTACTATTTTTTTAACTACTATCCATATTGCCAAACAATCTCAATGTGTACTTCAACTTTAATAATATAGATATATATATGTGTGTCTATTCTGATTTGGATGCCCAGACCACCTCTTGTTTGAGTTATAGAAGATTGTTTGATCTCAAAAAATTGAAATATATGTAAATATATATAACGGATCGGCTCGGATATAAGATCCTAAAAATATTAGAATTTGTAGTTTACTTCATTTCTAACGAATATTGTATATTAGTATTTGCTCTTTACTTAATATATACAAATTTTTAGTTCAAATCGAAATGGCTAATGTATCGAATCTAAATTTACGGTTTTTTTCTAGCCCTAAATATACTCAACCATGCATTAGGTAGGGTGCCTTGCCTCACCTCTCTCAATTCAGTTGGGTTTGAATGTTGACTTTTGGGTCTTGGTAGAAGACAGCCGGTCCATATAACGATACTGAAACCAATAAAAAATAAAAAATTTGCGGGGGTACGGTATCTATCTATATAAATGATACATATTTTAGCCTAAATCAAATAACATGTTCAGATTCGGAAGCCATTATTCCTCTTCTCCGTACGGTTCAATGCGGAGAGGCAGTCTCACATAACAGCACCTACGTGACGTGCCTTCTTCGCGAACATAATCGTCATCTTCGCTCTTTCACAAGTTCTCTCTTCTTCTCTCATTTGAAAATATGTGTTTAAAAGTATATCTGTGTAATGTGAGTTATGTTTTAAGAGGATACAATGATTTAGATGCAAGTGCACATTGAGTACTGAAGGACTGAATCCAAGGAAATAAAAGTGCACAATGAAAATCAGAAACCAAAATTTGATTAAGCTATGTAGTAAATATGTCTATTATTGCTTCCAGAAATAATAAAACAGTAAAAATAAAACTGTGTAAAGCAATATATCAAAAATGTCGGAAATTCATGAAATATTTAGAAATGCATAAACCAATATATATTTAATCTGTTTGTAGTAGAGGCATGTGTCACATCAGTTTTGTTGGTGTTGGGATGGCATATAATCGTAGTTTGATATTCTTAGAAATCGTTATGCAAAATAGTAGCCTTGTAACCCTAATCCCGTGGAGTGATGTCTTTATGCACATCCCGCTTTGACTGTATTGTGTTTCCATCTAAGTGCTAAGGTTGTCATTTCCAGGACGAGGCCAGGAAGTACGCTTTTCACTAGGAGGGGTTGGTTGCTCAGAAGGCATCTTTGGAGGCCGAAGCGTCTCGCTCATCGAAGTCTCGGGAGAAACTGGTAGCGTTGGAGAGAAAGCGGGTTGAATTGGAGATGTCAACCAAATATGGGAGCTCTGTGAGTAAGGGGAGGGTGCATCTAGAAGATAGAGACGCCGTTCAGTGAACTGTAATGGCTGAGAACCAATTTAACTGTGGTCGTTGACTTCCTTAAGAGTTTCATTGTCGAGGAGATTCTTGTTCCTGCAGAAAAGCTGGTTGACTATGGATTTCACCAGCTTTTAGCACAGTATAATTTTTTCGAGTTTTTATATTATTTTCGAGTCTATTTTAGAGTTTTTTTCAGGTCTATGTATGTCTTAGAGCATTATGGAGATCATGAAGCCACTTGGAGAATAATGATGAGGAAACTCGTAGCTCGTAAAAAACAGATGAAAAAGTCGAGATTCAGAAGGAGTGCCGATCGATACCAAGTCGACACCATCTTTGGTATTGCTCGACACCGACAACGCGAGTTTGGGCCCAGTCAATTTCCAGAGTCAAGTTTGGCCAAGAAGTCTTCACAAAATACAAGATTTCCCTTGGGCGACTATACATAATATATATATATATATATATATATATATTGTTTTTAGGCCATTGTTTAGAGAGAGACCATAACATACTGATTAAAATTTCATAGAAACTTTATTGTTCTTAGTGTTTGGAGGAAGAACAGAAGTCTCTTTCAAAGATTTGATTGGAACTCCAGTATATCTTAATTGTTGGGGTCGAAATCGGTAACGACAAAATCAAGGTCGGAAAGTTCTCGAAAAACATTTCTAAAAGGAAATAAGAATACAGAAAACTAAAACGTCGTATTCTTAAGACTATTACCCAACAAGGGACCATTTAAACCGTCTAACGAACAATTCCCGAGTATCGGAACTACCAAACCAGCATCGTCCGATCCTTCGGAGAAGTTAGATTAGCCAAGGCCAACTCGCCCATGACCGACCGATCAGGTGAGTTGGATAAACCACTTCCAACTCACCCAACGGCGAATTGAATCAACCAAGTCCAACTCGTCGTTGGGCGAGTTGGATGATCCGTCTCTAACTCGCCAACAGCGAGTTGGATCAGTCTCGTCCAGCTTCGTCTTCGCCGATTCGGATCAATCCAAAACCATGCATTATCGTCTCCAGAACTCCCCCCTTTGGGTCTCGGTCGAACTGTCTCTTATTTCGTCTCGATCGGAGTTACCATTGAAACTTTACGGAAAAAACGACAAAAGCTTATTTTCTCGTATGAAGATGAAAATGGTTAACTTAACACCACGGTTATCTCGACTATATGATTGATTTGGATTATCTTGTAAAACTGGTGTCGGACTGAAGGTTACTCTTCCGAAAAGAAATCGTAAAACGTTTGCGTCGAAAAACGGCCCAAACGGTTTAAAACCCGACAAAAGCCTACTTACAATTTTTAACAAAAAATTGGCCCAAAGTTGATATGAAGGTTTATCGAATATTCACGAGAAGAGATAAATGTCAAGTTTGGAGATAAATGTTAAAGTTTTAAAGGATAATCACGAAGATCGGGAAAATGGAATATTTCCGCCAAAGGATAAACTCGACCCAGATGCAGAAAAGGAAGGCCCAAACCGACCTAGGAGGAGTATATAAAGAGATGCGAAGGCGAGAGGTGTAAAGAGAGAGAGAACTCTACATTCACAGCAAGCTTAACACTTAAAGCAATTTAGGCAATTTTCCGTTTTTGTTATCGAGCTGTGATTCAACTAGGTTTTCAAGACTTAGGTGGTTAGAACTAGGATCTCGCCGACAGCTCTTGTGGCCGAGGCTTACCTGTTGTAAACGCTTATACGCAAATTCAGAATGAGATCTTCTTTGTTCTATTTTTGATTCATCAATTTTATACTTAGCCATTTTTTCGTGTTCTGATTGCTTGGCGTGTGGTTTAGCAGATATCTGGGACTTCAAAGAAATTTAGGGTTTCTTATCTTTCCTAATTTAACAGAAATGGACAGTGCGAATTTCGGTTTCCACATTACTCTATCTATTTAATGTAATTCATTCAGTATATCTTTATGTTTTGTTTTATTAAATATGAGTAGTTATCTTGTTAGGTTTAGGGGTTTCTAGGGTTTTGATGAATTTATAAAACATAGAACTGTTAGGGTGATTTAATTGGATCGTTCACATAATTAATCTTATTGCTTGCACTCTTGAGTAGCTAACTAGAAACTTGAACATAGAATAATCGACAACCACGAGAGTGGGTTCAGAGCCTGAAACTAATACTGTTGAGCTAGATTGCTAAGAACATGCAAGAGTTGGTTTAATTAACTTAGTGAACAAAGTGATCTAAATGTTAATGTTTTCTGAAAATAAGTATCGATCGACACTCTGTAGTATCTATTAACACTCTTAATTCACATATGAGAGTTGAAATTATAGGATTTAAACATCTGATTAGACTCACAGCGAGAGCTGAATATCTTACTATTGAATTCGAGTACTAGGACAGTACCTATCACACCGTTAGCATCTATAAATTATAATTTTGATAACCTGTTTGAAATTCCCTAAGTCTAGCGTTTTCCCATATATCTCACAATCGATATTTATTATTTATTCTTTTATTTACTGCTTATTGATATTACTGTATAGTTTAATCTTGATTTCCTATAGTCTATTGTATACCCACGCCTCTGGAATTGATCCCTAAGTGCTGAAATTGATTTCTTATTTGAGAGAGTTTACTCTAGGGTAGTTTGAGTGATTTCCATGTTCTAGATGATATGGGCATGATTGAGCTGGCTCTAAGTGATCTTACTTCCTTGTCTTTTGGTGTTGTAGAGGGGGATCGAGAAGAGACGGCAGACTTAGTGTGAGGCATGTACTGCCTCCTTTGTAGTTTTATTTTTTGTTGTTTCGCGACCATTGGTGGTCATGTAAAGATTATTTTTAAGCGTGGTACTTTCTTTCCATTCTGATCATTTTTCCCTGTCTTGGTATCATGGCCTCTCGTTCTTTATATGCGGCTTATTATCATGCTTTTAGGATGGTCACACCTTCAAGATAAGGAGACGAGATTGGGGTCCTCGGGCTTTGAGTGACTGAGATGAGGATAGGCTTTTTGTATCTACAAAGTAACAACAACGTAAGGGTTGTCGTTTCTTAATAAAGGAGATGAGACTTGGCTCTTGTATCTTGATAAAGGATATGAGACTAGGCTTGGCATAACTTGAAGGTAACGATGATGTTAGGCTCTTCATATCTTCATAAAGGAGATAAGACTAGGTTAATTGTACTTTGAAAGTAACGACGACGTTGGGCTCATTGTATCTTGATAAAGGAGATGATGCCTAAATCGTTGAATCTTTAGAGTGGCAACAATGTTGGGCTCGTTGTATCTTGAAAACAATAGATGATGCTTGACTCGTCGTATCTCCAGAGTGGCGACAATGTTGGGCTCATCGTATCTTGGTAAGGGAAAGGAGGCTTGGCTCGTCGCTCCTTTAGAATGATAATGAGGCTAGACTCGTCGCTCCTTTAGAATGATAATGAGGATTGGCTCGTCGTTCCTTTATAATGATAATTAGGCTAGGCTTGCCGGTCTTTTAGAATGATACTGAGGATAGGTGATATCACTACCTAAGTGATTTGTACTCTCTCAAATAAGAGGTCGAGTAGTAGTACTTAGGGATCGAATCCATAAGGAGTTGGGGCACACAAAAGATCTTAAACAATTTATAATTAAGCTAGGTCAATAATGGAAATAGTAAATTGCAATAATGAACAGGACAGTTGTTCGGTTGATTGGATTGAGGTTTTGTAAACAGTTATTAAAAAGCATTAGACTTAGGGTTTCTATTCAGACAATCATGATTACTGTAGTATAGAGCCTAAGATTGTATATTGGATATTCTAGAACTCAAACTAAGAAATAATCTATCAACTTCCATGTGTTTAGATTATCTATTGTCTAGATCTAAGACCTCAACTGTCGTTTGTTGGTCTTGAGAAAGTGTCTATCGATGCTATCAATGGATAGTCGATCGATACACCTTTTAGTCCGTCGATCGATGCAACTATGGAGTTGTCGATCGACGTCCCTTCTAGCAAGCTTTAGCGAGCGGGTTTGAATGTGTTCACTAGGTTTAACTAAATCAGTTGTCGCTTGTTTCTAGCAATCCTGGCACAATATGAATTAGATGAGATAAAGGACCATGCTTCCACTTGCGCTCAATTATCTAAGAACAGATTCCTAGTTAGCTACTCTAGAATACAAGCATTAAAGACAATTCAGTTGATGGATATCCAGACAACTTAGCAGTTCTATATTTTGGGCTAATCCCTCATGACTATCTGAATCCTAAACCTAACAAGATTAACTATTCAGACATAACAAAGCAATTCATAGCAATTATAATAAAGGAATTCATAAATAAATTATGGTAGAAATACTGGAGTTCCAATACAAATCTCTGAAGGAGTCTTGGATCTTCTCTTATAATCTACTAAAAACCTTTTGCTGTGTGAAACTAGAAAAATAGGAATAGTGTCGAAAGGGTGTCTTGCCTAGAACAATGGCAGAGCATATAAATATTAGGTTAAAAGTCAGTCAGGGATATTTTTCGTAATTATGTCTTGACTTGGGTTTTAAGTCGTATGGGCTTTGCGCGCTTCGCTGTCGATGGATGGCACAGAGTGTGCATCTATCGATGGTGAACTCTGAATGTCGACCTCGAACTGGTTCGATGGTCAGTTTCGAGTTTGCTCTCATTTTATCTCCAAAATGCACTCAAATCTCCATTTTCCTCCAATCATCCCTAAACCTGTAAAAGTGCTAAAAGGACTCCAAAACAACATATATAGTTCCTAAAACACCTATATAGCATAGCTGAAAGTGGGTAAAATCCATGGTATATCACACCCCCAGACTGACCTTTTTGCTTGTCCTCAAACAAAACAAAGGGTAGTATTTGCAAAGAGGTTTTAAAAACAGCACGGACTCACACAATTTAAGAACTCATATCATCACCTCTACAATGTTGCAAGCCACATCCAATTGATTCGAACTTCAGAGGTATCTTATATACCATATCCATGCTTAGCAACCAAATTCATTTAACCAGCAACTTAACTAATAGTGTCTGACTCACCCCTATACTGATCTCATTTAATACATATATAAAAAAATGTAAGCTTTACCTTGGGAGCATCGATCAAAAGACATCAAAAGACACATGGACTCTTACCCAAGCAAGTTTCTAAATGTGGGAACTAAAATTCACACCGTCGATTTTTGTTTAAATTAGGAAAGTCAAGAAACCCTAACTTTCCCAGAGGTCCCAGATTCTCTGCGAGAGCCAACAGCAAGTAACCAAATAAATGCGGAAAATATGTAAAGACAATATAGCGTGTTTAGAAAGAGTTGATCTTATTTCGAATCCGCGTAAGAACGTTGCGATCATTACAAAAGATTACAAAAGCTTTGGCCGCAAGAGCTGTCAGCGATTTCCATAGTTCTAACGACCAAAAACTTTAAACCTAGTTGAGTCGTAGCTCGATAACAACAAACAAAAAAGATATGAAAAAGGGTTTTGATTTGATTTCGGACTGAAACTTATGAAAGGCTGCCTACGTACCTCTTTCGAGGATCAACCCGAACATAGTTCGATTGAAAGAGTAGAACAAGAGATTGAACTGCTTGGGCGAATTCGTCTAGTAATCGGGTGCTAGTCATAGAAACAGAGCATGTCGAGAATAATGCCTAGAGCAATACTAAGAGCAATTTAGGCATTTTTTCGTTTTTGTTATTCGAGCTGTGACTCAACAAGGTTTTCAAGTCTTAGGTTGCTTGAACTAGGAATCTCGCCGACAGCTCTCGTGGCCGAAGGCTCTTACCTTGTTGTTACGCTCAAGCGTGAATTCAGAATAAAAATCTTTCTTGCTCTCTTTTTGATTCCATATATTTATTTATCGTCTGTACTTTCATGTTCTGATTGCTTGGCGTGTGGTTTAGCAGATATCCGGGACCTCTAATGAATTTAGGGTTTCCTATCTTTCCTAATTTAAACGGAAATCGACAGTGCGAATTTCGGTTCTCATAACTATCTTAACCCTAAACCTAACAAGATGAACTACTCAGACATAGCAAAACAATTCATAGCAAATAGCATAAAGGAATTCATAAATGGATTAAGGTTAGAAATAGTGGAGTCCAATACAAATCTCGGAAGACGTCTTGGATCTTCTCTCAAAATCTACTAAAAACCTTTTATTGTGTGAAACTAGAAAAATAGGAATAGTGTAGAAAGCGTGTGTTGCCTAGAACAAAGACAGAGCACATATATATTAAGTTAAAAGTCGGCCAGGGCTATTTTCGTAATTATGTCTTGACTTGGGTTTTAAGCCGGATGGGCTTTGCGCGCTTTGCTGTCGATCGATGGCACAGAGTGTGCATCGATTGATGGTGAACTCTGATTGTCGACCTCGAACTGGTTCGATTGGTCAGTTTCGAGCTTCCTCTCATTTTATCTCCAAAATGCATCCAAATCACCAATTTTCTCCAAATCATCCATGAACCTGTTAAAGTTCTAAAAGGACTCCAAAACAACATAGAATGTCCCAAAACAACATAGAATGTCCCTAAACACCTATATACTGATGTCAAAAAAAATACCTATATACTATGGCTGAAAATGAGTATAATCCATGGTATATCAATGGGCAACGTCGCTCCATTAGAAATACAATAAACTATATATAAGAAAAAGAGTGAGAGCCTAACTATGAGCATAAATGGAGATTTTATTTCTTTTGAGTAAGATTTAGTTTTAGTCGGAGAATTGGACTAGGACAGGTATCCCCTTAGGTGTGACCGAGATAAGTGTGCGAGCTGACTCGGTTTAGCACCTAACCGACCACTGATCCGTGCGAGGACTGATTCCATTGAATGAATAATGGATCCAGATCCTAAAAACATCATCCTCACTTTCAGGTCGGAGTTTTAAAGCTCTTCACCGAAAGTGTTTCTTCTTGAGTCGGGGAATAGGACTTTTCCCAGCTTACCTCTTAGGTGGAACCGATATAAGTGTGTGAGCTGACTTGGCTTAACACCTAGCCGACCGCCAACCCGTGCGAGACTGACCTTGGCTTCAATTTAGGATTGATTTTTAGGCTCGGAACTGAAAGTGTTTCTTCTTTAGTCGTTCAAAGGGACTTGGACCGGCTTACCCCCTTAAGTGGAAATAAGTATGTGAGCTTACTTAGATTAGCACCTAACTGACCACTGAACAGTGCTATACTGCCCTCGGCTTCACTTTTTGGATCAGAGTTTTAGACTCGTAGCCGAAAGTGTTTCTTTTCTTTTTTTTGTGGCTGCACCCTTTTTTATGGGTTACCTACGTACCCCGAAGGGATCAAACCGCACATATTTCTGTCTTTGGTTTGTCGATATTATTTTTCTAAATCGGGGTCTAAGCATTGTAGGTTATGCTTATTATGTGAGCTCGTTATTTTTCTGCTGGTTTTTAGTAGGTGCTGCTTTCTCGTTTCTTCTGGTACGGTGCGATTGTTGGGGTTATGTTTTCTATGGGTTCGGTGTTGAACCTAAATCCTGATGAAATCCAATGAAAATATTGGTCTGGCTCATATTAAAGGAATATTTGGATCTCGACCTTGAGATGACCAAAGTGAAGACCGATGCTCGAAGATCGATCTCCAGTTCGGACTTAAGAAAGAAGATTGAGGATTCATTTGAAACCATAAAGACCGAGTAAAAAGAATATCCCCGGAATCATCGGAACCAATGAGTCACGAGCATAATGCTCAAGAAATCTTAGGATTCGTAACGTACATGGAAGGAGATATCAAAGGCTCACACTAGGGAGGACGCTTATAAAAGGAGGAGAGAACGGAGATTATCACCATCAACATCGGCCTCGACTTAGTCTCCTTTTATCATCAATGTTATCTTAGCTTGTCTTATATTCAATCATTCTTTGTATACTCTTTAGTGTTTCGATCTCAGTATATAAATGTTTTTTTTGTCAACTTACGTCTTGATTACATCGTTGTGTTTTGAGGATATCACTTCCCACATAGTTCTTCTTCCCTAGTCTCTTATATACAATCACTACAAAATACCTAGTGTGAGTTTTAGGATCCATATTTTGGTGCCGTCTGTGGAGGAAGAGAAACGAAAAAAATCTTTGATAAGAATCTGATCTAAGATTCCTAGGCACGATCATGGATTCAGTACTCGTCCCATCCGGTTCTGCTGAACCATGAACCAATGACGTCAATCCTCCCAGATCTAACATGATAAACGAAAAACTGCCCACGGAGACCGAACAAACTGACAAGGCCACCGCTACCAGAGGGAGCCAACCTCAGCGAGCGTTAGCACCCACTGGTTCCCCGAGATATACGATCCCAGAACGATTGGCTTCACAAGTATGGAACTGATCAAATGAAAGGGCAGCAGGAGACGATCCAAAAAATTGGACACATGAGCCACGACCGATATCTCCTCTCCCTCCAGAACAAACATGAGCTGTGAAACATGGTTTCCACCTCATTTATAAGTACCATATCCAGGAGATCGTGCACCAAACTATAGTCAATCGACTATAACAAGCCGAGAGGGAACTCATGGCACATCAAGCCGAGGGTCCTGAACGATCGAGACATTGATTGGACCCCATAAAATTACAACCCCCATGCCGAAAAGTTTAAGCCAAGGAGCATTTGGAATTCCCGAGTTGCCCAGGATCCGATCTGTATGCTTCAAGGTCGAGGGAACATCGAGGTCATCACCATGACCTGGAACGGTCCATCAGAGCGCGAGCTTCAGCGGACTAGACGAAGTCCAGAGGAGGCGACAAGAACATGAGAACCCGCCAATTTGTGCCTCGAATAATTCAGCTGAGAAGCAACTCGAACAGCGATCAACAAGACCCCTCCAAACTTTTAGACCTCCGACAACAGAATTCCTGCAACCCCGGTCTTCTATCAAGCCCAAGCCACCGACTTCCCGGAAAATGGAGCACCGGCCGAGGAAGACATCCCACACAACTTCGTTATTTGGAACCAGGAAATAATCGACCCAAGAAATTTTACCTATGTAGAAGTTTTCCAAAGTTATGTCAAAATAAACAACATCGGGCTACGAAGAATACACGCCATTATGCACATGGCGACGAGCTCGTCCCGAACATTGATCGCGTAATAGAGATGTGAATAACTCCCTTCACAAACAGAGTAGCGAGCATAAGACTGCATGACGTAGGAAAAAATAAATTCCCGGAGTACTGTGGAAACACCGATCCAGAGGCTGACGCCCGAGCCTTCCGACTGACCATGCCTAGAGCTCACCTGAATGACGAGTAAAAAGAGGCCGGCTACTATCGTATATTTTCTGAAAATCTGACCTGATCTGCCTTAAAATGGTTCACATGACTCGAAGTAAATTCAATCGATAATTTCACTCAACTCGTATCTGCATTGCTAAAGCAATACTTCGTCTTCATAGAAACGAGGACAGCAAAAGCCGTTTTATGGAATATTTCTTATGGGGAGGGAGGGGGGGGGGGGGGGGGGGGGGGGGGAATATAAATACTTTTTATAAATTTTAAATAACAAGGGCATTATTAAAAATTTGTACAAAATCACACTAACTTAGAAAAGTTCATAGTGGGCAAACTGCCTCTCCCACGCTTGACATAGATTCGCCCCTGATTGGAAAATAATACGTAATATATTTTTTCTGATCACATTCATCGTTGTGAATATTGTGGTATTATTCCCTTCTTAATTTAGGATATTTTCGTTGAACTAAACATGCCGATCTTGTAATCTTATAAATATTTTTGCGCATCGATAAAACCAATACGTTCTCTATTTTCGTACTGTGAATTCTTGAATATTAGGATTTCAGTGAAAGTGTGAGAACTGAGAAGTAACGGATAGAAGTAATCCGAAGTACTCATTAAGGACTCAAAAGATCTTGTTTTTTCATTTTTATCTGTGAAGAAAAAGATTTTGTTTTTTCATTGCATCCATTTCATTACTTATTCAAATTTTGACATATTTTCCAGAAGTAACGTGACTAAATTTCCGTCAGATTGAGTGAGTCATTAACCCAAAAGAATTTATATATCTTGAAACAAAATAACTTTAAAGTAGAGAATGAGTCAGTCATTAACCCAAAATAATTTATTCTTCAGAAGTTGCAGGGTTCTTCTCACCTCTCCATCTCTCAGGCATGAAGGAGTCCTTCTCGCAGCCTTATAATAAGTGTGGTTTCCGGACTCATGATTCTCTCATTCTTTGGTGGCTTCGGGGAAGCAGTATAATGAAATTGAGGGTTTAGGCTATCCGATGAAGGTTCGCTTGAGGAGGGGGCTTTAGTTTGGGGGTGTTTGGCTCTTCTACATTTGGAGTTTCTCGTTCGTATTGGTTCTGGTTTGGTACTATGAACGGATGGTTCAGGTATGTTTGGTCCAGTGTTGTTGTGTTGGCCACTACTCCACCTACTCTCTCTTGTGCTTGGTTGGTTCTTGGCAAGAGTGCTGGCTGTTTAATGATTGGACGACTTATTTCTATCATCCTTCTCAAGGACTGTCTTCGGTTTTGGTGGTAAAAGTGATGTTAGGAGTTTTCAAGGCTCCTAAGACAAATGTTGTAGTATAGAAGATTGTCGAACCAGTTCTGAGGGATATCAAAGCACTGAGAATGCAAGTACTCACTTAATCTAAGTGCAACCAATGATTTAGATGGGTTTTAAACTATGACTAAAACTAGAAAGCAATAACAGAATGATACTTTCTTGACTAAAGGAAAAGAGAACTCATGGGCATAGGGATTAGACCTTGGGTGATCAAGTATCGAACTAAGGATGGCAAATGATCAATCAAACTATCAACCTTAAGCCTAGACACAATTCTAAGCAAGCTCTATGTCTAGATGAATGCTCATTTGCTAACATATCTCAAACATCAAATGTCTTTGGTTGAATAATATGAAAGCAATCATTACTAACAAGTCTATTAGCTATCTTAGCATCTTTAACAACAAATGTCTTTGGCAAAGTATACTAAAAGCCTAGGAGAGTTGTCTCGGGCATTTCATCGAACACCTTTCGGGTGAGAAATGCCTAAGGATCAACAACTGAGTGGCCAACTCAGAAGATGCATTATGATTACTCTACTAGCAAGGAAATATGAATGATCTACACTAAAACATCCTAGCTCTAACCTAATCACCCTTAATCTCCCTAACCCATGAATTCAAAAGGTGATTACTCACTAATCTCCATGATTCCTCTTAAACCCATATTGGATTTCAGATTAATCATGTAGAGAAATAGATAAGAAATCAACAATAACACAAGAACATAACAATCAAAATCCAAGAGATGAACTTCTCAACAGAGTTCTTGTGTCTTTCTCAAAAGATCAAAGATAAAAGATAATCTGCCTCTGGTGGCTACAAAAGATGTTTAAAACATAGGTTTTTCCAAGTGCAAAACGTCCAAAATAAATTGCAAAAAGGTCCTTAAGAAATCATGATTTTCGGCAGCAAAATAACGCGGAGCGACTTGCACGTGTCGCTCCGGGAAGTCGCTCCAGGGCCGATTTTTGGTGTCTCCGGGCGAGAGGTCGCGAGCGACTTTGGTGTGTCGCTCCAACGGGTCGCTCTGGATCGGGAGCGACCTTGGTAGGTCGCTCTGAGAGGTCGCTCCAGGCTTCGCTTCGTGTCGTCTCTCCATAAAGACGCGAGCGACCTCAGGGTGTCGCTTTGGGAGGTCGCTCCGAGAGGGGTGTGAGATGCGAGCGACTTCGTGGTGTCGCTCCGGGAGGTCGCTCCGGGCTCGTTCTCGTGTCTCCGAGTGATGAAACCGCGAGCGACTTCTCCCTGTCGCTCTGGTAAGGTCGCTCCAATAGGGAAGTCAGAGCGACTTGGTGGTGTCGCTCCGGACTGGTCGCTCCATGCCTTGCTCGCCTAATGACCACTCTAAACACTCCTTTTTGAGCTCCAAATGCACCCAAATGTCTCCAGAAACTCCATGTGGTACTCAAATACCTGATAGAGACATATGTATGCAAAATGCAACCTAAACATGTCTAAATCCTAATCTATATGATGAAAATGTTTATGAATGAATGGATAAAACAATGTAAATATGCAAGATATCAAAAAGTGCAGTCTCATTTTGTGTTTGCTGTAGTTGTATGTGTTATCTTTTGTTTGGGTTTGAAAATCCTGTTTGTGGACTATGTTTCCGGGGATAGTAATGTGTTTCCGCCGGCTTTTGGATATGATGCTTGCATGTTTTCAATTTTTTCAATCAAATTCATAAGGGAAAAAAAAGAGAATGGGCGATCTTTCTACAAACGATTCGACAAGAACAAGTATTTTG
The DNA here is from genome assembly GCF_020379485.1 of Brassica napus. NCBI lineage: Eukaryota > Viridiplantae > Streptophyta > Magnoliopsida > Brassicales > Brassicaceae > Brassica > Brassica napus. Next base: position 4,098,107 of record NC_063441.1, on the reverse strand, counting down.
TCCAATGGATGGAGGTCTTTGGTAATTGGGTACTCGACTGGATCAAGCTTCGCAACTTTTAAGTAATAAAATAGGAAGAGGACCCGAATTAGACATTTTGGCAAAAAAGAATTAGAAATTCTCAAACAAAATTATGGAAAAGGCTAAAACAAAAACTCTCTTCTCATTAATAGCAAATTAAACAAGATTATAACAATTATTCGATACTTTATTCATGTGTACATCTCTATATTTTCACATGTGTCGTCTATGTATCACGTATGTAATTTTAATCGCCATTAAAAACAAAACAAGATGCGTATATGTTGTCTATAACTTAAATATCTCATGATTCAGGTATTTGATTCAAATCAGGTTTCTCAACTAATACCGGTGAAGACGGAGACCGCGACTTCCCAGAACAAGCGAGAAGAGCATCGACTCTAGCGCCGACCTCCGCAGCTTTCTCACGTATCAGAGAGGCGGGCATGTCGACGGCAGCAGCCGCGGCTGATCGGTGACCCTCATCCTGAAAAAGAAGATCAGGGAAGTTGAGGCGTGCTGAGGGACCACGGAGGTAGAAGACGGCGGTGTCGTAGGCTCTAGCGGCGGCTACGGCGGTTGTGTAAGAACCGAGCCAAAGACGTGAACGTTTGTTTGGTTCACGTATCTCAGCCACCCATTTGCCCCACTTCCTCATACGTATTCCTCTGTACGGCTTAAACGGCCTCGTTGCCACGTGGGTGTCTGCTTCTTCTTGCGGTGGCTGCCTTCGCTTCCGCCTACACGGCTCTTGTTGTAGTTCTTGTTCCATCGATAAAAAGACAAAACTTATGAGGGTTGTGGAACTTTATAAAGTACGGTGGCAAAATTGAACGGCTGAAAGTCTTTATAGATATTGTGATATATAGAAACTGCCAAGCAACCTCGTACTCTTCAATTTTATCGCTTCAGTGACTTTGTGATAATGAACATATCGAGTTCTCTAATTCATATAAGTCAAATCATATCGGAATTATTATGCCATTTATATGTTAATCACAAAAAATGTATAAAAGTGTACTAAGATTCATAAATTTGTAAATAAATACGAAACTGGATAACAAAAATAACTGTACTTCTTTCAATTCTAATATAAAATACAAAATATAATTCACTTTTTTTTTTGTCAACCCAAAATATAATTCACTTACAAAAGCAACAAAAAAATATTATTTTGATCTTGAGAGCAACCAAAAGAAAGAAAAAATTGCACTTTCAGTCCTTCTATTGTTCAAAGATCAAACTAATATATTGGCTTAGATCTTGTAGTGGACATGTAGATGTGATAATAGTTACAATCTGATATTTTTGGACATCAAAAGGATATTCTATTACTAAGACTTGAGTTGGTCTGGGTAGCCATAGCAGAATAGAATAACCAACAAAACAAATTGACATGTGAAAAAATCGAGTAATTCTAGCTAAAAATCAGCGGTCACAGTTTATCCCCTGAAAATGAAGTATATAGCTTGAAATCGTGGAATCTTCTTTTCAGTTCATGCATCTCCTTCAGCTCTGTCGAAAAAGTTTGTGATGCATGAGCTTCCCTTATCATTTCTATCAAATCCTTACAATATGTCCCAAAATGCTAACATGTCGAATAATGTAGCATGTTGTCCATTGTCCATCCTAGTGCTTCCAATTCCGAATGCAAAACAAATTATATTCTTCTTTGCTTTCTTGTACTCATGAGTTGTGTTTGTCCAAAGCTATCTTTCCAAACCAATCCGCATCCAATGTAGATCTATGTGGAGGTCTAAAAACCATCCACCATGCATATATTCTCAAAGCATAAGACTGGAGATGTTACTATTATTGTTATAGTCAACATAACATGTGACTGATTTGCCGTGAACCATGCTTGGCATTCTCCATCTACATATCTGATTAGTTCGAGTGGGTCTCTATCTATCCCTCTGAATAGTTTAGCATTCTTTGTTTTATATAGATACCAAATTATCCATGAATAAGGGTCTATGTCCATTTCTGAGTCTTCAATATTATTCTTCCTCCAGAAAAGGTAGTCAATGTTAATATATATGATGGAAACATGGAATATATTATGATGAGACGGTGTAGCCGCAAGAGCCCACGATTGAAGTGCCGGTGGATATTTGAAGATAGCAGGGGTTGCTGCTTCATCTGGATCCCCACACCTTGGACAAATATTATCACATCGCATATGGCAACTATTCAAGTTCATTGTGATTGCAACATGTCATGTGAGTAATTGTCATATAAGATGATGAATTTTTTGTAGAGCATTTACCTTCAAAGCAAAGGCTTGGAGCTTTGTGATACTCGGTTCAGTGTAGAAAACATTTCTTCAACCTTGACAATATACATGGATAGCCAATATCCTAACTTAACAGTATACATGCCAGTCTTAGTGAATCTCCAGAAGTAATAAACACGTTGTAAAGATCGGCTTATGGCCAAACTTCGAATCAAAGGTATATCTTCTTGAGAGACTTAGTTCTCAAGCATTTCGACATCCCATTCGTTTGAGTCTACTTTAATAAATTCTCTGACAGTCATACTGGGATGGACTACCGGTACATTTGGCATGGCTGGCCTTTCAGGTGAAGTCAGGATCCAAGGATCATCCCATGCTTTTACATCAAAACCCGAATGGATCTTCTTTCTAATCCCTAGTAACAACAGAGGTATTGCAGCTGATAGGCTAGCAGGAGTATGAAGGGGTATCTATGTCAATAGCTTGCAAAGGCAAACTAAGTCTATAGTACTTGCCACGTAAAACATGGACCAAAAGAGAGTCTCTGAACTGTATTATACACCACAACTGTTTCGCCAGAAAGGCTAGATTAAACTCATGTATCATCCGGAAACCAATGCCTCCCTCTTCTGCTGATAAATACATCTTTTCCCCTTTTTCCAAATGAATCCCACACTTTGGGGGGGGGACATAACATAAGTCGGAAGAGCTACTAAAATAGATCTAATTAGCACTTCTATTCCCGCCCCCCTTTTGATAACCATCTCCATGTCCATCCATTTACTATGTTTTGTAGTTTGTTCTTAAGAAAGGCAAATAGTTTGCATTTAGACACACTTATATCTTTTGGAATCCCTAGGTATGAACTCACACCTCCTTCATTCTGGATCCCAAGAGTATCTTTAATTGATTGCCTTACATCTGCAGGTACTCTCTTACCAATGAGTAAGTATGATTTATCAAGTATCATCGATCGATGATCCATGAATGGTATCGTTCGACGCTTAATGCGTTATAACGGTCGACGTTCCATCAGTGGTATCGGTCGACATTGATTCAGATGTAAGACATATATTACCGATGAACGAAGAATCCTTTTGATATATGTTTTCCATTGGCAGGAAATCGTCAATGATACATCATTCTCAACTCTTATTCGGGAAAGGTGATCTGCAACTCCGTTGTCAACTCCTCTTTTATCTTTTATTTCTATATCAAATTCTTGGAGTAACAGGATCCTTCACCTTCACCTTCACCTTCACCTTCTTATCTCTTTGCAGATGTCAATCTAGTCATCACTTAAGTTTCAACATTATTATCCTAAAAAAGTATTTTCTATTAATTTTCCACTTAAATTTAATCTGAATAGATCAAGAGACTATTACAAAGATATTTGATTGATTTTATATGAAAAGATTAATCATTCGGCAAGAACAAAGAAAATAACGTAAATTCTAATTTTCATGTCGAATTATATGTGTTTGTTAATGTATTTTCTCGGTTTTAGTTTTTTTTATATAATCAAACTTTTTATTATTATTTTCAAATCGATTTAACTTTATGCTGTATTGTGATTAAAGTGAGCTGAATTCAATTACATAATCGACCATGTTAGACATATGTTTGACTGGTGACCATTCGGGAAACAAGAAAAACGAATAGAAAAAAATGTATGGGAATAAAATAGCAGGAATGAAAAATAAAGATTGTTCCTTCTCAAATTTAACAAGAAATAATTTTGTTTTTTAATTTTCTACAAAAAAAAAGGAATGAGAGAGAATTATCATTCTTTGTGAATGGTAAATTTTTTTAGAAACATTAGGAAATACATTATTCCTCATTGTTCCTTGGTCACCATTCATATTTATGTTTCAAGAAAAATGTTTCAAAGAAAAAAGACAGATATAAATCATGTCCAACAATTTTTGGGGTGGAGTTAAATTTTCGGGGTGGAGTTAATCACTGTAAAAAGAATTTACCCACAATAGTATAGTCCATCTCCAACTTACTCATACGTTTTTTTCGACATCAAACTAACTTACCTATATTTAATTCCCTATTCATGCGTCTTCCAAATTACGGTATAGTACTATATAGTAAATAATTTTTTTTTTTTTTTGGTAAGGTATAATCAGTGGCTGATGTGGGTGACCAAATAGGTATAACTTATCTTATTCACTTTTCGATTAGTAAATAGGAAAATTCTTTAAAAATATACGGACTAATTTTCATTTGCTAATAAAATACACGAAATATTTTAGATCCATGTTTAATACACGAATTAATTTTTGTTGCCTATTAAATATTTATAAAAATTAAATTTGTAGATTTTACGCATTGCTTTCGACTACGTGAATTCTATTTAACGAAAATAATGTGTTTAAATAAATACGTCGTTAAAATGCAAAAAAAAAACAAAATTTATTAAAATACACAAACTAATTTTTATTTGTTCATAAAATAAACTAACTATTTTGGATCTAATACACGAACTAATTTTCGTATCCTATTAAATACAAAAAAAACATTTAAAATTTACAGATTTTACAAATTGATTTAGACGACTCAACCATGTTTAACCGAAGTGAAGACGACATTAGTGTTTTTATTAAACACATATTTAAACTATGAAAAGCACGCTCACCCTCAGTAAAAAAATCTCAAATCAGCTGAGCTCTAATTCAATTTAATTTCAGCCTCTAATTCAAGTTTGTTTCAATGTGAGTTAAGAACTAATATGTTCTAACTTCTCTTATTCTCCAAGTGTTCTTTGTATTCTTCTTCGTTTTGATTTTCCTTTATATCACTTTGAATTAAAGTCGATTTCCATGTCGTGAAATAAAAAATGCGGTAATTTCCAAAAGAGTTTCTGATTTTACAATTAGTTTAGTGTTATGTGTTTCTTATTCTTACTCTTCACTTTGATTGCAGTGATAATGAGTCAATCAAGGTTAATTTATACTATTAAAGCATAACAGAGAAGAAAACTAACAATATAATCTATCTTGAAGGATTTTTAAGTGAAAGCTAACATTTTTACTTCTCCGAAACATAAATGATGTCGTCTAAATCGATGTGTAAATCTGTAAATTTTAAAAGATTGTGTATTTAATGGGATATGAAGATCAATTTGTGTATTAAATAGGAATCCAAAATAGTTCATGTATTTTATGAGCAAATGAAAATTAGTTCGTGTATTTTAAGGAATTCCCTTTCACGGTTTAACCACATGCTTAGTTAACGTTGTTATACATCGTTTAAATCGATGTGTAAAATCTACGAATTTCAAATATTTGTGTATTTAATAGGCAACAAAAATTAGTCTGTGTATTAAATGGGAATCCAATATCATTTTTGTATTTTATTAACAAATAGAAATTAGTCCGTTTATTTAAGGAATTTTCTCATAGTAAAATGGATTTCTTTCTTTTTCATGTCCTTAACCCGAAGTCTGATATGATAAACCTTTTAAAACCAGTCCCAACCTATCAATCAATAACAGAAAAAGTGTGGTTTAAGGTAATATAATTAATCTTATAAAACCTTAAGCTTTCGAACAGAGTAAAGATGGAATAACTTTAAAAAAATTTTGTTTCACCGGAAAGTGACCACCCTGAAACAATTGGTATTTGTTTAGTTGAAAAAAGTCAATTAAAGTGAACAACATGAGTTTCTCAAATCAACATTCTAGATTTGCCAGTATGGGTGGAAACTACATTTGTCGAACACTAGAAAATTTTGTAGGATACTAATACCAGGACGGAATGCAAGTCGGTAGAGACCAGAGCTGACAACCCCGGGTCAGTTAACATAGAACACTTTGGCTTTTTGATAGAATTTTCTTGCATCCCTTCTCTCCTTGATACTAAAAAAGTAATCAGTCGTCAAGCAATGCTAAAAATGTTACGAAAATCTTAAATGTGTCTCAAAAAGGATGATCATGTGCAAATAGGTTCTCGTATGTGGTCTCAATCTAAGTATGTTAGAAGTAAACTGAAGGAGAAAACTCAAAAAGCAAAAGGAAATGTGGAACTTCATTTCATAGAATATAAGAGGGATACTTCCATAACATTGCATCAACGAAACCCAACGTAGAGCTTAAATGCAGCTTATGGTTCTTTATATATACACGAAACCCAGCAGCTGCTTTTTTATGTATCTAGTTATGGCATAAACAACAACATTAAAAGCATGTGACAAATCTCTTCAGAGATCTCTCTGCTCCTATGAGTCAGGAGCCCTCTATGAAGAAGCAAATGTGCAGTGTCTCCATCTTCTCTTTACGCAATGTTCTTCCTGCCATGTGACCAGAATGGCATTGCAGGTTTGCGCTTTAAGGCCATGACACTAAACGGACTGTTCTTGCTCTGCAATTTACACATTCCCAAAAGACTTAGTTTCAAGCATTACCATTAATTTGTTGTTTTCTTGCAAAGTGGAAGAAGCAGAACTTACCATTAAACAAGTTCCCTGATCAAGGTCACAAACGGGGTAGTCGTGAGGGCAGCAACTATAGTTGTCATCACAACAAGTGGCTGCTTCTAGTGGGCAACATCCCCAAGAAAGGCAGTACTTGCCAAACTCAAAGAGACAACAACAAGTGTTGCTCTCAGGACATGTGTAGTAACTGTCACATTGGGTTGGAGGCTTGATCGGAGATGGAGGTGAAGGTCCTGGGTTTGGTGGGTTTTGGCCATTTTTGATTGGATATGAAGGCTCCACAGCGATTCCACATTTTCCGGCTGAAGCTGCAATGTTACGCTCCATCCTTATGTACCCGCTCTCTCCCCAGCTTGACCCCCATGAGTTTTTCACAATCCAGTAGTCTTTGCCGCTCTCTGTTCCGTACCCGACAGCCAAAACTCCGTGGTCCAGATCTGTTCCGCAAATTCCATCGAATATACCCTTCATAAGGAAAATAACACAATAAAAAAAGCATTAGACTACAGAGATGTAAAAGCAAACAAGCAACCTCGGCAATGATAAAACTCCTAAGAACTATGTAAACATGGTTAAAATACGTACTGAATCATAGAGCTGGAACGCACGACCACCACCCTCAATGGCGACGCTAATTGGTTGGTTAGAAAGTGCTTTCTTCAAGGATTCTTCGCTATTGGCAGGCACATCCTCATATGAATCAATCGTGACAACTTTAGCGTTTTTCTGCAACAAAAAAAAACACACAAAGGTGATATAGGAATCATCCACAAGTTGTTAAGAATTATAATTCCTGGTCAAAACACGAACTCTGGTCTGGTCACAACGTCCATCAACACTCTTGTATGGATAGTCTTCCTCTGTATCAATTCCACCGTTGTTGATAATGAACTCAAAGGCATAGTCCATGAGGCCTCCGTTACAACCTTCATTGTATGAAGTGTCACAATCAACCAATTCTTGCTCAGACAAAGATATTAAGTCTCCGGTCACGATTTTGTTTATGCCCTCCACTGCCCCGATGGCTGAAAACGCCCAACAACTCCCTTCATTATTAAAAAATGATGAAATTAGTTTTTTTTTAAAGAAATTAGTTAATTAATAAATCATTATTAACATCCCCTATATATTATTTGAGAAGCATTGCAACATTTTTTGTAACCACATGTCATCACTAGAATGATTCTTAGAATCCTTAGAGAAATAGGTTGTCCATCTAATAAGATTACGGAATTGCCTAATGTGGCTAAAGTATATATATGACAATTAATGATTTTGAATAATAAAGATTTGATCAAAATAAGTGTGTATTATAATTATATTTGTTTAATTTTAAGCTATTAAAATAAATTAAACAATCATAGTAACCATATAATAAAAATTAAAAAAATTATTTATATCTTATATTTTGAATTTTTAAAAACGAGTATAAAGTACTAAAATTGTTAAAAGTTTCACATTCAAATTTTGTGATCTATGATTAAAACTTTTGTTATTACATGATACAAATAATTAAAAAATAATATAAGTTGAAAGTCTCATTTAATAAGTATCAAAAATAAAAGATATATAAATATATGTATCATTTTAAATTAAACTATATGCCATATAAAAATACATAATATCTTGATTTTGAAATTTACATTGAACATTTTTTTGATAAAAAATTTGAAAAATATTAACAACTTAATTTTTTTAAATATTATAAATTACTTAAATCATTAATCCCACAGTGAAAATTTTGTTATCACTAATTTAGACTTTTTGCTATAACAGATACAAATACAAATGATAAAAATATAAGCAAAACGTATCATCTAATAAATATTGATATTAAAATATATCATATATATGTTACTATCATTTAAATTTAATTATATATCATATTAAATAGAAAAAATATTTTTTCGATTTATAAAATTTATTTATATGTTCGCACCAATTTAAATATATAATTAGTAGATCATGATTTTTTAATTATTCTATATATATTTATTATTTCATAATATGTTATAAAGATATAATATATAAAATAATTTATATATATAATGTTCATCCCGCGGATCTTAACCTAGTTAGCGTACTATAAACCATTAACATCTAACAGAAAATATACCTACATATCAATGTTGATTTTATGACAATAAACACAATTGCACCAATTAAGGGAAATTGCACCCAGTGACTAAGAAAAAAAAAAACAAAATTAACTAAACAACCAAAAACACACTCTCTCTCCCCTTTTATCTTCCTATCTCTCTCTACTCTCTTTCTAGAAAACTAATTTTGTTTATTTTCTTGGTTATTTCACAAATAACCCCACCAATTAACTCAATATTGGGACAAACGTGTCTTTCTCTACAAGTTCCAATAGTTTTTGAACGAACTAGACAAGACAGATAACTAACAAGTTCCGATACAGTAAAAAAAGATTTATGTTTTCCCACTGATACTAGTTATTTTATTCACGTAAAAGGAATTTCAGAAAACTTACCGCAGCTTCCCTGATCTTTAACCTCAGCCACCGCACCTTCCTTCCTCCAGTCAACGCTCTCCGGGAGCGCGTCACCTACACGCGACTCGTAGCGAAGGCTGGTCCTCGTGGATTTCCTCTTGAGCCTAGAGCCGACGTACATGGATCTATACTCGTCGTTAGTGAGATCCGCGAACTTCGTAAGACCCAATCTGTAACTAAGATTCTTCCCGTTGTGGTCGTCGATGAAACGGAGATTGTCTTTAAAGATCTCGAACCGTCGGTCTTTCTCTGTAAGAGAATTCTGAACCTTCCCGTGTTTCACTAGCCACTCCTCGTAGAGTTTAGAAACCTCGGCGTCGCTCCGGCTGCCCGCGGAGACGGTGCGGTGATTTTTATCGTAGGAAATGATCGACATATCCATTGCCGATGAGACGGCGATCATCGTTAGGAAAAGGATCAACACAGCATGATTAACAAGCTTCATTTCTTCTTCACTGCTTTTGTTCTTTGGAGAAGAGGAAAATACGATGGACATTGGACAAGAGATGGTCGTGGGGTGTATATATAAAAGCCAAATGAGATAGCGTGATAAATGTTTTTTTCTTTTAAATAAAATGCTATTCTATTTTTTTTGTGTGATGTTGGTTGCTCTTCTTAATTTCTAAAATGCTGAATTTTCGATATAATGTTCAATCTAGATAGGAAAATTCATTTAATCTGACTGAAAGCAAAATATCAAAAGTGATATATATATCAAACAAGTTGAACCTAATCTACAGCGAGAAAAAAAATGCGGGATTAGGATACTTCTTTTTGGAAGATAAATGGTCTATTTGATATATAAAAAATTAACTCAAAATGAAAAGAATGAAAAAAAAGAATCGTATTTTTGTATTAAAATTTAAACTTATTTCAGAGTTGGTAGAGAAATTTTGAAAAGTTGTAGAATAAGAGTAAACATTTTACTCGAGGCTAGATAGCTCAACCAATTTTCTACTTGGGCTAGAGTGTGAGTATCACTAACAAATAAATAAATTGAGATATCTATTTAACATGTTTTAGGTATGGTGTTTTTTTTTTCTCGGCCTAGGTATGGTGTTCAATCTACATTTTGCTTCGATTCCATCGGTATGATAAAATGCCAAAATAATCTTTCTTTTTTTTTGCCGCCAAAATAATCAAAAGTGATATATATCCAATAAGTTGAACCCAATCTACAAAGAGAAAAATAAATATTGGATAGAAAACTTATTTTTAGTAGATAAATGATGTATTTGATATAAAGTTTTTTTTTTTTTGTCATCAACTATACAGACTCATATTGACTCTGTAAACCAAACCGGGTGATCTGCATCCATGTAAACAACAAAAGACGGTTGTTTCCTAGCACTGCGAGCTAGACTATCCGCCTTTGAGTTTTGCGTCCGTGGTACATAGAGAATCTCTGATCGGGTGAAGAACTCTTTCAGGGTCTTGATGTCTTTCAAATAACTTGCAAAAGCTGGCCACTCCTCTGGTTCCGAAACCATCTTCACCAATTGAGAACAATCCGTTGCAAACGTAACCTGAAATTGACGTAAATTCTTCATACATTCGATTGCCCATAATAACGCCTCCATCTCCGCATGAAGAGGCGATAGACTAGCCCGAACATTCCTTACCCCCATCAATCCATCAAACCCTACCAAAGTACTGAGCCAACCTTGTCTTGAGAAGTTAGAACCTTCTTTCCAAGAACCATCCGTAAAACACCATCTTCCAGGAATTGATGGTAATGTCGTATTTATTTGTGGAGCCGTTCCCTGAACATTTAAGACTTGTGCTTCAGCCCATAATGTCGACTCTGTTTCTGCCAGTTTAAGCGTATCCATGGGATCCATATCCAAATTACTGAAAACTTTATTATTCCTGTCTTTCCAAATGTACCAAAGTATCCAAGCAAACTGGTGGTCCTCCATCTGCGGGAGGACTCTCCAAAATAGATGATCCATATTTGTGAAGAGTGATTTGGTTGGGAAAAATGTTGGGTTTGATGGTATCTTCGAAAGCGCCCAAACCTGAATAGCTGGAGGACATTCAAAAAATACATAATTTATCGATTCCTCATTAGCTCCACACCTTACACAGCAAATATCCCCCTGAATCCCCCTTGATTGTAAATTCTTCCGCACTGCTATACACCCTGTCACTAATTGCCATAAGAAATGTTTAATCTTTGGTGGGCAACGTATTTTCCAACAGAAAGCCTTTAAAACATCAACCGTGGGACCAATCAGTAATGGTGGTATTTCTCTATCTGGATAGATTCTCTCGATCTGATACCCTGATTTGACTGAATATTTCCCGTTTTTTGTAAAATGTCATCCATCTTTATCTATCCGTTGAGTCCTGCTCAATGGAATGCTTTCTATTAGTTTTGCATCTTGGGGATCCACTAAAACCTGAATTGCCTCCAAATTCCAAGTACGCGAAGCCAAGTCAATGAGAGACTCAACTTTAAGATCCGGATATAAATTGTGTTGATTTTTATTAGCTGGTTTCGGGCGAGTGGTTGGGAGCCAAGGATCATTCCACACCGAGATGGAAGATCCTGATCCCACCCTTTTGATTAGTCCTTTGCTTACCAGAGATCTAGCAGAAACAATACTCCGCCAGCCGTAAGACGGGGAGTATGAATGAATCGGTTCCAAAGGTGAAGCATTCCTGTAATACCGACATTTGAAAACTCGAGAAAATAACGTATTGGGCTTTTCAATCAGCCGCCATAACTGTTTACCAAGCATCGCCGTATTGAAATCAGTGATGTCCTTAAAACCCAAACCTCCTTCATCTTTCTCTGCACATACTTTGTCCCATGATTTCCAATGCATGCCTCTAGTACTTCCCCCTGAACTCCACCAGAATTGTGAAACCGCACTCGTCAGTTTCTTCACAGTAGCCTTTGGTAACCGATAGCAGGACATCGTGTGATTTGGTAATGCTGTAATCACTGATTTAATGATCACTTCCTTCCCTCCTTTCGTGAAAAACCTAAACATCCATCCATTAACTCGCTTATTTAACCGATCTTGCACAAAACTAAAAACCTGGGTCTTTGAACCCCCCATATTTTCCGGCAAACCAAGGTAAGATCCATTCCTCCAATATTCTGAATACCCAAAAAATCCCTTAATTCTTGTCTGATAGATTCCTCAATCTTGTGTCCAAATTGAATTGAAGACTTATCAAAATTGATTAACTGTCCTGATACGGCCTCATATTCCTTTAAAATCCGAAGAATAGTTTGACACTCCTCTTTTTGAGCTTTACAAAAAAAGAGGCTATCATCCGCAAAAAGCAAATGTGATATCGCCGGACAAGCTCTCACTACCTTCATCCCTGTCAATTGTTGACTCTTCTCTGCCTTTTTTATATTTGCAATCAGAGCCTCTGTACATAAAATAAATAAATACGGTGATAACGGATCTCCTTGCCGTAGGCCTCTATGAGGAAAAATAAGACCTCGTGGTTGACCATTTATGAGTACCCTGTATTGAACCGACGATATGCATTCCATCATCAATTTGACCCAATGAAGGTCAAATCCTAATTTCAATAATAATGCCCTAATAAAGTCCCATTCCACTCTATCATACGCTTTACTCATGTCCGTTTTGATTGCCATATACTTTCCTTGACATCCTTTATTGGTCCGTAATCCATGAAACATTTCCTGAGCGATAAGGATATTATCAGAAATCAGCCTTCCTGCCACAAAAGCCGATTGAGTTTCAGATATGAGCAATGGAAGATAGATTTTCAATCGCTGGCATAAAACCTTCGAAATAATCTTGTAACCCACGTTACATAGACTAATTGGCCTCAATTCCGTCATCCTCGTAGGTCTCTCTGTTTTAGGAATCATACATATGTTAGTAACATTCAACTGAGTGTCCATATCTCCCGAGACCAAAAAATCATTCACCATCTCCACTAAATCATTTTTTATAATATGCCAGGCATGTTGGAAAAAAAAGAGCTGTCATGCCGTCCGGCCCCGGCGCCTTTTCAGGATGCATCATAAACAAAGCTTCTTTGACCTCCTCCTCCGTCGCTAATCTCAACAAGTGTTGATTCATCGGAGGAGTAATGGTCGGTGTTACCTCTGAAAGAAAGCTGTCAAAATCCGATGGGGAAGTGGTAGTAAATAGATCCTCAAAATAACTTATTGCTACTTTTTCCACCCCATTTTCCTCCGTAATCCAATTCCCATCCACATCATGTAAACCAACAATTCTATTACAAACCCGTCTTTGCCTTGTTAAAGCATGATAAAATTTTGTATTAAGATCCCCAGATGCATACCACATATTCCGGCTTTTCTGGTACCAGTACTCTTCCTCATCCTTATATGCATCCTGTAATTTCCTAGAGACCTCCAAAATATCCTCCTGAGATCTAGAATTATCTGTTTGCACCTCCTCTAGGGCTTGTTGTAGTTCATTAATTTTTTCCTTTCCATAAGGAGGATTATCTTTTCGCCACTTAGCAATTTCGTGACGACAGTTACTAATTTTTTCTACTACATTATGTGTACTCCCTTCATTTCCTCCTTCATTATAATCTATCCAACCTGATATAATTGATTCCATAAGGCCCGTCTGTCCAATCCACCTCTTATCAAACCGAAATTGTCCTTTCCTCCTGGTGACTTTATCCTCCAAATATGCCACCACTGGCCGATGATCAGATGCCACCATTCCAAGATACTCTGTATAAGAACATCGGAATAAAGTGTGCCATTCTTCATTTGCTAAGGCACGATCTAGACGGCATCTAACCGTCACAGCCCCTTTTCCCTTTCTTCTTCTCCCTTGCCATGACATTTTGTTCCCCCGGGCCGGAAATTCGAGTAAACCACTATTTCTTATCATATTATTAAAAGGAACAAAAGAATCTGCACTCCTAATAGATCCTCCATCTTTTTCATGATTCCCTGTAATCTCATTGAGATCCCCAATAACAAACCATGGTTCAGATCGTGCCAGTCCATACCTAGTTAACCGTTCCCACACTTGCTCTCGCATTTTTTGAACTGGATCTCCATATACAAAAGTAAGATAAACCGTTTTGCCAAGAGCCTCTGCTTCTACATCAATCATTCGATTGCTAGAATATAATACCTTCACCTGAAATTCGTTATTATAAAAAAGTGCTAAGCCTCCACTCCGCCCCAATGGATCAACTGTTACCAAATTGTCATAACCAAAGTGAGCTTGAAATTTTTGAACAAAATCTTGTTCTTGCTTAGTTTCTGCCAGAAATAAAAAATCCGGTTTATGCCGTATTTCGCTCAAATAACTTATAGTCCATTTACTTCCCATTCCTCGACAATTCCAACTTAAAACTCTCATTAAAAATTATTTTTTTTATTTACTCCGGAGAGCCAGAAACCAGCGGATGTAATGAAACCCTTTGTGGCCAGTCCATAAAATAACCATAACCACTCCAACCCTTTGTTCCTTCATCTTTGCCACTATCCAAATCTCATTCAAAGCATTAAACAACGAAGCCTCTCTATCACAATATAAAACGAAACTGATATGAATATATCGTAACATACTCCCGGTAAGGTTATTAAACCCCCCAAAGCCTTGTCCAATTAACCAATCACCTGATAAACATTTAACTCTTCCACATATCCAGGAATCTCCTCCAACAGACTGAACCCTTTTTAAACCAATTACACTCCCCTTTTTAAAAATAAAACAACAACATACGATAAACAAAAGTGTAATGTTACGCCCCAAGACCCTATAAACCCAGGTACTAAATCGAGTAGTCCCCAAATACTTGTTCGACCAATAAACTAAAATAGCCTTATCGTCTACATTAAGTACCACAGAATGACTTCTTACTCCGAAACCATTCCACCTCCACAGCATGATCCCCCCTTGCGTCACTACTATACCCCAACCCCTCTGCTGCCACAAATACGAGCCAAGCCAGTGTACCCTAAATCTTCTAATTAACACCACTAAACCAAAGAAACCAGATAGACCACCACTCACTACCTTCCGGTACATAAACATATCCACATAACAGTCATACTCCTGAAAAGAACTGTCACCACTATACCAAACCCGAATACAACACAAAACAAAGAAACTGCAATACCAAAGACCCAGCGCATTTTTATTAATCCATTGATTTCTCTCCAGATAAAGACTAACCAACAACCATGAAACAAAACAAAGAGCAGACACAACTTATTCTTTAACTCAAATGAAAACCAAATACTTCTAAAGCTTAGTAAAACCGACGAACAAACAAAACCCTTAAACAGACCATAAACCAACCCCGGTTTGCTCAACCACTCTTGTAGAGGGACTCTATCCATAAACTCAAGACTTCTGCTGGCCAGATTTCGGGTTTAAAGGACCCTTAATCTCTGTTTGCTTACTGGTATCTCCTTGCCTTGTTCCTGACTTAGGTACAGCTCTTTTCCTTGGTGACGCCAGCGCATTGAAGACCCTCATCTTAGAACTCCCCACCGTGCTTAACGCAGGCTTGAACAGGCGCTTACGTAACCCATGTTTCTTCCCTGCATCACCGCCAATCTGACCTTGCTCCTCTTCCACAAACGCCACTTTTTCTTCATCCTTGCCATTACCTTCCTTGATCACCTCCTCAGCCTCTCCCTCTGAACAATTCTCCATAAAGTCCTCAGCATCCATATCTATTCCGTTCTCAAGTAGGTGCGCCTTAATCTCGTCCATGTCCATCACGTCTTCATCATCTAACTCCCCTTGATCCTCCACCATGCCTTGTACCGTTACTAAGCCTTGTTCCGCCTCTATAGGATCAGAAATTGCTTCTGTTCCATCAGCCTGAGTTTTGGCCAGTTCCTCTTGAAATTTTTGAGATGGCATTGTGACCACCCGCTCCTCGGCATTCCGAATCTCTCCCTCCTCTCGAGCTTCCTCACGTGCCCCTTTGTACTCCTTTTTCTCTCTTGGTTGGTCATTCTGAACTCCACCTTGTGTATCCTCTCTCCTTGCAGGTCTATTACGAGAAGCATCACCATCTCCCCTATAGTTTCCTCGACTGGTATATGCCTTCTTGTTTCCTTTCGCTGATACATTTATCCACTTAAACTCTGGCTCCTCCACCATTTTGCCCTTGCCTTTGCCATAGTGATCACGCCCATCTCTCTCCTTATTATGCGCATTCCCGTTTATCACAACACCCTTGTAGCTCCTCGCCCTATCCTCATGCTTTCCACCTTCATGCCATGAACCGTTTGCATCTCTGCCTTCCTGTTTCCTCTTCGGACTCATTTTCTTATTCTTCTCATCTAATGGGCACACTTCATCTTTGTGACAAAAACTACCACACACTTGGCAATAGCCAAATAATTTCTCGTACCTCAACGACACTGGAGCTTCCTCGCCGTCATAGAATTCTCCGCCTGTGAAATCCACCGTGGTTTCAAAACAGAGCTCCTTAAACCCATCAACCACCACTTGAAACTACATCCACAGCTACCATCCTTCCAATAGCATTGCCAATGCTCTCGGATGTGGGTTCTGTTTTAAATTCCGCCGGTACGCCTATCACACGTACCCAGAACGGGATCTCAAACGGGTATAGCAAGGACTTTTTTGGTTGCCAGCGTGCCAGAGAGAGCATCCAGTAGTCAAAGTGAAACGGCTGGAGCTTAAGAACCCCTTCCATATCCTCCTCTTTCTTGAAATCAAACTGAAATTTCCCGAAACCCAAGTCTGTACCCACCACCTTCTCCTCCAATTTCCAGATCTTCGGCATATTCGAGATCAGCGCCTTCATCTCCTATTTCTCAGGATTCATACAGCGACCAAGCAAGGTCTTCGAAAAGGTTTTGATCAACGCTGAATTGTCAAAGTGGGGCACCGAGATCTTCAGCCTCTTGCGAGTGCCTTCAGCGTTCTTCACCTCCCCCACATTACCCAAGAGCTGACTCTGCGTCATATCCAAAAGAAGAAAAGTAAAACTTTGATCTTTTTCAAGAGAAAGAGAGAAAGTTTTGAATGAGATGATAAAACTCATCCCCATATCCCTTTTATACTGATCCAAAATCTTCATTATTCCATTCTCACGATTTCTCCTATTATCGCAGAATCTTGTATAATTATAATTGGAATCAATTTCCTTTAACCAACTCAATCGCAAAACCCATACTTCCCAAATCAATTCCACATCAAATCCATCGCGATTCCCTTTTCTATTAACCCCAGATCTCTGAGTGAAAATACCAAAAGAAAGAACTACGATACCTCTATAAGGATTTGATTCCGTCTTAAAGAGGATCGAAATCAAAATCCAAATCAAGGAAATTTCAAATCGTTGAGATTTCCCCAAATACCACTTCCCCAAGCCAAGCCATCGAAGATTAACCACATATTGCGAGATCGAGCCCTCATAAAAACCTCGAATCCCAGGATTCCAACGCCGTGAGATCATCGTAGATCTAGATCGCCATCTTCGTCGCCACTCCAATACGTTACTTTAGTCACTATTTTCCTTTTTCTTTTGTTTATTTCACATTTGATATAAAGTTTCTTTGATATATATAATTAACTCAAAATCAAATTAAAATAATAAGAAAATATTATATTTCTTCTACTACTATTCAAAAAATATGAACTTAAGTTTACCACTATTTCAGACTTGGTAGAGATCATTTGAAAAGTTGTATAATAAGCGTAAACATTTTAATCGAGGGTAATAGCTTAACCTTTTCTTTTAGGTATAGCTTAACATGTTTTCCATTTGGCCTACAGTGTGTGGGTATAATAATTCGATTTAACGTAGTTTTGGTGAGGGTGGAAATTCTGATGCCCTTTCAAGTTACATACGGACCTATTCGGATTTCAATTTTTTTAGTTAAAGATTTATTTTCTATTTGAATACTTGTAAATTCTGGTTTGGATTTGTTTTGGGTTCATGTACATGTTTAAATCATATAAACAAATTTAAAATCCTAAAATACAATATAATACTCAGAATATAAAAAGATAAAATAAGATATAACATATAAATTTGAATATTGTATGACTAAATATATTTTATCTATTTTATTAGTTTTTATCTATTTTATTAGTTTATCTATTTCTAAATTATATTGTATGACTAAATATATTTTATCTTTTCTAAATTATTTTATCTATTTTATTAGTTTTTTGAACAAATATATTAAGAGCATTTCCAAAAGAAACTATAACTTCAAATATAAAGTTTTTTTGCTCTCCAAAAAGGAACTTCAAAATTTCAAATTTAGAGTTTTAAAAGTAAAATTTCATATTTGGAGTTTCACTACTCAAAACTATAAATTTGAAGTTTCATTTTTTTAATTTGCATCTTCGTCCTTATAATTAATTATACATCATATTTATGATTCATAAGTATTTTCTCATTCATCTTTTTAATCTTTAAAACTTTTGTATACCTTAAATATTTCAAATTTATTTTTTATAAATTTAAATTTTGCACAAAAATTTTAAAAATAAAAAATAAAATTAAAAGTAGAATTAGACGACAAGAATATTACAAAAAAAACTCATGGGTTTGTTTTAAAAAGACACATGAAGACATAATTATTACACAAATTTAAATATTACAACAGCACTAATAGTCTAGTAAATTTGCTCGGGAATTTCTAAAATATTGTCCAAACAAATTTTGTGTAACAGAAAATAGAACATTAAAAAAAAATTATGTAATAATGTGGTATTGTGCTTGTAGTTTAATATTTAATTATGTATTTCTATTTATAATTTTATATTTTAATGTAATATTTTATTAATGAATGTTACTATAACATTTTATATATGTGCTAGTTATTTATAAAAGTTTTATAGATTTCTATTAATTATGATAAATATAAGGACCATCGCGTAAATTACAAATAATTTTGAAGTTAAATTTGAAGTTTTGCTTTTGGAGAATAACACATTAAAATTTTATATATAGAGTTTTGCAAACTCTATAATAGAGAGTCTTTTTTGGAGATGATATAAATAGTTTATTTGTGAAAATGTTTTATAATTATTTATTCTTGTCCTACTGTTGAATTTGTATTTTTACAAGACTACTCTGGATGATAAATTATATAAAAAAGGTCTCAAATTATTTTGGTTCGTCTGGACCTGTGTTGCATGGAAACTCAATTGAAGGTCCGTTTCACGTTTCGGAAGTTTCGGAATCAGAATCTGTCGGAAGCTCCCGGAAATGCATTGGAAACTCGCTTCTTGAAAATCTCAGTTTGGAAACTTAATGAAACTTGCGTTTCTATTTTGGAAAGTCGCGTTTCTGTTCTGTAAACGCCAGAACTTTCCAATTTGTTATGACTTGTTGTTATAATTTTTATTTAAGTTAAACTATTTAATATTTAAGTATTGGATTTTTGTTATTTTGAAATTTTATATGATTTTGATGTTTAATGATGACTTATTTAATTCTCGTATGATTAAATAGAATGGCTATTTATTTTTTTGTATTCTAAGATATACTAAACATAATAAAAATGAATGCAAAAATTAATCAGTTGTATATATATATGTATGTGTGTATATATATATATATATTTATTTATAGACGTTTCTAAAGCATTTCTAAAGCAAAAAAAAATTGAAAATCACGTTTCGAAACCTTTCGTTTCCACGTATACGTTTTCGTTTTCATGCAACCTAGGTTTGGACATTTATATCTGGATTTTATTTTGCTAAATAAAATAAAAATGAAAAACTAGTGAAATCCCGAAGCAGTTATTGGTCAAACAAAATATGGGAAGGCAGAAT
This sequence comes from Brassica napus, assembly GCF_020379485.1. NCBI lineage: Eukaryota > Viridiplantae > Streptophyta > Magnoliopsida > Brassicales > Brassicaceae > Brassica > Brassica napus. The sequence goes on along the minus strand of NC_063441.1, from coordinate 4,078,117 downwards.
TGAGACGGCAAGCAGGTCAGGTCTGATTGGGCAAACCCAACTTGTCATGTCCACACAACTAAGAGCGCCCGAGTGTTCACGCATTACAAACAGCGCGTGGGATAACATTTGTATGCACGCTGAGAGATTCTTCAGTAATACTAATACGTAATGGATCTAAAGTGTTACAACTTACAAGTTATATACTAGAAATTATATTGCCGTCTCTATTATTATTATGATTCCTTCCGTATGTAAAATACTCAAAATAGTTATAAATTTTATTGGCTAGTTCAACTCTATAATATATTTAGTTTACTCAATTTTTTTTTATTGGCTAGTTCAACTCTATAGTTTATTTAGTTTACTCAACATTATTTTAATTGATTGCTTTGAAGAGGTGTAATAATGCTTTGAAGATTAGCTTGTGATGTTAGAACACTATCTCTGTCAAGTATCTTCGCAACGCGTGGTATGTAGATCTGTAGATTTGAAGAAGACAAAGTAAAATTTGTCCCAAACAAAACGGTACGTAGCCCAGTTCAAACAAAGAAAAGGTATAGATTTGTTCAAAATTTTTTTTTTTTTTTAAGGATCGAAGAAGCTTAGCCATTCACAAGGTAGCTAAAAATATCTGTAGACTAGTTGAAAGATATTTTAACCTAACGAGTATAATAGTTAAATGAATACTCCATTTTACAAGAAATAAAATTACTTTAGAGCATGATTAACTCCGGTTTCTTATTTTTGGTTCTTAACTCATGATTTGACATTGTTTTTTACAATTTTTGGCTAAGAAACGTCTCTTATATCTCTTATTTAAGAAACAGTTTTTAGTTTTTCTTAGTTAAAAGTTAAGAACCATCTCTTAACTGAAACTAAAAACCTCAGTTAAAATACTGAGATTAATCATGGTCTTATTTGGGTTTTTTTGGGTTTTGGTCAAGATGTTTAAATTCATAAAATGTAATGAATTTGTGGAAAACTTCTGATTTTATTTATGTATTCTTGGAATTAGTCGTACGCTTACTTGTCCATACTTTTATCGTATTAGAAAATAGTTTTGATTTAACTTTAAAAAGAGTTATTGGGGATAAGGATGAATATGTTTAGATATACTTGGGAGATATTAACGGGAAGATCTTTGTAGTTATCTAACCGAAGTGTCGGTGTAGAGTTTGATATATATGTACGTGAAACACAAGTGAATAACAACAACTTTTGCATATCTTTACCTAGATTTACATGGTATCAGAGCATAGATCTGAATAATCGAATTGTTCATAGTAACGTCTTGAGCAAGGTGTCGATTAACAATGACAGATGGGGACGAGTCAAAGCAATTGATAGTAAAACAAGGTGAGGTGATGAAGGTTTCACCATACTCGCTGTTCAGTTCAGACAATCCTGGTGCGCTCATCACGTCCGTTCAACTTAAGGGAGACAATTACAATGAATGGGCCATGGAGATGATGAATGCACTGAGGGCAAAGAAGAAGAATGGGTTCATAGATGGAACTCTACCAAAACCAGCTGAAGACAGTCCTGATCTGGAGTCATGGTTGAGTGTAAACTCGTTGATAGTCGGTTGGATTAGATCATCCATAGAACCGAGAGTGAGGTCAACGGTGACTTTCATAACCGAGGCTCATAAGTTGTGGGAGAATTTGAAGAAGAGGTTTGAAGTGGGAAACAAAGTCCGTATTCATCAGTTGATGGAGCAACTGACTTCTTGCAGACAGAACGGGCAGCCGGTGATTGATTACTATGGTCGCTTGGCAGTGATGTGGGAGGAGTTACAAACTTATAAACCACCTCCTGCGTGTAGTTGTTCTGCAGCTGCGATCTACGAGAAGAAGAGAGAAGATGAACGTGTGCATCAGTTCATCATGGGGTTGGATGAGTCGAGATTTGGGAATGTGGTCACAGCCATAATTGAGTCTGACGAGTTACCTGACCTAGGAAGAGTGTATGCCAAGGTAATCAGAGAAGAAGCTCGACTAAGTTCAGCAAAATCCAGAGAGATAGTAGCACAAGAAGCTGTTGGTTTTGCCGCTCGAAGAGAATTGGTGAGTGAAAGAGAAGCGAAAGAAGGACGAGATGCTGGTGGGAGAATCGACAGCAATGGCTCTGGTTTTGGGAACAGAGCTAGAGATAGAGTGTGTCCTAACTGTGGGAAGACTGGACATGACAAAAGTAATTGTTGGCAGATCATTGGCTATCCAGAGTGGATGCAAGAGAGATGTGGAAGAGGTTCAGGCAGAGGCCGCGGTGGATCTAATGGAAGAGGTGGAGGCCGTGGAACTGCGCATACAGCACAAGCTACGAGTTCGTATGGTGGCGGTGCTGCTGATCTCACACCGGAACAATGGAAGGCTATTACTCAAATCTTGAATGATGGGAGCAGGTCTTCGCAATCAGAGAAACTGTCTGGTAAGATACTTGGAGATGTGATCATTGACTCCGGTGCCTCACATCATGACTGGTGATGTGAGAGAACTTGTGAATGTGAGGAACACTCCACCGTGTGTAGTGGGGTTCGCAGATGGAGGAACTTCGACCTCTATACAGATGGGAGATATGATACTCACAGAGAGTATTTCACTCAAAGACGTGCTCTTTGTGCCTAATCTTGACTGCACTTTGATATCTGTATCGAAATTGTTAAAGCACAGTAATTGCTTTGCGTTATTCACCGATACGATTTGTGTTTTGCAGGACCGTTCTTCGAAGACTCTGATTGGAGCCGGTGAGGAACGTGGTGGGGTGTACTACTTTAAGGATGTAAGAGGCGCGCAAGCTAACAGAGCAGATGGCAGTGGTGATCGGCTGTTGTGGCATAAACGTCTCGGACATCCAGCTTTTGGTGTTTTTGATTCTTTACATGAGCTTTCTGGTGTTATGAATAAGGCTAGCTCTAGTCCTTGTGACGTGTGTTTTAGAGCTAAGCAAACAAGAGATGTTTTCAATCTTAGTATTAATAAAACAGAGAAGTGTTTTGTGCTTATACATGTAGATGTTTGGGGTCCTTACCGTGTGCCTGCATCCTGTGGAGCGGTGTACTTTCTAACGGTAGTGGATGACTTTTCTAGAGCCGTTTGGACCTATCTTCTGCTATCTAAATCAGAAGTGAAGAAAGTTATTGAACGGTTTTGTGCCTATACAGAAACACAGTTTGATAAAAAGGTTCAGAAAGTACGTAGCGATAACGGTTCTGAGTTTATGTGTATGAGTGGGTTCTTTCAGGACAAGGGGATTGTGCATCAGACCTCATGCGTAGACACTCCGCAACAGAATGGTCGTGTGGAAAGAAAACATAGGCATATCTTGAATGTAGCAAGAGCCTTGTTATTCCAATCGAAGATGCCAGTGAAGTTTTGGGGGGAGGCCATCTCGACAGCCACTCATGTGATCAATATGACGCCGTCGCAGGTACTGAAAGGAAGTTCTCCTTATGAGATACTGTTCGGAGCTAAGCCGTCGTATGGGTCACTAAGAGTGTTCGGCTCATTATGCTACGTTCATAGAAGAGATCGGGACAAGGACAAGCTGGGAGAGAGGAGCAGACGATGTGTGTTTGTTGGATATCCATTTGGAAAGAAAGCCTGGAGGGTTTATGATTTGGATACAAATGAGTTTATAGTATCAAGGGACGTAAGCTTTTGTGAGGATGTGTTTCCTTATGTTGAAAAGCACACCGATACTGTGCAATTGAGAGAGTTGACAGGAACACCTGATGATGATTGGGTGGTAGATGTCGTTGCAGAAGATGATAGGGGTGAGTCGCAAGTAAATGATGCTACAACTGAAGATAGAGTGACAAACACGGTACCTGTCGTGGGAGTTACGGAAACAGAGAAGGAGTCTGAGATGGTTGGAGGTGATAAAGAAGGACAGTGTGAGGAAGGAAGAGTCGAGGAGAAGAGTAGTGAGAGTGGAGTGATTGTAGAAACAAAGGAGGTAACAGAGATGGGAAGAGGTTGCAGAGAAAAGGTACCCTCAGTAAAGCTGCGGGACTACATCAGTTACAATGCTCAGCACTTGAAGAATTCCCATCACGTTCTTCCTGCTTCAGCAACCACATCAGAGTCTTCGATAACAGTCCAAGGTAAAACACCCTACCCTCTCGCAAATTACATTTCTGATGAATATTTCTCTCCAGATCACAAAGCATTCTTGGCGGCTATAAAAAATGAAAGAGAGCCGTGAAGTTTCAAAGAAGCAATGCAGCATGAAATTTGGAGAAATTCAATGAAGAAGGAGATGGTGGCGTTTGAGGAAAACAAAACCTTCAGCATAGTGGATTTGCCACCAGGGAAGAAAGCCATAGGGAATATGTGGGTATACAAGCTTAAGTACAATTCCGATGGTACTTTGGAGAGACCAAAATCTCGCTTGGTGGCTCTGGGTAACAGGCAGAAAAAGGGGAGAGACTTCAAGGAAACATTTGCACCGGTTGCAAAGATGACAACAGTGAGAAGTTTGTTGCGTGTAATAGCAGGGAAGGGGTGGATCGTGCATCAGATGGACGTGCACAACGCCTTTCTACATGGTGATCTGAAGGAAGAAGTATACATGAAGCTTCCGCAGGGTTTTCAAGCTTCAGATCCTAACAAAGTGTGTAGACTACACAAGGCGGTCTATGGTTTGAGACAGGCACCTAGGTGTTGGTACTCTAAGTTAACTGATGCCCTGAAAAGGTATGGTTTTAAAACCTCACGAACTGATTACTCCCTATTCATCTATTCAAGCAAAGGAGTGGAGCTCAGAGTGCTGATATATGTCGATGATTTACTCGTGTGCGGCAATGATATAAAGGTGGTTACAAAGTTTTTTTTTTTTAACACTAGGTTTGAATATCAAAATATAGAGTTACAAAATGTTGAGAATGTTCTCCACATGCTGAGAAATCCAAAAAAAAAAATAACTCTAAAAGAAAACAGGAGAAAACACATAAAGAGTGAATGCTAGAAAGTAACATCAGTAGATGTCATACGATAGCTTCACAATAAGGAACAAGCATATAAAGACCACTCCAAACCAAGAGCCAGCATGCTTAAAACTATTCAGCACTGTCAGGCCATAATTTGAGACTGCTTCTTTCTTGAGCTCCAACACCAGCATAGAAACCTGAGAAGACTTGCGTTTACGGTCATAACCGAAGTTGAAATCATCTCTTTAGTGAGAAACAACACTAAGAACTATTCGCTTCCATTTCGATAGTAGTATGAAGCGATCAAAGTCCGCCTTACGACTTCCCACGATAAGTAAACATAAACCAAATTTCCAAACAATTGGACTAGAGCCGGAGAAACTCAGCCAAAACTTATGATTCACAACAATCAACATCATGACTGGACCGTTGCCACAAAGACCAAGATAAAGCAATCCAAATCAACCAAAGAGACAAATCGATGTAAACAAGAGGCTGGATTTGTAATCCCAACCTAGTCATCAATCCAAGCCATGTCTGAACCACAATTGGCTCTTTGAACATCTGAGCCTCATAAAAGGCAAAACTTTATGAGTGGAGACGCAAGCCTTCAGCACCTCCTCACCCAGCCATCCAAACCGCCAGATATTTAGAGGCCATCAGCCAAAACAAAACACACCACTCCCAGCAGCTACATCGTACCATCCGCGACCTGTACATCTTGCACCAGACGCAACACACAGTTCAACTCTGAGACAAAGCTCGAAACTTGAACATGACAATTGTCAAAACCTAAAATCAGAGCAGAAGAACTAAAAGACACATGAACCCACCCTCTCACGACGCCGGCGATGAGAACCGGACACCGGAGAGGCAGATCTGAAAGCTTCAGAGAAAGTCTCCCTTGGCGGCTAGGTTAAACAAGGTCTAACGATCTGGCAATTGGTTACAAAGTTTAAAGAGTACTTGAGCAAGTGCTTTCATATGAAGGATTTGGGGAAGTTAAAGTATTTCCTTGGGATAGAAGTTGGAAGAGGAGAAGAAGGGTTCATGTTATCACAACGTAAATATGCGTTGGACTTAATAGCCGATGTTGGGTTGCTAGGCTCAAAGCCAGTGGCGACTCCGATGGAACAACATCACAAACTCGCGTTAGATACGAGTGGGTTCATCACCGATGCTGAAAAATATAGAAGGCTGGTGGGAAGATTGATTTATCTGTCAATTACTAGACCAGACATATCGTATCTGGTTCACATTCTCTCACAGTTCATGAAGGCGCCTAGAGAGAAGCAGTGGGATGCAGCATTAAGAGTGGTGAGGTATCTCAAAGGAACTGCTGGTCAAGGGATCTTGCTGCATTCTGGAGGTGATCTTAGCCTATCGGTATATTGTGACGCCGACTGGTCAGCGTGTCCAGTTACAAGAAGGTCGTTGAGTGCATATGTGGCATTGGTAGGAGATTCACCTGTGTCTTGGAAGGCAAAGAAACAGAAGGTGGTGTCGCATTCGTCGGCAGAAGCAGAATACCGATCGATGGCACAGGCAACAAGAGAAATCAAGTGGCTACGCCGGTTGCTGATTGACTTGAGTGAGAAGCAACTGAAGCCTTCGAAGCTGTTTTGTGATAGCAAGTCTGCTATTTATATTGCCGCGAATCCAGTGTTTCACGAAAGGACAAAACATATCGAGTCGGATTGTCATCAACTCAGAGACGCATTGCAGGAAGGTATCATTGAGACAGTTCATGTCAGAACAACTGAGCAAGTCGCCGATGTGCTGACTAAGGCGCTTGGTAGAGTGCAGTTTGAAGCGTTATTGTTCAAGTTGGGAGTAAGAAATTTTCATATTCCCAACTTGAGGGGGAGTATTGAGGATAAGGATGAATATGTTTAGATATACTTGGGAGATATTAACGGGAAGATCTTTGTAGTTATCTAACCGAATTGTCGGTGTAGAGTTTGATATATATGTACGTGAAACACAAGTGAATAACAACAACTTTTGCATATCTTTACCTAGATTTACAAGAGTAATTAACAAACAAAAAACATACTCCAGGAAACCGAATACTCTGATCAACTTTAAAAAGAGTAATTAACAATCAACTTATCTGATTGGCATTTAGCAAAGACTAGGAAAAAAACTTTAAATCAAACCACTGTGTGCTCTTTTCTTGTCCGGATAATGGAGTGCATAAACAGGTGCAATACTCGAGGGAAACACGAGAGCATTGACAGTTTGACACTGCAGTTCCAAAAATCAAAATCGCGAACCAGACCGGCCCAAAATATTTGTAGGAATAACTAAACCGAGGGTAACGTGCGACTTTAAAGTGCAACTAGATTTTGACAAGCTCAGGTGTATTTTCTAAAAAATATGATGCTATTTATTTTTTATGTCACTATTTAGGTTTTGGGCAAAAAATTCGATTTCGAAGAATCGAACCGATCTCAATCCGAATAAGTAGTACCAAATCCGAACCGAAATTGATTAAATATCTGAATTATTAAAAAATTTGGTATTTGAAGAACTGAAACCTAATCCGATCCGAACTGAAGTATTTTGGATATCCAAAATAGATTTATATACTTATGTAATTATTTTTAGATTTAGTATATATAAAAACATACATAATATATATGATACTTTTAAGTTCATTTAAATACTTGAAATTATTTACAAATAATTAAACGTAAATATCTAAAATAGTTAAAATATACTCAAAACACCAAAATACTTAAATAATTGTTAATTCTCTATCCAAATATTTAAACCAAACCAATTTAATCCGAACCGAATCCTCAAAGATCTGAACCGAACACGAAATCCCAAACAGACCCGAAAACGAACCCGAACGCCCACCCCTAATCACTATTATATATCCTATATGTGTCATCATAAATAAGTTGCAAAATATGTGTTATCATATAATTAATCGTATTTTATATGTACCATCAAATAAGTTTTATTATAATTAATAATATTTTATACATACAATCATATAAATAATCACATATATTATATTTTTAAATTTTAGTGTGAAATATAAAAACCATAATTTAAGTTGGTGTTTGAAATTGAGCTTTGTATTTTATTTTTCTTATATATATTGAAAACATTTTTATAATGGTTATTGTAAAATTTGTTAGTAAAAATCAAATTTTGAATATATGTATATTTTGAATGAATTTTTGATATAAATTAATTTTAAATTATTATTTTGATTTGAATATGTATATCAAGTATCATAAACCCATTATTTTTTAATATAATATAGTGGACTTCCAATTTTTTTAATAGCATAAGTCCATTACTTTTTTTTCTAACTTAGTGTTATCCATATTTCCAAACAACATTATTTTTTTAATTGATATCTATGTTGCCAAACAAAATCTTAAAGTACTTCTACTTTAATAAGATATAGATTATAATGTTTTTTCTTAGTTTATCCCCTATATGTTAATGTTGGAACATTACAACATGTTTTCATAGCCACATGTCATCACTAATATGATTCTTAGAATCTTCAGAAAAATAAATTGGTTCATATAAATATATATTATGTTTTTTATTAAACTAACTATCAAATTGATTAGTAGTGTACAAAAAAATATCCACTATTTTTCTTTATATAAAAGCTACAAATTACCTATTATGATTAACATATATATGACAATTAATAAATATAAATAATACATATTTGATAATATTTTGTGTATTTTCTCTCTCTTTTGGTTTAATTTTATATTATTAAAAGAAATTAAAAATCACATTAACCATATAATAAAAAAGTTAGATTTTTTATATGTTATATTTTAAATTTTTTTAAAACGACTGTAAATTACTAAAAATGATAAAAATCTCACATTGAAAATTATATATATATATATATATATATATATATATATATATATATATATATATGTATATATATATATTAATATTAATATAATTAAAATTAAAATATATATTATATAAAATATATAATATATATGTTAATTTAAATTTTTGCATTGAAAAATTATTGAGATCTTAAAATTTTAATTTGAAAATTTGTATGGATAAATCTCACATTAAAAGTTTTGTGATTAACCGTTTAAATTTTTGTTATAGCAAATATAAGAAATGTTAATAAAATCATATGAGTAGGGAAGTGTCAATAATAAATATTGGGCAATTCTTCTAAATAGATTATTTTCAAGTTTTGATCACAAAAATAGACCTGAAGGAAGAAAATGACCAAACTGTTTCATTTAATAGGTAAAATGACACTAATACCCTAGATATATAAAAATTAAAAAAATAATAATAATAAATAAAATTTTTTTATAGTTTTAGATTTTATGTATTAAATTCGAACTTTTTTCTAAAAAAAATACTTTTTTATTTTATTTTATTTATTTTTTTAATTTTTATTTCCAAATTTTTAATATTTATTTTTTATTTTGTAAAATTTTAAATCTCAATCCCAAATCCCCACCCCTTAACTCTCTAAACCCTAATGTTTGGATTAGTTAACCACTTAACCCTAGGGATATAAGTGTATATTTACATCTTTAATGAAACATTTTGGTCATTTTGATTCTTATAGTCTATATTTGTGACATAAACTTTTTTAGTGCTATCATAGGGCATTTCCCATAAATATTTATATTAAAATATACTATATGTATATATCTATTTCAATATTTATAAAATAAATAAAATGATTGTTTTTATTTATTTACCAAAAAAATGATTGTAAATAAACAAAAGTTATTATTTTGATTTATGTCCTTACTCTAATTTATATATTTTTATATAGACAAATTATTTTTTAAATATGTGGTTTATAATATGTTATTTGATCGTGACAATCCCAGAAATACACTTATCTAGATCAAAGTGATTTTTAATATCGGAAGCACTATATATAGTGAAACCTCTATAAATTAATAATGTTGGGACTACACCAAAACTATAATTTTTATTAATTTATATAGAAATATAAATTTATCGATATACTAATTGAACCAAAAACTCAATTTGAGACTATAAAATTATATTATTTTATAGAAATTTTTAGTGTATATTAATTTATAGAGTATTAATTTAAAGATGTTATATTGTATATTATTTCATTCAAATTAAATATTTTAGTTTTAATTTTTATTCATAAAGAACTTTTAATGAAATATCATGGTAAGATTTCGATCACCTCATTGATTTTTATGTTCAACTTTTTAATGTTTATCTTTTTCTTGGACATGAAACCTTTGTTTACTTTCCGTTTTAGTTACTATTGGTTTTGATGTTTATTTTTCTTATGGGAATGAATGACTTCTTTAAACTGACGTACGGACCCATTTGACCCAAAAAAACTGGCGTACGGACCCCTTGGGACATGCAATTTCAGCCACGCGGTTATGGGGAAGCTCAATGTTTTTATGTGTTTTGATTTATACAAAACTTCTTGTTAGTTCCCAACAAATACTCTGGCTGCAATAATCAATTTTACTGGCTGGACTTCTCAAATGGTTTAAAAAGAGTAAAGCTTTTGCAGTCCTAGGGACGTGTAACTCTAAATTATTTGTACACAGGGAATGTCAAAAAATGAGGTCTTTATTTATTGTTTTGAAACGTAATCAATCTTTTCAATTTTCAAATCATATGTCTCTCTGCAATCGTTCTTTGTTTTCTTGGCTGTTTACTTTTATTTTTCAAGAATCATCTAATGGATCAAAGATTGGAGAAAAGAATGATTAATGTCATTATAGCAAACCATTTGAACAAGCAAAACGCTGTATGGGTTCAATCTGGTAATGATTTTGTTGACTTGCTCTATAGTTTTCTCACCATGCCTTTGGGAACCATTGTGAGGTTGCTTGACAATCACGGAAGGTCACGACAAAAACTCGTCATTGGTTGTCTCAACAACCTTTACAAAAGTGTTGTAGACATGAGCACACGGAGACAACCAAGCCCAATGTATTTCCAGAGAAAATCATGCGGAGAGTTTTTTTAGTAACTTCAACACCTCAAAGTGTAGTTGTGGAAACATGATGAACAAAGAGATCCCATCACCTGAAGGAGAGATGTTGAGAGATTGTTATGATTATGATGGAGTTTTTGTTCATGGTGATGGAAAATTTGCTTTTATCTTGAGTGATGATTTGAAAATTGATAATTTTTGTTGGGATTTTTTCCGTAAGAAGATCAAAAACTTAGGTTGTGTCGACCTCTATGATGAGGCGGCAGAAGGTGAAGCAGAGATTGGCTTCCGAGAGGTACTTTTGTTGCTTTGTACTTAAATCCCTTTTCTATTTTATAGAATAAGACAATCTGACTTCCGTATTCTGATTGCACAGGCAGTGACTTTGCTTCGGTCCTTATTCACATCAGAAACTCCATTGACAACTACATTCTTTCCGTTTCAAAGTTCATCACATCCTTTTACCATAGCGTTTAAGCCTTCAATAAGTCCATGTGATTTGGTTTTAGGCCAAGTTTTTCTTTGAAAGTGTATATGAGTAAGAAAGACAAAAGGAAGGTTGTTTATGCCGAGTGTGGAGAAGACTTTATTGATCTCCTTTGCATATTTCTTGTGCTTCCTCTTGAGTATATATGTAAGATCTCTTGTGGTGGTGGTGGTGACGACGGTTTGGGATGTATCGTAACTTGTTCAGAAGCTTCAAAGGTTTATACCGTGATGAGATAACCATTCCTTAGTATTATAGCTGCAAAAAGAATCTTCTTGGCATCACAGTGTAGAATCAGCCTAGCTTCTACCACGAAGACAGACTCAAGCATGTCATTGCTATAGATCCAAAAACCGAGTGTGGCCAGCCAAGAAGTAGTGGTGGGTTTGTGAAGAGTAATACTTCATGTGTTTTATAATAAGTGTCATTCTAGCTTTTTTCTTGTTGCACAAAAAGTGTCGCTTTACAATTTCTATGCAAATTATACTTATTTTCAGTTAAAAATTAATTACAAACTGCATTGGTTTTATAAATAATTTTATTTATCTGAAATACTATTGGTTATAAAAATGTAATTAATAACAACTTACATATATTTCCGTTATTTTCTTAGTATGTGTGAAAAGTGTCAAAGTGACACTTATTCAGAAACTGAGGGGGTAAGAAGTTTCTTGTTTCTGATGATCTGAGGATCACACCTCTGCTGTCAGACCTTACAATGAGGGAGCTAGATGATCTGAAGATTAGTTTTAATGATGTGACAATTGAACAGATAACTATCGGTCGAGCAGAGGTATGCATTAGTTTAAGTTTTTGTTTTTTTTTTTGTTATGTTAGTTACTACAACATGTCTAACATATTCTCTTTGTCTTTATGAAAATAGGCTATCAGTTTATTCAAAGCTTCCTTTGCGACATCCTCTGCATTAACCAATGGGCTCTCAGATTTGCTTGCAAAGAAGCTGGAAGGATTTTGACCAAAAAAAAGAAGCTGGAAGGATAAATTTTAAAACTCTATTGGGAAAAGAGCTGTTAGCTTCTCTAGATCTCGTCTCTAATCACTTTCATCTACTTTATGTGTTTTATTTCGTTTCGGATTTGACATTATGTTATGATCATCTTTGAACAATATTGTTAACAAACCTGCCAGCCTTCGGGTTTTTGATTTGCGCACTTTAAGATCTTAATAACGAGGGCTAAGTCTTCATCTGTTGACATATGAGATGTTATAAAAATACAGGGTCTAGTGTTTAGTAGTATTGCATCTACATGATTCTGGTTTGTTTTCAGGTGATAATATTGTTACTGTTTCTCGGCCTATGCAATGCTCGCAAAAAGAAGAAAATTTAACTTTGTAAAAAAGACAAATCTGTATAAATAGGGAGTCTGATGATGATTCCTCATGTTTTTTATTTTATTTGCAACTAATATATTCAGTCTCTGTTTTCTCAAAGCTTTTAATTTACGCTTGATGTTGTTTCTTCTCTAAAAGCTTAAATAAACTATCAAACCTATAAAGTATCAAATTGTATAAATAAACTGAAAGCTTAAATTTTATTAAAATATAATGGAATCTTCTATATTATATACAGAATATGTAGAATTTAGTGATATATAATAATTTTATTTTAGCATTTTCTCAAGTATTTTCTCAATTTTCTTCTTCCCATCGTTATCATTTTCCCCTCATTCTATGGTATCCTACTTTTTTTAGTATATTGAGCTAATTTGCTCTAAAAATTTACTAGATATTCTAAAATTATTGTTTAGTCGGCAAATTTAAATTAAGTTGTGCAAAAGAGTGATGTTAAATAAAATGAGAAAGGGGGTAAGCTTGTTTTCTTCAAAGAAGAAAGAGAAATAGAATGTCCAAAAAAAGAGAGAATTAAAAGAAGAAAAGAAAAGTAATAAAAAGAAGAAAACGTAAAGGTAAGTAGGAACAATATATGTTGATAAAAAAAAAGTAGGATCAATATATAGTAGTATGAATCTACTAATATCAGTCTAACAAATTATATGATTAATTTGGGAATTATATTATTTTTTGGTTATTGCTGCTAATTTCTCAAAATAAAATCAGATGGTCGGGAAAAAAAAAAACGAAAACCAAAAAGAAAACGAAAACACGTTAACGAAGGGCATGTGCCACTGGGTTAGACGGTGCCATGTCTTCACTAGACAGCACAAAAGGAACTGAGAACTCGCGTTTAGTTACCTTTTTGCCCCTTCCGACGAACGCGACTTCACTGTAACAACCAAGAACCGGCGTCGAACAAAAGTCAAAAGTTGACAACTCAACAACACTCCTAAGACTTTTCTCTTCAACGCTTCTTTGTTAGTTTCTTTCGTTCAACAATATTTTGTCTCTTCACATTAGACACAACTACAAATAAATTCCACTTTTTACAACGTCTTGTAGTTTTCTTCAATTTCTCTTTTTATTATACTATTATGACCATTATATTTTATATTTTCCCCATAGTCAAGAGGCCAACAATATCTCTTAGCCAAGAGAAGTAGGTTGGAGAAATATGCATACACATTGTAAAAAACATGAAACCTGAAATATTCAATGGCCATAAAGCTTACTTTTATATATACTTAATATAAAGAAAACGCGAAGTCCAAATCAAATTACACTAGCATTTAATTGCTGGTCAAGAAATGCCCTTTGCTCACACACGCACACACACCTATATATACATACACACATGCCCTTCATCTCATAACTCAACAACTCATTTTACAAAGCCAAAATTCTCAAAGAGAGAGAGAGACACTAAGACTTAGAGAGAGAAGCAATAAATTGAAGTGAAGTTAAAGATCGATATGGGGAAAAAGCTTCTGATCGTGTTATTCACCATCTTATTGGTGCATATGTCTTTGATTATTTCTGGAGTTGATTGCAGAGCTCTGAGAACAGAGCAGATGAACGGCTGTGATCAAATGGCCGCCGTAGACGGCGGTGGTTTTAGCTTTTTCTCAGCGGCTGGTGCTGCGAACAGCTCGAGGATTCCTTTGATGAGGAGCTTGGCTTTCCGATTAGCGTCTGGACCGAGCAAGAGAGGCCGTGGACACTAATTAACGTTAATACTTATTTTTCTTTTTTTCTTTTTTTTCCTTCGCAACTTATGTGAAGATTTGTGTAGTTTTTCTTCTCAAAAGGAAAAAAAACAATTGTTTGATTCATGTGCAATGTAATCACTAATCAGAGGCGTAGTTATGGCTTTTTGTTTGCACAAGTCGTTACATGTAAAGCAGTAAAGGTTTGCTTTTCTATAATGGATACAAAAGACTATAGTTTAATCACTTTTTCACGTTACAAACAAAAGCAAACGATCGAAAGAATAAAATGTTTATTATATGACCAGCCAAAAAAATACAGTTACTAATATAAAAGATACGCTTTCAGTTGAGTACAAAAGAATAGAATATCACAAATACGTCCATTCGGGCACATCCCGTAAAATTAGAAATATATAAAGTAGATTAGCATGACCTATGTATAAGATTAGCATGACCTATGTACATTTACAGCATATATAAAGATCTGTGTAACTAAGTTTTTCTCTTCATCTCAAAAGAAAAAAAACAATTAACTGATTCATAAGCATGTAATCACTAATCAGGGGTGGACAGTTTAAGGATGGGTTTGGTTAGAAGATTGGTCGGATTAGGACTATACAGCAAGGACAGAACATATCGGTTTAGCTTGTCAGACAAAGCTGGCCAGTTTTAGACAAGACAATTAAACTTGTCATCCAAGAATAATTAGTTGGTGTATGGACTGACTGATTGATGTTTTGGCCAGAATGATTATTAAGCTAAACATGAACAGAATGACAAAAGAGAATTGATGGGAACAATTATTTGAGTGGTTACTAAGCGTAACTAGGGCCGTTATTGGAAGATTAACTGTTGCAGGGCAGTTATATGATTTCCTGTAAACTGACAACAAATTTTGTTCCAACAAACCCACCATGTGTTAGACCAAACACAAAATCTGCACAAAACTTGAAGAGTAGATACCGCTCATTATACGGTTAGTGGATTGGGTAGTTGACTTAGGGAAAAATTAGTTACCGGTTTATCCGGAGTAACTGCCACGGAGCAGTTACTGACAAGTCTAGGTGCAGAGCGGTGGTCATCAAGCAATTATAAATAGCATTTTGGAGAGTAATCAAGACACAAGTTTCTGGACAGACAGTTGGATAAACACAGAGAAAACAGAGATGGAAACGGATGGTGAAAGAGAGAATGAGGGTCGGAGGGTTGATCTTGTTCGTAGGTGGTGTTTGTCAGTCGAGTAATGGCTGCCTAGCAGTGTCTGCGGGGGATGTACGATAACGATAGGATCATGATCAATCGAGTTTATTGGCAGTAACGACCAATGATGTCTGAGTAAGTGACTGGTACCAAAGGGTGAATCAAGGCGACTGAACCTTGGTGTAATCGGCAGCAGAATTAATACATGATGATCATGAGTAGCTTCTAAGCACTGGAAAGAGAGGGATAAATCCAATTATCGCTTAGGGAGTAAATAGCAGCGGTTGTGAGTCAAGTGATGTTGATTCTGACTGTTTCTAATTTGGCTATGGGTGCGTCTTCAAAGGAAATGAGATCATACTTAATATACCAATCAATATGCTGTTACATTCAAGGAAGATTGTGGTACGTGTTGTGGACATGGTGTCATGGTGCAGTCTAAAGCAAACCGGGTGATATCTGGTTGTTAAGCGAGGGATCGCGATCGAGGAGTGGTGATTATTAATGATGATGATTGCGTGCAAGTCGTATGCAAACAGTGTAAATGTTTTATTTAGCAATGATCGTTTGTTTCTCTATGGTGAATGTTTGGGGTGAATGTCTTCTATACCATCTCGGATTTGGTGGTAGTTCTGAACCATCAGAGGTTTCTTGTAGAAGAAATCTGAAAGATGGTGGTCTTGAATCTAGGGCTGGGCATAAAATTCAGAGTTCGAGATTCGAACCAAACCTGAACCGAAAAACTTGATTTGTTATCCGATCTAAAATGTAAAAAAAAAATCTGAACGGGTTTTGTAGGGTGGATTGAAACAAATCCGAACTTGAAGTGTTATTAATCTACCTGAATGGATAACCCGAAAATTTGAAATTAATAGTTAATACAAATATTTGAAATATATATAAGTATTTCAAATATTCAATTCAGTGTTTATGTTGATATGATATTAAGGGATATGTATCCCACATTGGAAAAATCAATGGGACATTAAGTAATATATAAAAGGTTAGGGCCAATCCACTAATTGCCAATTGGTTTTGAGTTGGAAGCCCATAATAAACCCGAATCTAACATGGTATCAGAGCCCAGATCTTAATAAGTTAAACCCCTAATTAATATTAACCCTACCCGACCGGGTATATAGGTCGTAATTGACTCGCTCGACCGAGTATAACTGTCTTAAAGTTCCGAGATTTCTGGCCGATAAGAGCCATCATCTCGAGGAGGGGTATTAAGGGATATGTATCCCACATTGGAAAAATCAATGGGACATTAAGTAATATATAAAAGGTTAGGGTCAATCCACTAATTGCCAATTGGTTTTGAGTTGGAAGCCCATAATAAACCCGAATCTAACATATGATATATAAAAATAATTATTAAAATTTAAATAAACACCTTAAATATCGCATTAGTTATAAATAAGTAATTCATAAATTTGTTCGTTGAAATAACAAGTCTGATTTATTTATATAGTAAGTATATTGTTTACCAATGATGTTTGTTATCGTATTTGATTTAATATTTTATTATTATTTTATCAGTTTGATGTTTGTTGGATTAATTTATATTCAAATTAAGTGTTTTTCTTTATGTTTTGCTTTAAATTTTGTTTTTTTTTTTATTTCGAATATATCTGAATCGAACCGATATAACCCGAATCTGAACTATATATGGTTATTTTAAGGATTTTAGGATGCAATAAAAATTTGAACATAACCCAAAGTGTTATTATCCGAAACGGATCAATACTAATAAAATATTAGAATGAAATTTATAAATGTAAACCTGAAAATCTAAAAAATTTAAAATACTTGATCCGAACACGAATGGATATCCAAACGCCAAACCTTCGAATGTATACCCGAACGCCAGACCTACATTCATTAGTCAGAGTTTTGTCTAATTGATTTAATTTGGTATCTTTTAGATTGAGTTCAATTTTAGTTGCAATATATATGTGTTTCTTAATAAGTCTATCCCATAGTTAAATATTTATTTTATTATAAAATAATAAAAAAAGCTAAATAAATCTAGCATTACGGAAAAAGGTTTTTAACAAATTTATAGTTTACTTATTTTTAAAGAGTTTAAAAGGTCACAAACAAAAGCAACAATAAAAAGTAGAATACACGTTACTTTAAAAAGGGCCTAAAGAATTTTCAGTATAACTATAAAAGACATACTACTCATCAGTCATCACTTATCATCCTGCTGAGAATAAAGAGGAGTAAACTACCAGAAACACGTTTAAGTCGGTGTGCATTGGCATTTTTTTATGACTGGTCTGGAAAGCAAATTATTTCAAATAAATGAGTTTCAAATTTAATAATTTTATAACTAAATTTTCACCTTTTATTTTCTTAAATAACTTGTATTATCATCACTAACTATAACATTGTTTGTATTGTTTTCAGGCGATTCTGTTATTTGAAATATGCCGTTCTTATTTTAAAATTCTAGTGTTAATAGTTCTTGTTTTTCTTTGTTTTAAATTGTTTCTGCTCTTGTTAACACACTAAATGTTTCAAATGAACATAAATAGTAGTAATTATTAAGACTAATATTTTAAAATAAAATGGGTGTTCTAAAATAAAAATTAACTTAATTTTCTATTAAAAATGCTCTATGTATTACTTAATCACCTAATAAATTTTTGAAAGTTATTTAAGGAAATGAAAAAGTGATTATATTTGATATCTTATCACTGCTCTAATACACCGACACTAATTAGGAAAAGCAAGGTAAATTAAGTTGCGCAAACAGCTTCCTGCGTCGGTAGGAAATATACTCTCGTCTAAGAATCGGTTTATGACTTTATGTCTTTGTGTATTAATGCGGCAAGAGGTTAAAGATACACTTGGAATACATAATGATGGAGGGATGGGAAAGTATTTGGGGATCCCAGAAGATATTAATGGCTCTAAATGTAAACTTTTTGCATTTCTAAAGGAAAATCTGATACACAGAGTCAATGGATGGATTGGTCGATGGCTCTCAAAAGGAGGAAAGGAAGTAATGATCAAATCCATTTTACTAGCTCTTCCGACATACGTTATGTCAACGTTTTTGCTCCCACTGGAGATCTGTGAAAACCTCGCTAGTGCCATTGCACAATTTTGGTGGAGCTCGAATCCTCCAAAAAGAGGAATACACTGGGCAAAATGGGACAAGGTTTGTTTACCCAAAGAAGAAGGCGGTATTGGCTTCCGGCTAATTCATGAGTTCAATATAGCACTACTGGCAAAACAATTATGGAGACTGGTCCAATACCCTGATTCACTGGTTGTCCGAGTATTAAGGGGGCAATATTATAGGATGACCTCGCCATTGAGAGCGACCTCTACTAGCAGCCCATCATATGTGTGGACAAGTATCTCCGCAGCAAGGAAGCTTTTACTGCTAGGGATCAGACAGAAGATTCACTCTGGTTACGATGTCAGGGTGTGGGAGGATCCGTGGATTCCGACGACACCTGCTAGACCGGCTAGACCTATAGCCCCTGTGATGAACCTAAACATGAGAGTCAGTGACATCATTAATCAGGAATCAAAGGAGTGGGCTGTAGGACTACTAGATGATTATGTCCATCATGATGATATACCTCTCATCCGCAGTATGGCTATAAGCTCTACTCACCGTCGAGATACTTTTTGTTGGAACTACACGAGAAATGGCCAATACACAGTCAAGTCTGGATACTGGGTTGCTCAGAACCTATTGGAGCAAGAAGAGGAAAAGGAAATATTAGAGCCAAGTATCACTAAACTTCAAGCCTTTGCTTGGAAGTTGAATACGCCAGGGAAGATATGCCATCTTATATGGCAATTGATCACGGGTCAGGTAGCAGTAACGAGGAATCTAGTAAGGCGTAATATGAGGTGCGATAATTATTGCCCAAGGTGTGGGGAAATAGAGGAATCTGTAACTCATGCAATATTTGAATGCCCTCCAGCCTTGCAAGTATGGTCTTTATCGGTAACTCCTACAAGTCCAGGTATATTCCCAGTGGCGAGCGTCTACACAAACATGGACTATCTTTTTTGGAGGAAAAATAATATCATTGTACCAGACCAAGACAGGGATCCTTATCCCTGGATAATATGGTATATTTGGAAGGCTCGCAATGATAAGCTTTTCAGGGGTATAGATAGAGATCCTTTGGAACTCGTCCGATATGCAGAGAGTGAATGTCAAGCCTGGTTTAACGCAAATGAGATGATACCACAACAAGTCCGGGCCAGCAATAATGATGTAAACCAAGTCTTAAGCTTGGGTAATATCTGCTTGCTAGATGGATCTTGGACAGCTTCTGATCGTTTTAGTGGATGTGGATGGGTCTGGATGGATAGTAGGGAGGACATACAACTTATGGGAACACGAAACTTCATTCGATGTGAATCAGCGTTGCATTCGGAGGTAGAAGCGCTTCGATGGGCGATGGAGAACATGCTTCAACACTCGCCGTGCCAGAGCTTTGGAACGGACTGCAAAGAGCTGATCGCAATGATAAATGAACCCCAGAAGTGGCCAAGATTTGCGACAGAGCTGGAGAAGATAGAGACGCTGCAGATTTGTTTTCCGGACTTCAAAATCATCCATGTACCACGTCTGCGCAATCAGTTTCCTGACTTTTTAGCTAAGACTGCTAGGAGCTTTCATAGGGAGTTACTTTTCATTGGTTGTTCTATTCCGGTCTGGTTACCCAGGTCATCTCAAGCTTGAGTAATAGAATGGCCGTTTGACGTCAAAAAAAAAAAAGAAGACTTTATGTCTTTGTGTTTTTCTTTTTTTCCCCATTGACTGCTTTTGTATTTCAAATATCGTCACAAGATTCATCCAACCGAGCTAAAACAACGTATATTGTTAAAAACAGAGTAAATAAAAGGATTATGCCAGAGCAAAACAAGCAGAACACGGGCCAATAATGGAGATAACAGGGTCATGGAGAAGGAAGTCTAACTACACCATGGTAGTAGCACTCTCGCCGGGAACAAAACTGTAAGATTGATGGACTTCTAATCTAAAACCAAGTATTGATAAGAGGAGTGATGCATCTATCTTATATATTATTAATGATCATTTTCGATATCCGATGTGGAACTTATGTCCCTAATACGTTCCTTGACATATGCTCCTAGACCTTCGAGATGATGGCTCGTTGATCGTAAATCTCGGAATGTTTGAGCAAATATCTATAGGCAAGTTTACAAAAAAAAAAAATATATATATATATATAGGCCGACTTTGGGCCGGATCGACAATGGATCGGGTTAGATTGCATGGATCGGGGTTCTGATACCATGTTAAACTAGATGGGCTTCCAACTTAAAACCAATTGGTAATAAGTGAATTGATCCATCTATTTTATATATTACTTAGTATCTCTTTAACTACTGATGTGAGACGTTTGTCCCTAATACATCTTTTCGAGATGATGGCTCTTTAAACGTTAATTTCGGAATGTTCGGGCAAAGATTGATAGACCAACTTTGGGCTGGATCAATAATGGATCGTGTTGGATGGTTTGGATCTGACTCTGATTTAAGTTAGATGGGCTTTCAATCTAAAACCAATTGGTGATAAAAGTAGTGTCTCATTATCTTATATATTATTAATGGTCCCTTTCAATACCAACTTCTGTCCTAATAAAAACATACCCAAGCAGCACCTGAGAGCGTTTTGGATTGTGATCAAGCAAAGCCAACGTTACATTTGAGCGGACTCACCATATCTAGTAAATCTTGGAAATGATGATGTATTCTGAAGAGAAAACTATTTAGTATTTTTACTCGAGGTGCACTTTTGTTTGAATCTTGATACAATGTACAAGCTTGTCCATTTTCTTTAAGACTGGATTCGTCTACCAGGTAGTGACCAGAGCTTGTTTCTTGATTTGGATTCGCAAATTGGTTAAGAAACTCTTGGAAAACTGTCAAGAATAGAGAAAATACTGAAGTTTGATAGAGAAGAAGAGGATGAGAGAATCAGTGAAATGTATAGAGCACTGGTGAAATTAAACAAATGCAGAAATTGATGCAAAGCAAAATGAAGAATCAAGGAGATTATAAAATGCAGACCAATCCACTTTTTCAATGCAAGACAACCACGAGAGCTAAGAATATCTACACATTTCACAGAACTTAGTATAACAGTCAATAAGCCATGATCTAACCCAAAAGAAAAGAACGTAAAACAGACAATCAGAACCAAATGCGCAACAAACCTGTGCTGTAACCATTAGAAACGTGTCGGTAAATCTTGTTTCCATGTTTTGATGTAACTAAAGTTCAAAATCAAAATAACTTTAACCTTAATCCTAAAGGTACGTGTCAATGTATTCCAAACCCAATGTCAAATAGAAAGGAGACGCAAATGTTATCGGAAGAAATTGAACACACTGCTCCAATCAATATTCACAAGGACGTGACCAAAGGAAACTAGCTGGAAGCAAAGCACACGATGACTGCAAGAATCAAGCAAAAAATAAAATCATAAAGAAAAACAATTTACCAACAAAGAGGAAGGTACTAAGCAGATGATATTATTGTTAATTGCATAATCGTTAACAAGCCAAACCAAGAGCAAGCAACGAAATAGGCAAATACCAAATCCACAAGAAGAGATCTGTCGTCATAAACTCTGAGAAACTCATACGAATCTAGCGAAACCCTAATAGATAAGGTAAGGATCAAGAACGAGTTACGCCTCACTCTTCTCCGACTCAGGAGCTTCATCGTCTTTCGCAGCTTCCTCCCCCGCTTCCTTGTTGGCGGCGGCTGCAGATCGATCCTTCACCGTCTCAAGCATCCTCTTGCTAATCTCCTTGGAGTAAACCTCAAGGATCTTGATCCCATCGTCGTCGTCAGACACAGCGTTGGACGCGACGCCGTAGGCTTCCTCCTCGATGGATTTGGCGACGGTGGAAGCCTCGTCGGAGTTGAGCGTGCCGTACCTCTTGGAGAGGATGGATTCGGTGGATAGCGTCTCGATCAGGCGCTTCAAGACGGCGTCGCGAGTTTTCTGAGTCGGAGGCCAAATGCGGAGCGAGTTGCCTCCTCCTGGCTTCGTCTCTGCGACGGACTCTTCCTTCTTCAGATCTGCGGCTTTTGAGGTTTCATCCGATGTCTGATCCGGCGTCGTCGCGGGCAATGTGGTGGAGCCCTCCGATTTGGAATGCGGCGGTGAGACGGTGGTGTTGATTGTTTCCGCGGTTTCTGCCATTTTTTTCAAGTGGATTTAGGGATTCTCAGAGAGATGTTTTGGTTTGGTGATATCAGTTGTGACGTCGGTTAAAAAGCGAACATATGTTAAAGTCTTTAGACATTTGTTTATTGGTTGTTGGTTCGGTGTGAAAAGGACTCTAATCTACTTTGTACCAAATGGTTTTCAACAGCAATCAAATTTATTCTTTATATATACCGGATAAAGTCAAATAAATTTATTTTTTTCTCTTAATAAACTTTTTTCACCAACTAAATCATAAAGTATTCAACTATCTGATCGGCGAACTTTTCTTTTCTTTTCCATATTTCTAATCACCATTACTTCCGAACTAACCTACTTCATCCTTGATGCTAATGACTATCGCTCATTTTTGCTCTAGTTTCTCTTTTGACGGTGTTTACCGACATCCTAGGTGTAGAGATGGCAATTGGGTCTTCCCGTCTCTTCCCGTCCCGCCGCAGTCTTCAGTTTAAACGGGTCTCAGCGGGACAGGCCTGCGCGGGATGCGGTCTTGTCGAGGGCTGACCAAGCCCGCTCCGCATAGTACATGGGCTTTGCGGGTCGGCCCGCGGGACGTCGATTCATCGTACCTGCATAAACGAAACAATATGATCAGACATAACTCACTTGCATCTGGACACAGAAACAAACATCAATATATATATATATAAACTCTTGTTCGGTTATCAAAACTAATTCTTTTCATTAGCTCTAAACATCAAAACATGCACGATTGGTTGTCCAGCTATAGGAAACAAAAGGCTTTGGAATATTCAGGGACAAGATTTAGAAACACATAATGACATAATCAAGAAACATAGCAACATCTTGCTTGTTTCTTAACAAATCAGATGCCGCAAACGTATGTAAGTTTCTTGTTTGTTATATAGACGCTTGACACATGCTGAATCATTCACAAATTAAACTTAAAGTCTAACAAATCAAATCCTATCAGACTAAACTATCAAGCAACCATTCAGACTCGATCAGTATACTTAATTCACAAAGTATGGCATGAAGTAATGATGACAAATCCAAATAATCAAATCCTCTAAATGTAAATGAACACCAAAACAAAATCCAAGTAATGTAATGTGGTCTCGGTAAAAATCTTATCGGGAAAACCCATTGGGACAAAACTCGACAAGGGAAAAAGAGCGCCACAAAATCCATAATGTAAATAAAATAAAAACACCATATCAAAATAAAAATCAAGTTTCTTCTTCTTCTTCTTCAACTTCATCATCAGACCATGGCACAGTCTCTTCTTCACCAATTATTTCATCTTCTGGAAATATTAAAAAAAATTCGAAGTTAATTAGATTTAAAGAACATGGAACTCTAAAATATATAATAATGTGAATGATTTACCATGTTCATAAGCTTTGAATCCTTTTAGCCAATTCCTACTACATATCAGAGCTTGCACATTTTTGGAAAGTAGACGGCTCCGGTATTTGTTCAGAACTCTCGAACCGATGCTAAAGGAGGATTATGAAGCCACTGTTGTGATCGGAATGCTAAGCAGATCACAAGCCATTTCTGGCAAATCACCAAACCTGTGAGTATTATCTTTCCACCAGTTGAGAATATCCAAACTTTCAAAGCTATCCATATCTAGTGCAGGTTCATCGAAATAAGCTTTGAGAGCTGTCTTTCCACTCGCAGCAACACTACTTTTACGAAACGAAAAAAAAATCCTGTAGTGTTTAAAAAAAAAATTAAAACAATTTGATGGAATATCCAAACTTTTCAAAGCTATCCATATCTAGCTTAGGTTCAGAATTAATTAAAAAAAATGAAACAGAAGACTTACACCATAGTTCTCAAATGTTCCTTTCGGTCCTCCACAAACATTTTGTTGATCCATCTCACGAGGCTCTGCATAAGGTGATGTTGACTTTGATTTTTTGTCGTATGATTCAAACAAAACTTCCAGCTTCAGACGCAAGTTCTTCATTTTTGCATCACGTGTACTTATGTCAAGTCTCCCTAAACAATATTCTACAACTGGAAGCTTCAGGCGTGGATCAAAGACAGCTGTTATTGCAAAAAGATCACTGACTTCAGGCGTGGATCAATACTTGAATCCATATCTTCTGTCGTCTCTTGCTCTCTTCTTGTTACGGTTTAGGTTTTTTTTTTTGGCTCACGATATGTCTAGTCGTGAAAGAGATGGCTCCGTGAGTTTAGTAAACTCGCTAGGGTATTTTTTGTTTAATATTTTTATGTAATTTTTAAAATTATACAATGATTTCCTTATTCGTCATTGGTCAGGGACTCAAGCATTATAAGAAAATTTTAATCCTATGTCTAAACGATCAACTTGATCTGATCAAGTAATATCATTCATAAGTTCAACTTAAAGGCTAACAATTCAAAGTTTATCAGACTGAGCAATACGTGTTCACTAGAATCACTACCTATCAAACTAAGCAATAACAATTCAAGTTCTATTAAACTAACCTCATATCTAAGCTCTTAAAAATAAAACGTTTTTCTTACTTGTGGTTTCGTCTTAGTGATCTTAAGCATGCTCTCATCTCCTCTGCTTTTGAAGCTGGGCTTGGAGACGGCAGTATTGTTCAAAGAGTCCATGGGAGCAGCTGTAGAGAACAAAGATAAGAGTAAATGCATTATTAATAGATTTTTTGAACATGGATGCTGGATAATTAGGTACCTGTTGAGGAAGTGTGTTCTGTACTAAAACAAACAGAGCTTTGGATGTAGTTCGGTGTAGTCTATTGCTTAGCATGTGAATGAAGTGTCCAACAGTCATGTCTCGTGGGACCAAGAACCTGCACAGGTCAAAACGTGATTCATTCAACTAGTGTATTGATATATATTCACATTTTGTTTATGTTCTTCCCTCAGAAAAGAAACACAAATGGTTTCGTGCAAACTTACAAAGGAACTCTTAACTATAGCTTATGACTACAAAGGACCTCGAATGGTTTCGTGAATCACACGTCATCTGCAACAAGAAGAGACCAAGATAGATTAGACTATAACATAAGTCAGACTCTTGATACCAACATGTTCAAGTTCTAACAGACTAACGATTAGATCATGCATATCACAAGTTCAAGTTCTATCAGACTAAACAATACATGTTCACTACCTATCAAACTAAGCAATAACAGTTAAAGTGCTATCAGACTGAACGATCATGCATATCATAAGTTATTTATCATTGGTACCTGAGAACCACTTCCATGATCAAAATGATATCTTGAATCTGCACAAATTTCATCAGTGTCTTCAAGGTTCTGCTGTGAAGCTGGTACTCCACTGTACCAAACAAACCACCTTGGTGAAGAGTCGTGACTTAGAACTTCGTCACTTAGAGCCCACAACCTGATGGAGCTGTTTGGATAAACAAAAAATTCTGATTAATAACAAAAGGCTAAAAAATCAGATGTGAAGGATCATCCCTCCTGATTTGCTCTAAGTACGAGATGTTATATTAGGATATTAGTGTAATAATTAATGTGAAATCTAAAATCGTATAAACAGAGAGGAATGAGCTAAATACCTCTGCACATGGTCGTCGACGATCTACTGTGTAGAGGAGAAGAAGAAGATGCTATGTGGTCGTTGATCGAAGAAGAAAAAGTGAAGAGACGGAAAGAGATGAAGAAACGAAAAGAAAAGAGAAGAGAAGAAGAAGAAGGCGAATCTTTGATTGCATGCAAAAAAAGATGAGTTGTGTACAATGTTGGGATAAGCTTGAAAGAAAAAGAAACTTGAGTTAGAAGTTATCCACCTAATCCTACCGAGTTATGGAATATAGGAATACTAGTATGTTTAGGAGTTATCTAGATATACTACCTATTAGGATTAGGAATTATAAATCTCTATATAAGAAGATGCAAGTGTGTTGCATAGCTTATGAGTTTAGAGATTGAGCTTAAGTTTTGAGTGAGTTTCTTGAGCATTAATAAAGAGAGTTATTCTTTATACAATCTTTGAATTCTATATTTGGTATCAGAGCTTAGGAAGAGATGAGTAGTGATATCGTTACCACAACCGTGAAACCTAAAGATGGAGCATCATCCTCTATCAAGTGTCCCATGCTGAATGCAACAAACTATACAGTGTGGGCCATTCGAATGAAGATGGCGCTTAAGGTACACAAAGTGTGGGAGGCGATTGATGAAGAAACAACTACAGGAGAGAAAAACGATCTAGCCATTGCGTTATTATTCCAGTCAATTCCGGAGACACTTATCTTACAAGTTGGAGAACTCGATACAGCAAAGAAGGTTTGGGAAGCAATCAGAGCAAGGTACGTTGGTGCGGAAAGAGTAAGAGAAGCCCGTCTCCAAACATTGATGAATGAGTTTGATCGTCTCAAGATGAAAGAGACAGAGACAATAGATGACTTTAGCGGCAAACTAGCAGAGATTTCTTCAAAATCAGCGGCTCTAGGAGTAAGCATGGAAGAACCAAAACTTGTTAAAAAGTTTCTGAGTTGTCTTCCACGAAAAAAATATATCCATATTGTAGCTTCACTAGAACAGGTACTGGACCTCAACGACACCAGTTTTGAAGACATTATAGGCCGACTTAAAGTCTATGAAGAGAGGGTACTTGAAGATGAAGAACCGCAAGAAGATACAAGCAAGCTGATGTATTCAAGTTCTGAAACACAACCAACACAACAAAATCGTGATTACAATCAAGGATTTCGGAACAGAGGACGTGGAGGAAGATCGTATTACAGAGGACGTGGTCGAGGACGATATTTTGGACCTAGAGATCCATCGCGTGTCACATGTTATCGTTGTGACAAGATAGGTCACTATGCTAGTGATTGCCCTGATCGTTTACTTAAACTACAGGAAACTCAAGAGAACGAAGGAAGTGACACACAAGATGCAGACGAGTTGATGATGCATGAGGTCGTCTACTTAAACGAGAAGAACTGTCTCCCGGAGAAATATCATAATAACGGGGATAACAAAGACATGTGGTACCTTGATAATGGAGCCAGCAACCATATGACAGGTGATAGAAGGTATTTCTCGGAGCTTGATACAACTATCACTGGGAAAGTTAAATTTGGAGATGATTCGCGGATTGACATTAAAGGAAAAGGCACCATATCATTCATAGACATGAAAGGAGAAGCAAGAAAGATGACGGACGTATACTTCATACCTAACCTGAAGAGCAATATCATTAGCCTAGGGCAAGCAACCGAGGCTGGCTGTGATATACGGTTAAGAGATGAATACCTAACTATGCATGACCGTGATGGGAAACTTCTTGTTGAAGCAAATAGAGCTAAGAATCGCTTGTACAAAGTACGAATGGGTCTTAAGACGTCCACCAAACTACACCTAACAGAGACAAGTGAATCAACTCGTTGGCATGCTAGACTGGGGCACGTGAATCACGCAACAATGAAAGCTATGGTAAGAAGAGAACTCGTTACAGGTATACCAAGCATTCATGTTTTAAAGGAAATCTGTTCATCATGCTTACTTGGAAAGCAAGCAAGACATGCGTTCCCACAAGAAACGAGTTATAGAGCAACAAGAAGGCTCGAACTCTTGCACGGCGACTTATGTGGACCAATAACACCAAACACATTCAGTGGGAACCGGTATGTCTTTGTTGTCATCGACGATCATTCTAGATACATGTGGACTATGTTGCTTAAAAACAAAAATGATGCATTCGAGAAGTTCAAAAAGCTAAAAGGTGTAGTAGAGCAAGAAACAGAGGAGAAGATCATAACTTTCAGGACAGATAGAGGTGGAGAATTTGTGTCATCAGAGTTCAGGTATTTATGTGAAACCTCAGGTATTAAAAGACACCTCACAGCCCCATATACTCCACAGCAAAATGGAGTTGTGGAACGTAGGAACAGAACTTTAATGGAGATGGCACGAAGCATATTAAAACACATGCACATGCCGAATTGCTTCTGGGGTGAGGCTGTGCGACATGCAACATACCTGATCAATAGAATAGCTACACGCTCCCTAGATAACAAGACACCATATGAGGTTTATCGTGGAAGGAAACCAAATCTTTCCCACTTACGGATCTTTGGGTGTATTGGCTATGCAAAAACAGAGAAAGCTGGACTTAAGAAGTTGGATGATCGCTCTCGCATGTTAGTTCACTTGGGTACTGAACCAGGCTCCAAAGCTTACCGTATGCTAAACCCTGAGACACGAAAGATAATAGTAAGCAGGGATGTTATTTTTGATGAATCCAAAGGGTGGAACTGGAATGAAATCAGTACAGAAGGCGGTGAAGAGTTTGTAGTTTCACTTGGAGATTTTGGCAACCATGGAATCAGCAGAGACGTGCAGAGAGATACAGGAGGTAGTGAGAAAGATAATGTTGAAGATGTTATAACAGAGGAGGAAGAAACGCAAGAAGAAGAAGATACGTCCGAGGTAATAGCGTTAAGAAGAAGTGATAGACAGAGCGTAAAACCCAAGTATCTCGATGACTATGTTAACCTAGAAGATTATGTGTTACTTGCGGAGGAAGAAGGAGAGATGTTACTTCTAAGTCTTAATAGCGAACCAAGAACTTTTGCAGAGGCGTGTGAGCTAAAGGAATGGATCACAGCGTGTGAGGATGAACTCCGTTCTATTGTCAAGAACAAAGTATGGAGCTTAGTACACCTTCCGAGTGGTGTAAAGCCGATTGGATTGAGATGGATATTCAAGATCAAGAGAAATTCTGACGGCTCTATCAACAAGTACAAAGCTCGTCTGGTTGCTAAAGGGTATGTACAACAACACGGAATTGACTTCGAGGAAGTATTTGCACCAGTCGCAAGATTAGAAACTATACGTCTACTCATTAGTGTGGCAGCAACAAATGGATGGGAAGTTCATCATTTGGATGTAAAAACAGCGTTCTTACACGGAGAACTAAACGAGATTGTTTATGTGACACAACCTGAGGGCTTTGAAGTAAAGGGAAGTGAAGGAAAAGTTTACAAACTTCATAAGGCCTTATATGGATTACGGCAAGCACCAAGGGCCTGGAACAACAAATTGAATCAAATTCTTCAAGGTCTAAAGTTCAAAAAGTGTTCTAAAGAGCCAACGGTGTATAGAAGAACCGTAAACAATGAACTCTTAGTGGTTGCAGTGTATGTGGATGACTTATTTGTCACAGGAGCGAACGCAAGGATCATAGGAGAGTTCAAGAAGGAGATGGCTTCAAAATTCGACATGAGTGATCTTGGTCGGTTAACATGCTACCTCGGGATTGAAGTTGAGCAGTATGAAGGAAGAATTACTTTAAACCAACGACGCTATGCGCTTAAAATACTTGAGGATAGTGGCATGAAGAACTGCAACATATCACACATTCCAATGGAGCCAGGAATGAAACTCTCGAGAGCTGATGATGAACTAGACATCGATGCTACAACTTATAGAAGGAACGTTGGATGTCTCAGATATCTTCTACACACGCGACCAGATCTGTCCTTTGCGGTAGGAGTCTTGTCGAGATACATGCACCAACCAAAGGAGTCACACGGTGCTGCGATGAAACATTGTTTGAGATATCTCCAAGGCTCAACATCGTATGGTTTAGTTTTCACCCGTGCAGCACCAGAAATACCGAGACTAGTTGGATATAGTGATAGCAGTCACAATGTGGATCCTGATGATGGAAAAAGTACTACAGGACACATCTTCTACCTTGGTGAAAATTTGATTACATGGTGTTCACAAAAACAGGAAACTGTTGCTTTATCTTCTTGTGAGGCTGAGTTTATGGCAGGGACTGAAGCAGCCAAGCAAGCCATATGGTTACAGGAGCTGTTAAGTGAAGTTACAGAGCAACCTTGCGAGAAGGTGGTCATTAAAATCGACAACCAGTCTGCCATTGCCCTCTCTAAGAACCCAGTTTTTCATGGAAGAAGCAAACACATACATTCAAGGTATCATTTCATAAGAGAGTGTGTAGAGAAAGGTCAAGTGAGTGTGGTGCACGTCTCAGGTGATAAGCAGAAGGCAGATATATTAACCAAGGCGTTGGGAAGGATTAAATTCGTAGAGATGCGCTGTCTTATCGGTATTCAAGATTTGAGTAAAAGAGATTTCAAGCTTAAGGGGGAGAATGTTGGGATAAGCTTGAAAGAAAAGGAAACTTGAGTTAGAAGTTATCCACCTAATCCTACCGAGTTATGGAATATAGGAATACTAGTATGTTTAGGAGTTATCTAGATATACTACCTATTAGGATTAGGAATTATAAATCTCTATATAAGAAGATGCAAGTGTGTTGCATAGCTTATGAGTTTAGAGATTGAGCTTAAGTTTTGAGTGAGTTTCTTGAGCATTAATAAAGAGAGTTATTCTTTATACAATCTTTGAATTCTATATACAAGAGCTTGTGATTGTCGATCGAAAGGGAAGAAACACAGAGAGCAAGAATGGCCATAGGCCATAGTCATCACCCGATCACCGTTTAGCTCTGTACCGCCGCGGTCCTGTCCCGCGAGACCCGCAACTAAACGGGCCACAATATTTTTGCCCAATCCCGCCCCGTAATGGGCCTTTTCGGATCAGGCCCGCGGGCAAGCCCTTGAACTGCCATCTCTACCTAGGTGGCGAGAGGCACCATCTCGATTTATTTCATTTCTTGTACGAATAAAATTAGTGGATGATCCAATCTTTACTAGTTGTTAGTCTAGGGTGATGTCAACGTAAAAAATATATTTGCAAAGTATAATAGGACATTATTAAAAGATAAATCATAAACTGTAGCAGGAATGAATAAATATATTAACAACTAGTAGAACACATACAACTAGTAGGACATTATTAAAAGATAAATCATAAAACTGTAGCAAGACATTATTTATATAAGAAACATTTACATTCATAGTCACTTTCTATGTTTCTAATTACATTCTAGATCAGTTAGTGCTCCTATGGTAGTTTCTCTTCTTCCAAAGCCCTTTTTTTCTTCATCCATAGAAAGTGGCAATGCACTAAACCTAAACTATAGAATTATAAAGTTATAAAAAGTATAAAGTTTATCTTTGAACATTAAATCTGATATGTATTATTATTTAAATTTTAAAGTTTAGGTTTATAGTTTAGAGTTAAATTCAAATTTTAATAATTTTTTTTTAAAATATTAATCTTTAATTTTTAAATTATATTTTAAATTTTGATTTAAACATGTAACTATATTCTTTAAATTTAAGCAACTTTTTAAAAAATTGAAAATAACTAAAATTACAATTTATATTGTTTTTTTCATGACCATTGATTGATTTTAATTTAGGGTTCAAAATTATCTTTTTGTTTATCCTCACATTTTTTCTTATTGTTTAATCTTTCTTTTTCAAGGATCACAATTTATGGTCATTGATTAAATGAAATCTAAAGGCCAATAATCATTCTCTCATTTTCTTACAATTGACAGGACTTAGCCTCTTCATCTCTCTCTCTAACTCTTTTTTTCATCTGCAAAACGACGAATCCGATGAAAGAAGGAGCAGCAGGATGTTGAATCACCATACATGACACTGGAGGAGAGACAGCTTCTACTCTAACCGACCACGATCGAAGACGACAACCACTGCAATAGACCTGTCTCAGATTTGAGTTTTTACATCTATGTTGTTTATGCGCCTGATTTATCTCTTGATTCCTAATATATAGACTATCTTTTTAGTTTATCTTTAGGTTTCTAAATTCAATTTAAGTTTGGATGATGAATCTTGAGCCTATTAGAAGTTTTTTTTGGTCGACTTGGTTATAACAAAGCCGTATTGTAACCATAATTCATCCATAATCTATGCATAATTTAGCCGTAATTTGATTATAACTCAGTCGTAACGTATGCATAACTGAGTCGTAAAGTATGCATAACTCAACCGGAACATATCTGAATGGTATAAGTCAGCTGTAACGTTTCTATAAGTAAGCCGTCAAGTGTAGTTTGTTTCGCGATGTTTCGTATTCTGGGCGGGAACATTGTTATAACAAAGTTGTATTGTAACAAGAACTCATCATTTGATTATAACAAAGCCGTATTATAACCATAACTCAACAATAATGTATGCATAACTCAACCGTAATTTGATTATTACTCAGTCGTAACGTATGAACACTAAATCTAATATGTTTATCTTTTGAACATTAAATCTAATATTTTTTAATTATTTTAAAGTTTAAGATAGGTTTAGAGTTTAGAGTTAAAATCAGTCGTAATGTATGCATAACTCAGCTGTAAAGTATGCATAACTCAGCCTTAATGTAACTGAATGGTATAAGTCAGCCGTAATGTTCCTATAAGTCAGTCGCCATATGTAATTTTTGTTTCGCGACGTTTCATATTTTGGACGGACACATTGTGTTCTGACTTACATGAACATTACGGCTTACTTATACATAACTCAGCCGTAACTTATCTGAATGGTATAAGTCAGCCGTAACGTTTCTATAAGCAAGTCGTAACGTTCCTACAAGATAAACAACAATTTACCTTCAACTATGAACACAATATTAAAACTATAGAACTATAAAGTTATAAAAATTATAAAGTTTATATTTTAAACATTAGATCTACTACTTTTTATTATTTAAAGTTTAAAGTTTAGGTTTATAGTTTAGAGGTAAACTCAGCCGTAACATATGCATAACTTAGTCGTAACGTATGCATAATTCAGCCATAACGATGTGTTGGAGACTCACTGTATGAACTAAAGTTATCTTATTCACATGACACACCATCTGAGTCATCAAACATATAAGTCGTAACAACCTCCCATAAGTCAGCCGTAAATTTTGTAACTCAGCTAGGCGATGATACTTAACTCAGCCGGCGAAACATAACTCAACAATGTATTAACTATAACTCAGCCGATTTTTTGAGAAACCAGCCCGCCGATGTATAAGTTAGTCGTAACTTGTGTTCGTAAGTCAACCGTTATCCCATAAATCAGCATGAAATCTGTAAATCAGCCATCACTAACGACTGACTTATGTTCGTAAGTCTGCCAATTTCACATAAGTCAACCGCGTTGTTTAACTCAGCCGCAAAGTAACTATAACTCAGCCGTAACGAAGTTTGTAACGCTTTACGATTGAGTTCATTAATACATGTCAACACATTCCTATGTGGCACCGGTTTTTTGCTTAAGTGACATTAAAAATTAATGGTATTTTTGTAAATACGTTTGTTATCACAACGTAATAAAAATGCACACTATTAAAAATGGTAGTAATAAAAAAAAAGTTTTGTATGCTACTTGTAATCTATACTATTATTTGCGAAGTAAATTTTTGCTACAGAGCTCTCACGTTAAAAGTTAGAGCGGTTAATATCGTTTATACCCTTAATAAATAAAATGTATAAATAAATCAAAAAATAAAAATGAAATTTTAAATGATTTTGATTAGATAATTGATTAATATTAAGAATAGTAAGAATTATCCAAAATCTGAAATATAATTTAAAAAAGAGATAACTTCTGTATATATTGTATTGTTATCTGAAAAAGTCTTTAAGTAAAAAGTTAAAAACATAAATTCTATAACTAAATATTAATTAAATAAAATTATTAATTATATAATTAAAATAGAATATTGAATTATCCAAAATCTAAAAATATAATTAAAAAAATAATTTCTATATATATATTGTATTGTTATCTGAAAAAGTATTTTAGTAAAATGTTAAAAACATAAATTATATAATTAAATATCAATCAAATAATATTTTTTAATTATATAATTAAAAACTATTATTTGCGAAGTAAATTTTCGCAATGGAGCTCTCACGTTGAAAGTTAGAGTGGTTAATATCGTTTAACCCTTAATGAATAAAATGTATAAATAAATTAAAAAATAAAAACGAAATTTTAATTGATTTTGATTAGATAATTGATTAATATTAAGAATAGTAAGAATTATCCAAAATCTGAAAATATAATTTAAAAAAGAGATAACTTATGTATATATTGTATTGTTATCTGAAAAAATCTTTAAGTAAAAAGTTAAAAACATAAATTCTATAACTAAATATTAATTAAATAAAATTATTAATTATATAATTAAAAATAGAATATTGAATTATCCAAAATCTAAAAATTATAATTAAAAAAGATAATTTCTATATATATATATATTGTATTGTTATCTGAAAAAGTATTTTAGTAAAACGTTAAAAACATAAATTATATAATTAAATATTAATCAAATAATTTTTTAATTATATAATTAAAAATATAATATTGAGTTATTTTAAGATTTATTTTAGTAATGAATCTATATATATATATATAAAAAAATGTGTTTGCCTCTCTCCTAAGCTATTCACGTGGAAAGTCACTATCTGACAGGTCGACACATGTCTTTGGCTTTTATTTATTTGGCTGGACTTGAATTTAACTTTGGGTTTATACTATGAACAATTGAGAAACTTTTTACTCTTTAATATTATTGAATGTGTTAATTATTTCTTAATACATAGTAGATAAAACAAAAAAAACACACATTACGATATAGACGTTTTATTATCATCAAAACAATCTTTACCATATGTACCTCATCGTGTGATAATTTATAAAGTAGCAACGAATCTATGAGTTCAACAAATTTGCAATTACCTACTTCAGAATTTTAAGTAAATAAGTGTGTTGAATATTCTATTCATATGATTTAAAAGTCTTTACAAATTTTTATTTTTAAACATATACCAAAAACATTATGGAAGTAAATATCCATTCACGTTCTCAACCACTTCAAATACCACCAACGCCAAAACAATTTAATCAAGTGCACGAAAACAATAATATATTTAAAACAATAAATACATTAGTTAATGAAAAATCATTTTTAAAAAATATTATTAACGCATACATAAATATTAAGAGAAATGTATAAAACAAAATAAATGTAACAATAACTTAAAAAACAAAATGTATAAGACTGAGAATATTAAAGATTTATGATCTAAGATATATTCAATTTATTGTCACAAAAAACTTAATAAAAAAATACATACTTTGTTTTAAGAACATTAAAAATCACGTTAAAATATTTAACATTTTAAGAAAAATTATGAATCAATAATATTAATATAAAATTTTATCCGAAAAACTCATTACCAAATGCGTAAACAAAAAAACAAACAAACCCTAAACCCTATAATCCTAAGCATTATTCTAAACCAAACTTTAAACCCTACTAACCCTAAACCCTACTAACACTAAACTCTACCTAAACCCTACTAACACTAAACTCTACCTAACCCTAAACCTATCTAACCCTAAACCCTACTTAACCCAAAACCCTTTCTAGCCATAAACCCTACCTAACCCTAAACCCTACTTAACTTTAAACCCTACTAACCCTAAACCCTACCTATTTCTAAACCCTATCTAACCCTAGCCCTGCCTAACCCTAAACCCTAGCTACCCTAAACCCTACCTAGCCCTAAACCCTACTAACCCTAAACCCTACCTAACCCTAAACCCCTTCTAACCCTAAACCTGACCTAACCCTAAACACGATCTAACCCTAAACCCTGCCTAACCCTAAACCCTACCTAACCCTAAACCCTTTCTAACCCTAAACCCTGCTAACCATAAACCCTACCTAATTCTAAACCCTACCTAACCCTAACCCTAAACCCTGCCTAATTCTAAACCCTAAACCCCTTCTAACCATAAACATGACCTAACCCTAAACCTTGCCTAACCCTAAACCTGACCTAACCCTAAACCCTGCGTAACCCTAAACCCTAAACCCCTTCTAACCATAAACATGACCTAACCCTAATCCTTGCCTAACCCTAAACTTGACCTAACCCTAAACCCTGCGTAACCCTAAACCCTACCTAACCTTAAACCCCTTCTAACCCTAAACTTGACCTAACTCTAAACCCTGCCTAACCCTAAACCTGACCTAACCCTAAATCCTTTCTAATCCTAAACCCTGCTTACCCTAAACCCTACCTAATTCTAAACCCTAACCCTACCTAATTCTAAACCCTACCGAACCCTAACCCTACATAACCCTAAACCCTACCGAACCCTAACCCTACATAACCCTAAACCCTACCTAGCCTAAACCCTACCTAACCTTAAAACCTTTCTAACCCTAAACCCTAAACCCTAAACCCTAAACCCTAAACCCTAAACCCTAAACCCTACCTAACCCTAAACCCTACATAACCCTAAACCCTACCTAACACTAAACCCTTCCTAACCCTACCTACCCTAAACCCTACCTAACCCTACACCCTACCTATCCTTAAACCTTACTAACCCTAAACCCTACCTAACCCTAATCCCTACCAACCCTAAACCCTACCTAACCCTAAGCTCTACTTAACCCTAAACCCTACCTAACCCTAAACCCTTTCTAACCCTAAACCCTTTCTAACCCTAAACCCTTACTAACCCTAAACCCTGCCTAACCCTAAACCTTACCTAACCGTAAACCCTTTCTAACCCTAAACCCTACCTAACCCTAAACCCTGCTAACCCTAAACCCTTCCTAAGCCTAACCCTAAAACCCTACCTAAACCTAACCCTAAACTATACCTAACCCTAAACCCTACCTACCCTAAACCATGTTTAACCCTAAACCCTACTTAACCCTAAATCTTTTCTAACCCTAAACCCTACCTAACCTTAAAAACCCTACCTAACCCTAAACCCTGTTAACCCTAAACCCTTCCTAAACCGAACCCTAAAACCCTACCTAAACCTGAACATAAATCCCATCTAACCCTAAAACTCTACCAACCCTAAACACTAAAAAGTAATCTCAAAACTTAAAGCTAAAAAAACCTAAACTCTTACCGCTATGTATTTTGTTGTTGTGATATTCAAATACCAAATTATATAACGGATTTTAAATCTTACATCCATTAGTTTAATTGCCAAAATATTTTGAAAATTGTATCTTATGAATAAAAAAGGTAAATTATATTTTAATAACGTTAAATTTTGTTAAAATAGAATGAAAAATTATTATCATAAATTAATTAAAAATTTTGATGAAATTTGAAAATCTTCGAATCAATAACAATTAATTAGTAATATTTCAAAAACCCTTGAACTATTATAGCAGTAGAATCTCAAAAAAAAAATTAAAGTTCTCAAACATTTATTTGCCAATAACCATCCTTAAATCTTTGCTCATTCAAAAAAATAATATTCTTTACATAAATTGGAATCAAGTTTTTTTTTTGACTAGTGACCCAAGTTTAAATTATACCACTAAAATATTTTAATATTTAATTGTTCAGAAATAACAAGTTAATGTTCTTAAAACATAACCATCCTTAAATATTTGCTCATTCAAAATTTTTTTTTTTTTCATAAATTGGAAACAAGTTTTGTTTTTTGACTAGAGATCCAAGTTTAAATTATACCACTAAAATATTTTAATATTTAATTGTTCAGAAATATATATTTATATATTCGAGAGTAGACAATGCATAGATGATACTAAATTGATCGCAATAATTCTTTTTGAAAAACACAATATAACTAGTAAAGTATACAAAGAATTTTTCAAAAATTTATGAAAATGTTTAAGCCCGCATCGCGGGCAAAACACCTAGTATGTCTTAAAATGTATAACTAGACTTTGACCCGCGCGGGCGCACGAGTGTATTTTTTCAAAAATATGTTTCTATTTGTTTTTCATATCAATAATATTAGGGCTGGGAAAAATATCCGATCTGAAGAACCGAACTGATCCCGGTCCGAAAAAAGTAGTACCAAACCCGAAGCAAATTTGATTAAATATCCGAGTTATTCAAAATTTTGGTTTTTGGAGAACCGAAACTGAAATTTAGAAATATTCGAATGGGGCTTAAATATTTGACCCTGGAAACCCAAACCCAAACAACCCTGAACCTAACCCGATTAGGTATCAAATAGATAGTTTCTCCTAATATAATGAACTTCCAATTTTTCTTAAAAATATAAAGCCCATTACTTTTTTTTAATATACTGCTATTCATGTTTCCAAACAAACGTTTTTTTTTTTAAAACTGCAATCTATGTTTCCAAACAAACTTTTTTTTAAACTGCATTCCATGTTTCCAAACAATTTTTTTAAAAAATTGCTATCCATGTTTCCAAACAAACCTAATTTGTACTTGAGTTTTAATAAGATAGATGTTCGAGTAAACTTCCGCTTAGATACTAGTGTTTTTTTTTTGTGCACAGATACTAGTGTTCTATAAATTTGTTTTTACATATACAAATCCGCAAAATGTACTACATATTATCGAGGACAAAATATTATAAAAATATGATATGAATATATTTTTTAGTAATTAGAAGGGTGTTTGAGTAAATAATTCTAAATGTTATTGGTCGAAAAAGAGAAGGTGAAATTCGCATCACTCAACAACAATCGTACCGGTAAAACAAATTCAGACAGAGATATCCGATGAAAAATTCGCCCGCCAAACAATTTTCAGATTTGATATTCGATTCCTTCCTCCAAACTTTTTGACTCTTAAAAAGAAAAACTCAAAATCCGCACACAGAGCGCGAGAAGCTTTGTTTTCAACTCGAAAATGGCGCTTTTGCTCTTCCCTTTTTCTTCCCCTTCTCACCCTCACTTCTTCCTCACCACCACCAAATCTCACAATCTCTCTCTCTCTCTCTTACTTTCCCTTTCTCTCCGAATCTCTTCAACCCCTCAACCATGACTGAGAAGGAGATCTGTTTGAGGATGACCAGAGCGGCGGTGAAGAGAAAGTCTACGGCCACGGAGGATGAACGTGTCACCAAGAAGAGAGTGGTTCTCGGCGAGCTTCCGAATCTCTCCAACATCTCCGTCTTGTCCAATTTCAATCAGATCCCGAAGCCCGCAAAGAGTCTCGGAGCTCTATTGAGAAAGACGGCTCCGGTGGCTCTGGCTGCCGTGGAATTTGGATCTGACATTGATGCTCGATCCGATGATCCCAAGATGTGCGGACCTTATGTCTCCGACATCTACGAGTATCTCCGTCAAATGGAGGTAACAATCTCAGTTTTAAGGTTTTGGGTTTTGTCTGAAGGCTTTCAATTTAAATTTGGATTTGATCTTTAAGTTTCTGAGATTTATTATGATAATCTGATTTGGTTTTGTCAAATTATTATTATTGGTTATGTTAAATGTGAAGCTGAAAGATTATTGCTTTTGGTTGAAACTCAGGTGAAGCCAAAGCAAAGACCTTTACCTGATTACATGGAAAAGGTTCAGAAAGATGTAACGCCAACCATGAGAGGTGTTTTGGTTGATTGGTTAGTCGAAGTTGCTGACGAGTACAAGCTCCTGTCCGAAACACTCCACCTCACTGTCTCTTACATCGATAGATTCTTGTCCTTAAAGACCGTCAACAAGAAGAGGCTTCAGCTCTTGGGAGTTTCTGCTATGCTTATTGCCTCGTAAGCATCTTTGAGATCTCTATTTTGCTAGTCATTTCTGTTTTTGAATGAAGCTTATGGAACTTATTCTTTTGGTTGTTGGAAATTATTAGGAAGTATGAAGAGATAAGTCCTCCCAAAGTGGAAGACTTCTGTTACATCACTGATAATACGTTTTCGAAACAAGATGTGGTGAAGATGGAGGCAGATATACTTCTTACCCTTCAGTTTGAATTGGGAAGACCTGCAATCAGTTCTTTTATAAGGTTAGATTTGTGATGAAACAATGTCTTTTGCTGATAGTGATTTACTGGTTTGCATGGTTCATTGTCCTCATTCTGTTTTTTCCATTTTTAATGTGCAGACGATTCACAAGGGTTGCACAAGAAGATTTCAATGTAAGCTCAGACTGATCTAGATTTATATAAGATAAGGAATCTTAAAGAGTATCAAATGCTAAATATTATTTTTTATATTAATTTATTTCAGGTGCCACACTTGCAGCTAGAACCACTCTCTTGCTACTTATCGGAGTTGAGTATATTAGATTACAAAGCTGTGAAGTTTTTGCCATCTATGTTGGCTGCTTCCGCTGTCTTCCTTGCACGATTCATCATCCGTCCTAAACAACATCCTTGGGTAAGCATTTTTTTCTCATTCTCTTACATGTAAATTTTATTGAATGAGACACTAATAATCTAATTGATGTAAAACAGAATCAGATGTTGGAAGAATACACAAAGTACAAAGCGGCTGATCTACAAGAGTGTGTGGGAATCATACATGACTTGTATCTGAGGAGAAGAGGGGGTGCTTTACAAGCTGTTAGAGATAAATACAAGCACCACAAGGTAAATTTAACATTACAATTGAGATCAGTGCCATCATTTGAACTAAGCATGTGCTGATACTTAAATTTTGCTCCTCTGGTTACAGTTCCAGTGCGTTGCGACCATGCCTGTATCACCTGTCCTACCGGTTACCTTCTGGGAGGATGTTACCATTTGACTTGAACCAGTCCTTCTTTGGGGAACAGAGAACTGGAAGAGGAAAGATGTCACACATTGCTCGAGACACGATCCTGGGAAGTATTAAAGACACGGGTTGAGCTTGAATTGAAAGAGGAAACAATTAGGACAGATGAAGACTGATCTAGAGAGGCATCATCGTGAACTTATGGCATACATAGATGTAATTTTCCGTGTCTGTATATTTTTTCCCTGCCGTTGAAGTTGTTTGACAAATGAAAAGATTAAAAATTTATCTTCTGCAACGTATCACAAGTAAATGGGTTTTATTTAGACTAGAGACGTAGCCCCGCGCTTGCGCGGGGACATTGACAAATGCATGTATTGTTGTAGTTAAAATCAAAGTTGCATGTATTTTTGAATGACGCT
Organism: Brassica napus; assembly: GCF_020379485.1. Taxonomy (NCBI): domain Eukaryota; kingdom Viridiplantae; phylum Streptophyta; class Magnoliopsida; order Brassicales; family Brassicaceae; genus Brassica; species Brassica napus. The sequence goes on along the minus strand of NC_063441.1, from coordinate 4,036,471 downwards.
AAACTATATGAAAGTTTGTTGATGGTGATATAATGGTAGTATATTATGACACGTAAGGAGAAGAGGGGACTGACTAATTGTGAGTATATTTTTCTTAAGTTTATAGATATGTAATTAACCGTATAGATTGGGTTAATGTATTTAAAATTATTTTTCCAGTAAGGTTTTGAAGATCATGGAAGCGAAGGCAGCATGATTAAAATGGGTTGCTTTTTTTATCTTAATGCGTTAAAAAACGTTAACATTTTTCCAATATCAATTAATAGTAACAGTTGTTCTCCGAAAGATACTTGTCCGTAAATTTGTTATTTAAAAAAGCTGAAAGTATGGAAAATACTGCAAAGTGCGTCATAGGAAATGTATAGGAATGAAAAAAAAAATGAAAAGAAACAGAGACAGTTGGGTTGACTATGTGGTTTCTTCGTAACTTCACTCACGGGTGCGTATTTGGCGAACCTCTTTGTCCTTAACGCTTGTTATTGTGTCATCCTCTTGACCTTCAATTTCGGTGTTGGGAGAAACAGATGCTTGACCAGTGTCTTTCTTAAACAATGGAGCTGCATTGGTGTTTAAAGTCTGGAAACAGGGGAACTCTTCCCCCTGGCATCTTTTAAGCTGGCATAAGATAGTAAGATCACTCAATTGAGCAGGCATATGAATATTGTTTCAACCGGCAAGCCAAAAGAATTGTTACCTAGCTGTGAACTCTGTGATGGGTGGGAGATTGGGGTCCCAAAAAGAATTGGTAGCTGGAGATGATTTGACAAACATGGTGCCTGTAGAATGAAGAGTACCTGGTAAAATATTGGTATAAACTTATGTTTACTATTTAACGTACCTCCATTAAATTTTTAATGGGATCACAGTTGTGACCAAAATGACAGAGTTAGTTCTATCCCCTGATTTAAGAAGATCCCTAAACTTGACTGCAGGTTCATCCCATAAAGATAAGTAGATCTCCATTGAGCTGTTTATAAAACATTGCCGCAGCTTCGTCCCATAAGGACAGATACACCACAATGTTCTCATAAAGTAATGATTTCTATGACGATACCATGTTCAAAAGTGATTTAAAATATGATTTTGTTAGCTTACGGTTCGATGGCGAAGCCGACCACAACTCGAGTCATCACTCCAGCATCCTTAAGATCGGAACCTTGGACGGAACGAATCATTCCAACAATATCTGCATCATGAAAAACACATAACTGTCTCAGTTTCAGAGCATTAATAATACATCATTAAAAATAACAAATTGGTTATTTGTGGGATGAACCGGACCACAAATGGATTGTCAGTAATCTTGTACATATTAGTGCATCTAGCAACTTCAAAGCGTGAACCTTTGACGATGGAACCACTTCGTAAAGATGGACGGTAGTGAGTCAAGCGAGCGGTATGAATAAATTCATGGATCACAGAATTCTGAGAATAAAACAAAAAAAATTAACTCATTTCTGTAAAACGGGATCGTAAATAATATGCTTATGGTACAATACCTGCTCATCAAGGAAAAGCAAGGTGATTCCCATGAATTCACCTTGTTCCTTGATGTTTCTGGAGTCCCAAAAACGGAGAAGGGGAGCCACGGTGACCTGAGCAGATCTACCCAGACGGAGAGTATCGAACGATGTTGGGGCAACAACGGCGGCATCGCAGGAAGACATCTTTGTGAGTTATTTTTGAAGCTGAAGGAAGAAATTTAATAGGACAGCGATTTCGAACGTTCGTCAGTCTCATCCATCTCCTATTTATATAAAAAGGAAACCAAGAACCGAAGATTCCCAAAACGTTACAGTGTTTAATGTAATTAACACATCAATAATTCTCGAATTTAAAGAATATGTTGAACTTGAGGGAATGCAAAGAGATGAAATGGTTTAAGAAAACACAAAAGCGGCGAGTTCAAGAAGTAAACGATGATGCCCTAGTCGACTGAAACAAAAACACAACGTTTTATTATCACTAACAAATCACACCATATACGGAGGTCCAGACCCAACTTAAATCATATACACCTTATTACTTTTCTTATCATCAAAACCATATATGGAAGCCGAGCCCAAACTATTACAATTCTCATAATCAAATCAAACCTACTTCAATCGGACCAAACAACAAATCATCCTTCCAAATTATTTTAAGCCCATACGAATGGGAGAAGTGTGCTTGGAATTGGAATGGGCAATATATTAAATTATTTTGAGCCCATACGAATAGCCCAATATTTATCTTGTATCATTGAAGCAAGTGTGATGTGGCAAAATAAAATAATCCTATTGGCCGAATTAATAATCCGACGTGGACAGGCTAGAATCTCTTCATATCTGCCTTTTAGTATAGGATATATACTATCTCTCTCTATACAGATGCGTGCAAGTTACTTCTTTTACAGTTATGGTAGGTTATTCAGTTTAAACCCGTGGCTGCACCAAATTTGATTAACTGATAAAATTCATGAAAGCTTCAAATTTGGGGGCTTCTATCTGATCGAAATAAGTACGAGTCATTGATATGAATGTTAACAACTGTTTGTAGTGAATTGATGGCTAGACATTTGATAGCTAACTTATCTAGTGTTGTTTTAGACTCGGTGAGGCTTAAACATCATTGCTTATTATGTAGATTCCCACGATGCTGGAGTGTGGAACTCAATCTGCAAAGCTTACCAGATGAATAGGTGTGAACTTGGCATTGTGGTTAGAGAAAGCTGCTCTTATCCTAGATGCCAATGTGGATTCTATGTTGGACATCAATTTTTTTTTCTTCTTTTTGTGCACCGGACCTCAATTTTACACATGACAAAGTTTATCTGAATGAGAAGTGTTTGTACTAAAGTTCATAACTTAGGAAACACACAAGATGGATATAGCTAAATTAAGAGAGAAATTTTAGTAACCTTGACAATTGTAAAAAAATGTGAATCTCAATCTATAAATAATTTATTAAAGGAAAGAATAAATATAATTAAATAATGTAATGTATTATTAAGTTAACAGATCTATCTATACTATTATCTGCGAAGTAATTTTCGCAACGGATCTCTCACGTTAAAAGTTAGAGCGATTAAAATTTATGTTACCCTTAATGAATTTTATATATAACTTTCATGTATATATTTAACATGAAAAATATTAAAAACTAGATTATTCTTTGATTATATTAAAGGCTGGATTAATTTAAAGTTTTTACTATTGCCAAAACATTTAAGACCTTTACACTATTATAAGACGGCTTAAAATTGATTGTCTTATTTCAATTATAAAAACTAGATCTGTTCTCCGCGCTACGCGCGGATTATGTCTTTTGAATGTACGTTTTAAGTAATTTTCATACATTTGAGAATATTTATTTTTATAAACTTATAAAAATATTATTCTGAAGTATGTGCAACTGCAAAGAGTTGAAAGAACATAATATGTACTGAGTATCTTTCAAGCAAATTTAATTTTTTAAAAGCAATATTCTAAAAATTGGATTTAAACAAAACGATTTTTATAGAATAACTTTTTAAGAAATCTGTTTAGGCATTCAGAAAATAGTTTTTAAAAAGGTGTCTAACTACTGCATTTCGATTATTTAAACACTAAGAGATGTTTATTAACGTTGTTTCTGTACCTGATAACCAAAATTGTATGACATTCGCTTAGACCAAAATCTATGTTCTAAAGTATTTCTCACACTTAAAAAGGTTATTTTCACATTATTTGAAATAATAAAATTATTCGAAGTAGCTTAGTAGTATCACTATCACCAACTCAATGTTTAAAACTAATATGTAACCAGAGGCATATCACTTGGCGATAAATGATGTATAGACAGTTAACTAAAATCTTGGTTGTTTTTAAGAAATGTGCCTATGATTTAATTTTTGGTACATTACTTGCTTTGATGATCTAATAAAAAGGACAAAAAAACCTACTTAATATATATGTATATATTTATAATTTATTGTATTTTATTATTCATTATGAACAATTTAACCTACTTTCTATTTAGTAGATATTCTACTTTTCTCTAAATACATTTGTGTGTATAAAATATGAAACAATATTTAGCGATAAGTTTGGATTATAAACGTTCAGTCAGGAAATTTTTCTATCTCAAAATAAGATCTCAAACTTAATATAAATATACCTAAATTCATTAATTTTATATGCTGCTTTTTGGTTTATGATAAAAACTAAATGGGAAAATTTGGAGAAATACACTACAGTAAGATTTTAATTTGAAAACTACACCATTGTGTAAGTTTTTTTTGAAAAATACACTTATGTATATATAAATTTACTAAATTGTCCAATTGGAATATTTCTCAACTCCTAATTTATTTTATATTTAAAGTAACGTTTTTACAAAGAAAAGATTGTTTTAAAAAGAAATATTTATCTTAAACTATTCATCTTTATCTACACTATATACTCTTTTAATATATCTTTAAAAAAAAATTGAGAAAAAAAGAAAGCAACCTTCTCTGTATCTTTCATTTCTGAAAAAAATAAAATTATATAGTTTCATAGATTCTTCCTCTTTCCTCGCAATTCAGTAAGAAATTTGCTAATTCATGAATCAGATTTCAGTTTCTAATTCTGCTTCTATTTTATTCTTAAAATACTTCTGTTTTATTTTCTTTTAGGAAAATTATTTTGCATATAGCTGGAGTTTTTGGAGAAGAAAAACAAATCATAATTTTGTATTTTATAATATCCTTGTTATTTTAATATTTTAAAAGATAAAATAACATATTTATCTCAACTCACAAATTTATCTTAAACATAAATAATTATATATATATTATTAAAATTAAATATTTAAATGATGTCACATACATGTATATAATGATAATATTTATCACTAAGTGTATTTCTGTTCTCCAAATAAATATTAGTATTGAATATTAATCTTTTAAAATTAGTATATCTAAATTTATAAATTTTTAAATATCAGTTAGAATTGGATGAAAGACTGTTATTACTAAAAAAATTCTTTTACATCGCATCCTTAAGAAAAAAGGCACATCTTTCATTTAAGTTCGATATTTACAAAAATTTTCAAAAAAGTGAATTAAAGTTGGGACATTTTGAATATAATAAGAGAGTGTGAGAAATAAATCATACATACTGATCAATGGAGGTTTGTGGTTTAATTTGTCATTCATACTACTATGTTAATTGTTTTGTTTGAGTTTTTATATAGTTTCTTGAAATATTGTGTAGTTATATTTTTATCAGGTTTAATTGAGTATTTCATAAAAAAATAATTTGCTTGATGGTTGTTGTAAATATTAAATATAAATTTTTAATTTTTCTCTTTAGAACATATTGTGGGTTATTATAAAATATGCATACAATTTTAGAATCAAAATATAAGTAGCACAATTAACACACTAAAGATGAAATTATTTGGTATTTTTTTTAATGTTGCAATCCATTTTTTCTATTATTAGGTGTGACGCAGAATTGTTTTTATATATTCTAATTTTCCTTAAATTTCCCTTTAGAGTTTCTAATAACGTTTTATAGATTATTGTGGTATTTTATTGAGGGTGATTAGTTTTCCTACGGTCTTTGAATAGTTTTAAAGTACATCATACATGGTTAATTTAAGCTGGTTTATTTAATTTTTATATTCTGAAATGGATCTTTGTGACCCAAGTTTTACAAACATTATCAGCGTGTGCATGGTTTTGCTATGGAGTGCAACCGTTAGGATTATCATCGGTGATCATTCCAAAAAGCGTGTTCATGTTACGATGAGTACAACACCTAATTTTCACTCACGTAATTATATCCTAAACCTGGATTACAACTCTGACTTCTTATCGGATAAGTCTGACCTTCACAATATTTTAAGAACCTATATTACATCTTATTCACCATCGTCACAAGAGCACCTCTTCCCAGGCCGCCACCTTACTTCTCACCGTGTCCGGCTTCTTTCTTCTTCTCTCTGCCATCTCCGACATCTTTCGTTTTCTATCTTCTCTGCCGTCAAAAACTTCTTCCTTCTTCTTGCCACCCTCTGTTTTCTTCTCTCAAACTTCACTTCAATCTTTCCCTCTTTAGTTCCTGTAGCCGGGACTTCTTTTTTTTACGGCGAGAGGGGTGGCACTTTCATCTATTTGACCGGAAGAAAATGTTATGGTTCATTTGAGCTATTGGCGAGAAAAGGCACAAGTTCTTTAACATCCATCGTTCCTTTGACAGTTACCATGTCTTTGGCTGCATCATAGCCACCGTTTCGACCCCTGGCTCACATATGTAATAATAGTTTATTAGCATCAAAAGTTACTTTTAGATTTAACTTGGATAAGAAATAAAAAACAATCAACTCTCATTTACACAACATATACAATTCAGACACATATGTTGTCGATATGTTTTGATGGCACGTTCAAGAAAGAAAACCATGAAACAAAAATAACAGCATACAAAAAGAAAAATAGGTCAATCATATTAAACTTTTGTAGCTGAGAAAACTAAATAATTAAGTGTAAGTTTAGATATAGGATGATAAATGACAATTCAGACTTTCCTACACAAAATTTTGAAAATGATACTCACCATGGACTTTTGTCGATCAGGAAGCATTCCCATTTTAATTTGTCAGTTTTGATGCATCACAATGCTCCTTCAGCCAATCTCTTGAATCCGGATTGCTGTGACAAACTGCTTTCACAGTAAATACTGTCAGGAATTTGAGCAGCCTTCATGATTAGAACCAACGCTTTCTTATCTTCCTCAGAAAGTTCTGTCAACTGCATAGTCAAGTATCTCAAAATGCAAATATAAAATGTAATACTTGAGTTTTTGGTATAGTTTAAAACAAAGAAATCAAAGTAATGTGACAAAATTATAACCTTCGTTTCGAGGGTGAAAATTATAACACTAACTACAGCCTTGGTGTTCACTTGACATCTTCAACAAAAAATAAACACTCTTTTGTAAAATAAGAAGTTTATATAAATAAAAAAAAACCTTGGCTTAGCAATGGACATGTCACAAATTTCTCATTTTTGTTGTTAATCAATATATCATGGATTACATAAGAGATGGCCCGAAATTAAAAAGAAATAACTGACAAAAAACCAATAAAATATATTGTACATCTGCGTGATTATGTCAAATCAAGTTGTGTGGTTTTCTAGATTAGAGAAACCAAATTAGCTTCAAGATGCAACGACCATAAAAGTTTTATGCCAAGCTCTTCCAATTTCAATGTATGATTTGGACCCAAAAAAAGAGTCCTGTCACTGAAAAATTATGTACATATAAACACACTAATTCCAGAGAAAATCACCTTTTCAAATAGGATGACTTGACATACTTCCCGTAGCCAATAGCAAGCTTAAGAATCTAGCTTGAACCTGAGCATCTGAGGAGGATCAAAGAAAGAACAACTTTTATTGAACTAAATGAATAGAGAGCCTAGACTTGTAAAAGAAGCTAGAGAAAGATCAAAAGGGGAAAATGATAAGTTACCTAAAAGTAGTCACGTACCAAACGTCAAGACCATTGGAATTGAAATATGCCAATGACTTCTCTACTGAGGTGGACGGTGACGGTAGTACCACACCGTCATCATTAAACGCCCACCGTCCCTTCTTCCTGTAAGCACATGATAAGAAGGTGCTCATGCCTATTCATTAGTTCATCAAATCTATCAAAACAGCACCAGCCAGTAAAAATCATTACAAATACACAATAATAGAAAAAACTTAAATAAGACAACAATTAGTTGATCCTAATTGGATCACATTTATAGATTATGATATTATCTATTCATATTCCAATAAGAGACAACTATAACTCTGGCAGGAGCATTGAATTATTCAGAAGACGCATATAAGACGTACCGAAGCAAGAATCAGAATTGTGAACCATATGCGACTGGTTTGATCTGGGAAGATGCCGATGTTTTGTGTCCTCTAACGAAATAACCTTCATGTAAACTAAGGACATCAGGTTGTACAATACGTGGAACGGTGGAAGTAAATGGTAATCTCAAACTCATGACTTACAGAGTTACAGCATTAGTAAATCCGCGATGGAGCTTGAGCGCATGAACATGAACTTCCATGATCGATGCTCTCAGTTGTCTTGGAGTTTGGGCTTCCTGCGTCAAGAAAAAAAAATGTATGTTGAAATGGAAAACTTCAATCAGCGGTTAGGGACATTGTTATAGACTAAATGTCCCACCTTTTGCAATCGGCTGGCCCCGGGACGTCGTTGATATACACAGCGATAGGAGACTTGTCGGTGGAGACGGGAGACTTGTCGGTGGAGATGGGAGACTTCCGGTGGATTTCATGGCGCGCTGTGGCTGTAGCTTTCTTCAGTGGAGATTTTCAATTAGGGTTGGAGTATAGATCAGATGAAACGCTTTATATAAAAGGAGAAGAAGGGGATGTGGAACGAAACCATTAAAGAAGTATTTAAGATCATAACAGATTGGTGAGGAAAGAAACCACTAAAAAGGATTTAAGATCATAACAGATTGTTGAAGAGTGGGTTACCCTAACGGCATAACGGCGAAGTGCAGATGGAAGAGTCGGAGAAGATGAAAACCAACGCTTCCGAGACTAAAGTAAGCTTGGGCTTGAATTGTGATATTTAAAAATGTAAACTCAGCCAAAAAAAAGACCATTTTTTTGTTTTAAAAAGAGAAAGCTCTTGTGACGTGGCTAATTAAATCTTTCTGATTGGTGGATTATTTAATCTGATGTGGACACCTTAGTTGTTGAGTTTATTCTCCTTTTAGTATAGTTTAGATAATAAAAATAAATTTTAACTAATATGACAAATTAATATTAGATTAATAATGTATTAGTTATAAGAACATCCAAAAACTCAAACCAATTCTTCTAAATACTAATCAAATAAATTATAAAATTAATAAATTGAGTTTATTATATTCTATAAAATTAATTTTCTAATAATATAATATTTTAAAACATAATATTCATTAGAAAAAATTGTTTACAAATAAAAAAATAAAATTTATGTTATTTTGTTAAATTAAAATTTATGAAATTAGTTCTACATTATCAAAACGCGTATAAAAATCTAGTAATAAATAATAAAAGATATGATATTTAATATATTTATTTTTAAAGAATTTGAAAATAAAAATACACTAAAATGAAATATAATTTCTATAAATTAAATACAGTGAATATTAATAATAAATAGGTAATCTGTAAAAGATTAGAAGGGTAAAATGTGGAGAAAACAGCCGCCAAATAAATGGGGGATAAAAATCTACGAAGCCCCCAATTGTTTTTGGATGGTCAAAAATCCCTAAAAGTTTCGAAAGCATTACAGAAGAAAAAACCCAAAACCCACACACAAAAAAAATGGCGCTTCTTTTACACTTTCCATCTCTTATACATTTCTTTATTCAATCCAATCTCTCTCTCTCTATTACCCACTGAGAACCCCCATGGCGGAGAATCAGAACTCCACGAGGATGACTAGGGCGGCGGCGAAGCGAAAGGCCTCCGTAACGGACGAAAACCCAGTTAGCAAGAAGAGAGTCGTTCTCGGAGAGCTTCCGAATAACTCCAATGTCCCTGCTCCGCTCATACCCCTCCAAGAAAGAGAGACCCAGAAGCCTAAATCAACTCTCTTCGCCCCCAAGAAGCAGCCGAAGAACCCTCCCTTACCTCAGACCGTAGATTTCGAATCCGGATCTAGCGATCCTCGGATGTGTGGTCCTTATGTCGCTGACATCTGCGCCTATCTCCGCGAAATGGAGGTAAGCAATCAACATTGGCACTTATTGCAATGCTGAAAGATTAATGCTTTTGTTTGTTTTGGATTTGGTGAGATTCAGAGGAAGCTGAAGCAAAGACCTTTACATGATTACATTGAAAAGGTTCAGAGTGATTTGACGCCTAGCATGAGAGGGGTTTTAATGGACTGGTTAGTGGAGGTTGCTGAGGAGTACAAACTCGTCTCCGACACGCTCTATCTCACTGTCTCTTATGTTGATCGATTCTTGTCCGCAAAGCCTATTAACAGGCAGAGGCTTCAGCTTGTGGGTGTTTCTGCTATGCTTATTGCGTCGTAAGCATCTTCTTAATCTCACTCTCTTATTATTATTATTTTTTGTGGTTATTGTTGTAGTGTGAAAGCTTCTTATATGGTGCTTTGTAAAAAAGTAGGAAATACGAAGAGATAAGTCCTCCTAAAGTGGAAGATTTTGTTTACATTACTGATAATACGTTTACAAGACAAGATGTGGTGTCCATGGAGGCTGATATACTTGTTGCTCTACAGTTTGAATTAGGATGTCCAACCATCAAAACATTCTTACGGTAATGGTTTGTTGTTTGTACTTAAAAGGTTGTTTGTCCACATTTTGATTGTTTTTACCCTTTTCTATGTTGGGTTTGTGCAGACGGTTCACAAGGGTTGCTCAAGAGGATTTCAATGTAAGCTCAAAATCCCATGACCGTTTGCAACTTAAAACAGCTTCAGTTGTTAACTCTTTGGTGTTTTTTTTTACGTCCTCTTTGCAGGAGCCACTGTTGCAGATAGAGTGCCTCTGTTGCTATCTCTCAGAGTTGAGTCTGTTGGATTACAGCTGTGTGAAGTTTTTGCCTTCTATGTTGGCAGCTTCTGCTGTCTTTCTTGCTCGATTCATCATCCGTCCAAAGCAACGTCCCTGGGTAAGCAACTATGACTGTTTTTTTTTATAGAGATTTGTGTCATTGTAAACTGAATCTCATTTGGTGATGTAAAACAGAACCAAATGTTAGAAGAGTACACAAAGTACAAGGCGTCTGATCTGCAACAACCTGTGGGAATCATACATGACTTGTATCTAAGCAGACGAGGGAACAGTTTAGAAGCTGTTAGGAACAAATACAAGCAGCATAAGGTAAAAAAAAAAATCAACGTTACACTGATATATAACATTGACATGATGATATGTTACAACAACATTTCTAGATGGTTAATATCTGATTCTATTGGTGTTACAGTTCAAGTGCGTTGCTACCATGCCTGTTTCACCTGAGCTGCCCCAAGCTTTCTTTGAAGATGTTACAATCAGATAAAAGGCTTGCTTAAAGGAGCTTTAATTGTTTGTATATGTCATTAGAGTTGCAGCTTAGTATTGAAGATTTTTTTCAACCATATAAATTTTCATTCTGCTTGGCCATTCATTTCAATGGCTATGAGCTTTGATTGATCTGTCTTCTACCTTTTTTTTTTTTGTGATTTTATCAATGTAAAAGCCTCTTTAGATCATATTGGAGCATCACTTTACTTGCACATTCTTTTAAAAACAAAACAAAAAGGTACAACAAAGATGGTCGTGTTGTCACATTCGCACTAAATAAATCTTTACTCCCCCACTTTGGCATGTATAGAGAGGGTGAAGTTTGTTTACCGTATCTTCAAAATGTGTCGAACCGCCAGAGAGCAGTTATTTTTTGTGCAGACTAGCTATCTGAGACTGTCACTCTTTTGGGAAGTTCAATGGAGGAGGAAGACCAAGGAGAAGGAAAAAAGTTGCTGTGTGAGATGAGGTAGACTATAAACGCAACATAAGCAGTTGTCCAGACGCAGACCGTAACTCCAAACATAAAACCGTTCACTTCTGATACAAAGAAATCCAACAGAAGATACCCATTGATGATCATTACAAGTGCAGCCACTGTCCACGCTATTCTCTGCAACATAAATCAATAAAATCCAATCAACTCATAATCTCTAGCTTCATGGCATAATGAAAGACCTATTGTAACCAATTAAGACTCATACCAAGTGAAAACTCAGAGCTTTTATAGTAAAAGACATTGAAATTAACCTGGAGAACAGGGCCAATCTTGAAGTCTCCCATAACTTCTTCTTTGGATACCAACGTTAGAAGAGGGAGAAGAGCAAAAGGAATCTGTACAGACTGAAGCACATTGAGCCATTCATTCAAAACATCCAAGGAAGCTTCAGAAGTGTTGAACACGATCGCCACAATCATGGTCGGCACAATAGCACAGCTTCTTGTTATAACTGCCCTCATCCATTTCTTAAGCCGGAGATTCAGAAACCCTCCCATTATAAACTGTCCAGCATACGTACCAGTAATCGTACTGCTTTGTCCTGCCGCTAACAAACCAATTCCCCAAATATAGAGAATCGGGAGAAGCCCACCTCCAAACTTCTCTTGTAGATACTGACCAGCGTTAACTAAGCCAATGTTATTAGCTTTCTCGGTTCCGTAAAACCCTTTTGCAAAGACGGTGGTTACAAACAAGTTAATCATGAAGGAGATGAAAAGTGCGACCGAAGACTCAATCAAATAGTAGTTCAGAGCCTCTTGAACCCTTGATTTCCTCTTTGGGTCGATTTGCCTCGACTGTACAAGAGCCGAATGCAAAAACACGTTGTGAGGCATTATGACACAGCCGACAACACCTACAGCTTGCCTAATTGTCTTTGAGCTAAGCCTTGGAAGTAAAATACCTACAAAAGATCTGATCTTTTTTAGCAATCAAAGAGAATTAAAAAATGATCATTCTGTTTGTTTACCTATCATAAGTTCTTTTCCACTTGGCTTGGTTTCACCAAACATCCACGCAAAAGACAAACCCATGGTTGCAATCAAAACGGCAAACATAGCTTCTAACTTCCTCACACCATAATTCTCTAGAAACAAAAATAAAAAACTGTTTGCATACAACTCATTAGCCCCAAGTTTTTCAAGAAAAAACAAAAGCAACACTTCTTGATTTCAAATCGAATCTTTTTTTTTTTTTTGCTAATTGAAAGAGGACTCACCAATCCGACGCCGTAATGACAACACCGGCCCAAAGCGGCAAGACGCCGCGGCTGAGAATCTGAATCGCAATCGCACTGCCGATAACCTCTTGAATATCAGCTCCGATGAGAGCAATCTCCGCCATGGACCAGAGCACATACCTCGCCCAAGTCGGATACTCTTCGCGGCAGAGCTCAGCCAGATGCCGGCCGGTGGCGACACCGACTCTAGCGGAGAGCATCTGGATCAGTAGCCCCATGGCGGTGGCCCACATCAAGAGCCAAAGCAGAGAGTAGCCAGCGATGGCACCCGCTTGCAGATCTCCTTCTAGATTCCCCGGATCTAAGAACGCTATGCTCATCAGGAAGCCTGGACCGGTGAACAGCCATAGTTTCCGCCACGAGAAAGGAGGTGCCGCGGCGGAGGGATCGTCGGCGGATTCGAAATCGACGATCACGATCTTGTCTCTGGACTCGAAGGCGGCCTCGGATTCATCCTCGTCGGAATTGGAGGGGAGAGAATGGGGAGGAAGAAGGCGGTCGGCTTCTTCCACTTTCTCGTCGACCTTGACGTCGTTTTCCATTGGGAAGGGGAATATTCCGTGAGGTTAGGATCGGAATATTTAACCGGCGAGGTGAAATGGAGCTGAGTGATGATGAATTGGGAGCGGAGGGATTAAACAAAACAGGTTCCTTGAAGCACTGAGGCATTGCTTTACTTACTTTTTCATTTGGTTATGTCACACTTTTTAAATTTTTTTTAAAAGCACTATCCTTTTTCCTATCTTTTCCATACCCAAATTATATTGTTAGTATTGCTTTTGCGAACCAATTGATTAGGTGGATGACTATTATGACACATAAATTATGTCGTATTCATCAGTTTATTTACATTTCGCCAATTACATTACCATTTATTTATTTATTTTTTTTTTTTTTTGTCATCAACTTTACAGACTTATATTGACTCTGTGAACCAAACTGGGAGATCTTGATCCATGTGAACCACCAAAGACGATACTTTCCTAGCACTGCGAGCTAAGCTATCCGCCTTCTTATTATGCGTTCTTGAAACATAGATGATCTCTGCTCTAGAAAAACTCTCTTTCAGGCTGTTGAAATCTTCCAAATAACTTGCAAATGCTGGCCATTCTTCTGGATCCGACACCATCTTCACCAATTGAGAACAATCCGTTGCAAACGTAACCTGAAATTGTCGCAAGTTTTTCATACATTCCATTGCCCATAATAGTGCTTCCATCTCTGCATGAAGAGGAGAAAGGGAAGCCCTAATATTCCTTGCACCCATCAAACCCGCAAATCCCTCTAGAGTACTATCCCATCCTTGTCCTGAGAAAATATCATTTTCCTTCCAGGAACCATCCGTAAAACACCATCTTCCTGGAATTAAGGGGAGATTCATAGCCTGAACATGTGGATTCCTCTTAGTCTCTTCTAGTATTTGTGCCTCAGCCCATAGGTTTGACTCCGTTTCAGCCAATTTAAGGGTATCCAACGGGTCAACATCTAGGTTACTAAAGACTTTATTATTTCTTCCCTTCCATATGTACCATAATATCCATGCAAATTGATGCTCCTCCATCTGTGGCACAACTCTCCAAAAGAGGTGATCCATGTTCGCAAAGAGGGAGCTTATTGGAAACAAAGCTGGATTTGTTGGAACCTTTGAAAGAGCCCATGTCTGGAGTGCTGGAGGGCACTCAAAAAAACATGGTTAATCGATTCCTCCTCAGCTCCACATCTTGCACAAATGATATCCCCGGGTATTCCTCTCTTTTGTAGATTCTTCTTAACTGCAATACACTCCGTCACCAGTTGCCATAGAAAATGCTTAATCTTTGGTGGACATCGTATTTTCCAACAATGTGCCTTCAAAATATCCACTGTGGGTCCAAACACTAAGGGTGATTTTTCCTTATCTGGGTATATCCTTTCTACCTGATATCCAGATTTAACCGTATATTTTCCATTATTTGTGAAATGCCATCCATCTCTGTCTGCCATCTGTATTCTACTCAATGGAATACTTTCGATAAATTTCACATCCTGGGGATCCACCAAAGCCCGAATCACCGGCAGATTCCATTTCCGCAAATGTGGATCAATAAGAGAGTCCACTGTAAGGTCTGGGTAAAGATTGTGTTGATTTTTATTGGCTGGTCTCGGGCGAGTGGTTGGGATCCAAGGATCATTCCATACTGATATAGAGGATCCTGTTCCCACCCTTTTGATTAGTCCTTTGCTTACCAGAGATCTAGCAGAAACAATACTCCGCCAACCATATGACGGAGAATATGAACGAATCGGCTCCAGGGGTGATGCATTCCTGAAATACCGACCTTTAAAAACTCGAGAAAATAAAGTATTTGGCCTCTCTATCAGCCTCCATAATTGTTTACCAAGCATCGCTGTGTTGAAATCAGTGATATCTTTAAAACCTAACCCTCCATCTTCCTTACTGACACATACTTTGTCCCATGATTTCCAATGCATTCCTCTTGTATTACCACCAGGACTCCACCAAAATTGTGCTACCGCACTTGTTAACTTTTTTGCAGTAGCCTTGGGTAAGCGATAGCAAGACATTACATGATTTGGTAAAGCCGTAATCACTGACTTGATTATCACCTCTTTTCCTCCTTTCGTGAAGAACTTAAAAGTCCAACCATTGACCCTATTATTTAGGCGATCCTGTACAAAGACAAAAACCTGAATTTTAAAACCCCCCAGACTCTCCGGCAAACCCAGATAATTTCCCATTCCTCCCTGATTTTGTATGCCCAGGATATCTCTCAGCTCCTGTCTGGCAGATTCTTCAATGTTGTGTCCAAATTGAATTGATGACTTATCAAAGTTTATTAGTTGACCTGACACTTTTTCGTAATCCTTTAATATCCTGAGAATGGTATGACACTCTTCCTTTTGAGCTTTACAAAAGAAAAGACTGTCATCCGCAAAAAGCAAATGCGATATTGAAGGACATGCCCTGGCTACCTTTATTCCTGTTAATTGTTTTTCCCTTTCTGCCTTCTTAATATTCGCTATCAGCACCTCAGTACACAGAATGAATAAATAGGGAGATAAAGGATCTCCTTGGCGTAATCCCCGCTGTGGAATAATGAGTCCCCTAGGTTGGCCATTTAAAAGAACCCGATATTGAACCGAAGAAATACATTCTACCATAAGTTTAATCCAATGCTCATGGAACCCCATTTTCTGTAATAATGCCTTAATAAATTCCCATTCAACCCGATCGTAAGCCTTACTCATATCCGTTTTGACTGCCATATACTTTCCTTTACACGCCTTATTGGTCCGTAATCCATGAAACATTTCCTGTGCTATAAGGATATTATCAGAGATTAGCCGTCCTGCCACAAATGCCGATTGCGTTTCCGAAACTAGAGAAGGAAGTAATAACTTTAACCGTTGACACAAAGCCTTCGAAATAATTTTGTACCCCACATTACATAAGCTGATAGGTCGCAACTCCGTCATCCTTGTAGGTCTCTCTGTCTTTGGGATCATACAAATATTAGTAATATTTAACCTTGAATCCATTTCTCCTGACACCAAAAAATCATTCACCATCTCCACCAAATCTCCCTTAATAATATGCCAAGAATGTTGAAAGAAGAGGCCTGTCATACCATCCGGTCCTGGTGCTTTTTCTGGATGCATCATAAACAGAGCTTCTCTAACTTCATCCTCTGTCGCTATCCGCAGTAATCTTTGATTCATCTGTGGGGTTATACCCGGTGTTACCTCTGAGAGGAACTCATCAAACTCCGATGGAGCAGTGGTAGTAAATAAATCTTGAAAATATTCAACCGCCACTCTCTCTATTCCATTGTCCTCTGTAATCCAGTTTCCCTCCCCATCATGTAGCCCCACTATCCTATTACGAGCCCTTCGTTGCTTAGTTAAAGCATGGTAGAATTTTGTATTAAGATCTCCAGATGAATACCACATATTTCTACTTTTCTGGTGCCAATACTCTTCCTCATCCTTATATGCTTCTTGCAGTTTCCTAGAAACCTCTATAATATCCTCCTGAGATCTAGAATCATCAGTTTGTACCTCTTCAAGCGCTTTTTGTAAGTCCGCTATCTTTTCCTTCCCATAAGGAGGATTATTTTTCCTCCATTTGGCTATCTCCCGGCGGCAGTTACTAATTTGTTCCACTATACCAGTTTTTGTTCCTTCATTATTATCGGACCAACCCCTTGTAATTGATTCCGTAAGACCTTCTTGTCCAACCCATCTCTTATCAAATCTAAACTGCCCTTTCCTCCTAAGAACTTTATCTTCCAAATAAGCCACTACTGGACGATGATCCGATGCCACCAGGCCTAAATATTCTGTATAAGAACAGGGAAATAGCGAATGCCATTCTTCATTCGCTAATGCTCGATCTAACCGACATCTAACCGTGACTGCCCCTTTACCCTTACCCCTTCTGCCTTGCCAGGACAACTTATTTCCTTTGACTGGGAACTCCAGTAAACCACAATTCCTTATCATATTATTAAAAGGAACAAATGAGTTCGCACTTCGCAACGCACCACCTTCTTTTTCATGATTTCCTGTAATCTCATTTAAATCACCAATAATAAACCAAGGCTCTGATCTCGAAATCCCATATCTAGTTAAACGTTCCCACACTTGTTCTCGTAAATCTTGGACGGGATCTCCATACACAAACGTCATATATACCGTTTTCCCAAGAGCCACTGCTTCCACATCTATCATGCGATTACTTGAATATAACACATTAACCTGATACTCATTATTGTAATAAAGCGCTAATCCACCACTTCTTCCCACAGGATCCACTGTAAACAAATTATCAAATCCAAAATGACCTTGAAATTTCTGAGCAAACTCAAATTCTTGCTTTGTCTCTGATAAAAATAAAAAATCTGGCTTATGTTTATGCCATATCTCCGTTAAATAACTTATCGTCCACTTACTTCCCATTCCTCGACAATTCCAACTTAGTGTTCTCATATAAAAATATATAGAGATGCTCCCTTGAGCTTGTTAAATTGGATGTAATGATATCCTAGATTCTCCAAATCCCCAATTAGAAATTCTCGTCTCCCGGTGAGTATCTCCCCCCTTATTAGCTTTACAATCGCCCCCCTATCCCATAAGAGTTTCCCTTCGAACCTCCAATGAAAATTCTTATATAGTCCTTGAAAGAAAAAAATAATAAAATAGTCCCGAGCAAATAATAATTTCCATAACCCCCAACGTCTCGTGAGAGTCATGAAGCTTGCAAGTCCCATCATTTCCTGTAAGAATAACGAATAGGAGCAGAGCACCAATGACCTTAAGACCACCATAAACCACATATCCAAAATGTAAAACAATTCACAATCCATATAAAACCAACACCAACCGCCAGACAAAACTTGTAAGGACCAAAACTGATAAAGTGTTACTACAAAAAAAATCATATTTCCAATGACCAATACCCAATAAAACCCACTTCACCTTTTTAATTACTCGTAACTCATTCCAACAATTATTCAACTTAGAAACCCTCAATTGCCTAACTCTGTTTCTGTAATGTAAGAGCCTGAGTATCTGCATTGTTATCCAAGATACACTCCTCTCTGGACCAAATTTCACCATAAACCATATAAACCGACACCTATTCGGCAAAACAACATAGAAACCATATAGATGCCCCATACGTCTAGACCATACCATCTTACAAAAGAACCATTGAGATCTCGACTGCAATCGAGTAAGGAACAGTTCCAACACCTTGCCATATGCCCACAACCCACAGAGAGAATCCAGACATCTATAGGCAATAATTATGCATATCTGATCACAACACGCCCAATACCAATAATCCAAACAACAAATTTTATTCCAAATCATGATCTTATATAAAGATCTTACCCAACACCAAAACAACAAAATAAAAACTTTGAAAAATAAAAAACCCAGACCCTGCTTGGAAGAAACTTGTGAGACTTGATCCATAAATTAAATCTTCAGATTTCCAGAGTTCAGGTTTGACGAACCCTTACTCTCCAATTGCTTATTTGTATCCCCTTTGCGAGTCCCCATCCTGGCTGCTGCACGTTTGCGAGGGGATACAAGCGCCACTGCATTCCTCATCTTTGTGCTTCCTGCAACAATGACTGATGACTTGAACAGCCTTTTACGAGTCCCCTGCTTCTGTGCCTGCTCTATAGTGTCCTTATTCCTCTCTCTGCACCATTATTCTGCTCTCCTGCCTCCTGAAGTTGATCATCCTCCTCATAGCCCGCCATTATCTCCTTCAATTCCTCCTCAGAAACTGCCGGGAGAGCATCTATCGTCTGCTCATCTAAGCCATGCTCCAGCAGCGCTGCTTGAAACTCATCCATCTCCATCACGTCCTCCTCGTCACCTTCAGAAACTCTATCAGACGTTCTGTCCTTCACGACCAGGCTTTGTATTTGTTGTAAACCCTCCTCTCTATCAACCGGATCAGAGATCATCTCTAAACCATTTGCCTGAGTTTCAGCCAGTGCAATCTGAAACTCCTTAGAAGCAGGAGCCAAAGTTTCCTCTTCCGTACTCATTATCTCTCCTTCCTCCCGTGTCTCTTCCGGAACCACTTCCTTCCTATTTTGCTCTTCCACATGTCGTGGCGATGCACGAAGGCGCACTTCCTGTGGCACAACCGCCAATTCCTCTCTTCGTACAGATCTTTTATGCGAGCCTCCTGCGTCCCCCCGAGAATTCCCATGATATGAGGACGTTCCCTTATAACCCTTCTCCGCTGTCTTCACCCATTTGTGATCAACAGCCACTTTGCCTTTCCCCTTTCCATGATAAGCTCTACTCTCTCTCTCCCTGTTTGGTTGATTGCTATTCCCATTTATAACCACTCCCTTATAACTCCGGGCTCTGTCATCATGTTGGCCTACCTCGTGCCATCCCCCATTTCCATCTTTCATCTCCCTACTCTTCTCCGGGCTTGTCTTTATATTCTTAGGATCCAGAGGGCACTTCTCAGTCTTATGGCAAAGACTGGAACAAAACTCGCAAAAGCCGAAGAGCTTTTCGTACCGTAGAGACACCAAGGCTTCCTCACTCGCATAGAATTCTCCCCCCTTGAAGTCGATAGTGGTTTCGAAGCAAAGCTCCTTAAAGGCATCCACTACCACTTGAACCCTCGCATAATCCACATCCACCATCACCGTTCTTCCAATAGCATCCCCCACACTTTCATATGTAGGTGCCGTCCTGAACTCCGCTGGAACACCTAACACTCGAACCCAAAAGGTTATCTCCGATGGAAATTGTGGAGTTTTCTTTGGTTGCCATCGAGCCAGTGAAAGCATCCAAAAGTCAAAGTGATACGGTTGAAGCCTCAAGACCCCCTCTAACTCCTCCTCTGTTTCAAAAGCAAATTGAAACTTACCAAGTCCCAAATCCGTACCAGTAACCCGATTCTCCAGCCCCCATATCTTCGGAAGGTTCGTAATCAGTGCCTTCATGTCTTGCGCCGGCGGGTTCATGCACCGACCAATCAGCGTTTTGGAAAATTTTTTGATCAACTCGGAGTTATCAAAGTGAGGCACCGTTATCTTCAACCTATTACGGGTATTGTCACCATTCTTCATCTCACCCTTAGAAAGCAATTGACTCTGCGTCATGATACGAAGAAAAAAATAAATCTCGTATGAAAGTTTAAGCCAACAAAAACCGATGCAATATAGAAACGACCCCTTCCTCCTTTTATAGCTATTCCATTTAGCCAACCTAATATTTGGTAAATATTCCTTAATGATATCGAATCCGTGATTGCCATTCTGAAACTCCACCACAAAGCACCATTGAATCTCATAACGAATCTTCTCAATAAAGCAAAAGATCCAAAAAATCGTTTCCAGTAAACAACAAATCTCTGCCGTCCCAATCCCAATATTACCTTTAAATACATTCGATTTCATCTTAAGGATGATTGAAATCAAATCTTGTTCCCCAATAAATCCGATCTTCCTTATCCTCTCCATATAGACCCCTTTAATCTCCATCCCCATACATCGCTGATCTGATCGAGATCGTGTTCCCAAATACATGCCACCCTTGATTCGATATAAAGAAACTCCAATCCATTCTTCGTTGATAGTTCCCGGATCCCATTTTCGAGTAACCATGGAACCCTCACATTACCATTTATTTATAGTTAAATATATGAATAATGAGTAATAAACCTCAAAAAGGATAAATATTTTTGGCTTAGATCAGTTCACAAATTTTAATTTTATAATAAATATATATTTTTTATTTCGTTTCAATAATTTTGCTATTTCACAATCTAGCTATTTTATTTTCTATTTTTACTTTAATAGTTTTATATTTCATGATTTAACTATTTTACGTTTTACTATTTAGTTGAGATATTAGTTTTTTTTGTCATCTATCCGTCTAAGTCATTGAGATATTAGTTAAACCATGTATATCATTTGTATTCAAATATAACATGTACAATACAATCTATGTTTTTTTTGGTCACCACAATACAATCTATGTTCATATTTTTATTTTCATATGAAAAGAACAATAGATCTGTGAATTAACCATAACTTTATTATTGTTATAAATTTTACTGTCTTCTTAAGTAATGGGAATCGGACTAGTCCATGCGTGTTCTTCGAAGAGATTATGGCAGATCATGAAAGCATCTCTCTTTTGTCTCCCCTGACTGAACTCGTTGTCGGCCTTTCTTTGCAACCGTCCACCAATAACGCTTCGACTTTCACTCGAAACATAGGAAGGGAGGAGAAGACTAGAAGAAACCTTGGGGACTTCTAGATACTTCCTCCGATAAACGCGCCCCCTACTTCAGGATCCAAAGGTCAATTTTGGATTGGCCAAAACATATAAAGATCGGCGTAGTCACTCGTAAATGTAGACAAATTAAAAATATAACGTAGACAAATTTTAAAATATTTTTTTTTGTTAATTACTGATTTTCAATATTATAAACTATACTTGAATATTGTACATGAAATCAAAAATAACTCCTGTAAATATCAATAGAGTAGTGAACTCTCTCTCTCTCTCTAAACAAGGGGCAAAAAATCTACCAATTTCTAGAGTTTTGATGGTTAGACGCTAAACAACTTTTCATTAAGCCAAATAAATTAATTTTTGAGGAGACAAAACATGATAACGAGTTTTTATAATAAGCTTGAGAGTAGAATTTTGTTGAAAATAACAATTTCAACAGGCTAACTATATTGGCTCCTTTAGGTGGCAACTTTTTTAACGGGCAAAAACATCATTTGGAAACAATTTACTCATTAAACAGACATATAACGAAATAATGATTCTTTCTATGTAACTATATGCTTTTTTCGATTTAGATAGTAAATGCACAAGTCAATATATAGATGGACATATTCCAAGACAAGTCTTGAGTGTTCACAAGTGAATTCTTATAGTGCGTATTTTTCACTATATTTCACGAAGAAGGTAGTTTTAGAGTTTTCACACATTTTAATAATAAACTTACAACACTGAGAAGAATCATACTTTAATATATAATGTACAGAAATCAATATATGTAGTAGCTATCTTAATTAATATGAGTAAAATGGATACATAAGCAATAAAGTTACATTGAAAATACAAAAGGGCTAATTGGTGTAATAGCCAATTTTGAGAGGAAATTAAAAATATAGCACTGATGTTGACATTATTAGTTCTCCTAGCATTTTCTTCATTTTCTTCCGGTTTTGTCCATTTTCCAAGCCAGTTGAAGGTAAAAAAACATATGTCACTTAAATAAAACAAAACAAAAATTGTTGTTAAATGAATGTTGTTTATAATATTGACTATAATGGTTACTATAGTGCTATTATTTAAATATAATAGAACATGGTAAATGATATAGTTTATATTAATGAAAACATAAAAGAGTTTAAATATATTATATTATATATGTCCAAAATTAATAATAGCATAAACATAACTTTTATAATAGACAATTTAGCAATATAGTACATAATCACTAATTCCTAAAAGATAATATAAACCCTAAACCCAAATATCAACTTATGCAAATAGACTAGTACCAAAAAAATAGAATAATACATATTGTTCAAATTTTGAAATGTTTATATTTGCAGGGATAGAAGTAATGTTTACCTCAATGTCAACCCCAAACTTTCATAAACTAAAACCAAAACACTAATCACTAAATCCTAAAAGGAAATATAAACCCCAACCCAAATATCAAAATATGCACATAATACATAATATGTAGCATTATCTGAATAGAATAGTAACAAACGAAATAACGTAGTATATATTATTCAAATTTTGAAATGTCTATGATTGCAGAAAGAGATAATGTTTACTCCAACTTCAATCCAAATCTTCCATAACTAAATCCAAAACACTAATCACTAAACCCTAAAAGGAAATATAAACCCTAACCCAAATATCAAAATATGCACATAGTTAGAGATGGCAAAACATGAACCTGCCCGCGGGACCGGTCCGTTTGAATTTGCCGCGGGGCGGGATTGGGTGCAAAGTTTCAGGCCCGAATTTTTAACGGGCCTAGCGGGTTGAGCTTGTGCGGGATTGGGCCAGAAGTGGGATGGGCTTGATGTGTACCGCGGGATGCGCGGGGATCTGCAAAGACATCGTCACTTTGAGTCTTCAAGCTCTCACCGACAGAATAACCTGAGAGAAATAGCGATTAGAAAGCATGTCTCTTATGGCTTCTCTTCTTTGATCGCTTACGGCTTCTCTTCTTCCTCTCAGAGACATGAGAGGAAGTTGCTATCAAGCAGATCGGTAACGCTTTTGAAAACATCATCGACGCCAAGAGAACCTTGAGAGAGATTAAGCTCCTCAAGCACATGGATCACGAGAATGTATTATCATCTTTTGAATCTCTCCATTTTCATTTAATCTGATAACAGCTATCATGAATCTTTGCATCTTTTTCTTGAAAACAACTAGGTTACTAGTATATACTTGTGTTCTTACATAGATCTCTTTCTTTCTATATTTCTATGTTACATTGAGTTTTTATGTGCGCTTTCGATATGATTCTCAATCCTTTGGCTGAGCATCATTGTGTTCAACTGATTCATAGGACATGTTGTGTTCTCATCTCTATTGGTCTCTTTTTCTTGCAGGTGCTATGCTCAGGATAGAGATGGCGGGACGGGAAAGGCGGGTCGGTACATCCCAATTGCCATCAGTACCGCATGTGTTGATGAAGATCGGAGTCCCGCGGGCATGTACCGCCAAGGCTTGTGCAAGTCGCGGGTCGGGATTGGGCAGCTCTTCTAGGAACCGCATCCCGCGCGGGCCTGTACCGCGAAGACCCGCATTGACCGTGTACCGTGGCGGGGCGGGACAAGGTGGGTCGGTACAACCCAATTGCCATCTCTACACATAGTACATAATATAAAAAATTATCAAAATAGAATATTAACAAATGAAATAACATTATATATTGTTTAAATTTTTAAGTGTTCATGATTGCAGAAATAGATAATGCTTACCCCAACTTCAATCCAAATCTTCCATAACTAAACCCAAAACACTAATCACCAAACCCTAAACAAATCTAAACCCTAACTCAAATGTCAAAATATGCACATAGTTGATAATATGAAATATTATTAAAAATAGAATAGTAACAAACTAAATAACATAGTACAAATTGTTTAAATATTATAGTACAACCATGAATTTATAGTACTAGCAGAGATTATAGATTCAGAGGTTGTTAATGGCGACTCAGTGATGAATGTGAGTATAAATAAAGTGATAATAATTATGAAAAAGAAAATTGATTATAAAAAAGTGGTGCTTATGGATAAGATAAGTACATAACACATCATGAAGTTGGTGATGAATATATTGTATCGGTGGCGGAAAGAGAGATAGTGGAGATGGAAGAAGAGTAATGGTAATTGATAAATGAAAAAGAAGAAGATATTTTGATTTAACATTAACCGGATGACAAGGGTAATATAGTATATATTTCAGAAATAATGGAGGTATTTTTTTTGGTTATATACTTAATTATCTTTTGTTTTGTTGCTATACTGCCTAATTTCGCAATACAAAAATGCCTTTTTATGAAACAAAAAATAAATAGACGAAATAAAGGAAACTTGTACAGTTTATAAGAAAATTATGAATAGACTTTATAGGATTTGTCGTAAAATGAAACTCATATCTAAAATCGATCCTTCTAATATGTTGTTCTTTATATTTATTGTGTAGACGCAATCCATGTACTTTCTCATATATCAAATTGTACGGTTTAGTTTGTAGTATAATTTAAATATGTTTATTAATTAAGATTAGTTGAGAATCTTCACAGGCATGAACCACATGGTTAATTTAGAAGTAAATGCTGGAAGTTTTTTACTTCTAAAATTATGTTTATATAGTCGTATTTTTGGAGGATAACATCGTAGAATTTAGCTAAAATGTTAAAATACATTGAAAATAAAAACGACATAGCTATTACTTCTATTAATTTGAAACTCTATTTTGTGGTAGGAGGAGCTGCGCTAGCAATTCTTGAACATTGTTCTTTGAGAGGAAAAAGTGGAATGAATGGAAGTTTCGGTAAGCAATTGGCTTCTGCTTCCAAAAATGCTTTGCAACAAGAGGGACCTATATGTCCAAATTGTCCTGTGAGTATAGATGTGTAAATCTCTATAATGCATCCTGGAATATCCATCAATGAAGACCAACATTTTGCCACATCAGGTAATCCGGGAATGCCTGGACTTGGTTGGAATGGGAGTGGAAAAGGAAATGGGATAAGAAACTGGGGTAGTTGAGCATTGGCAGAGACTACAACACACACAACCACCATTGAGAAAAAAACATGTTTAATAGACATTATGAGATAAGGAAAAAAAAGAATATAGATTTCTTCAAATATATGAGTCTTTATCGAGTTTGTGTTTTGATTGCTGATAGTACAATCCCATATCTATTTATATTTAATGGAAAGAAGGTTAAGAAACGTTTTTGGACTTTTATAATATATTTAATTACCAGTTTTTAAAAGTAAAACAAAGCTGAAACCGATGAGATGAACAATATTAATAACAAACAACTGGTGACTCTTAAGTCATGAGAAAACTGATCAGACCAGTTTATAGTCCTACCGTTTTGTTATGCTTTTTTTTTTTTGAATTATACAGAGGTATCCTGGCCCCACAGAAGTGATCAAAACTATTGTTTTCAAATCATCTCACGTCTAAGCTAAATCTCTCTCTCTCTCTCTCTCTCTCTCTCTCTCTCTCTCTCTCTCTCTCTCTCTCTCTCTCTCTCTCTCTCTCTCTCTCTCTCTCTCTCTCTCTCTCTCTCTCTCTCTCTCTTTCTCTCTCTCTCTCTCACACACACACACACACACACACACAACTTACAATTTTGATTATGAATTAAAATATATTAGTTGTGGACAATACAACATTGATAAGATATTTTAGACATCATGGTATGCATAAGGTTTGAGAAAATTATGTTCAGAGACACATTTCAAGAATTCAGTTACATTTTAAGGCACTTGTCCCATGAGACATACTTTCTGTCTGTGTAAAGTCGTTATTACCGGTAAACCCAAAAGCTTCCGTTTCAGTTTTCTTAAACTCATTCTCTTTCATTTACTAGTTAGTTTTGTGAAACTCACTCTCTCTCCTTTACTAGTTAACTCTCTTTGTCTCTCTCCTAAAATGTCTTCAACAATAATCAGTGAACACATCAAAACTGGACGAGCTAAAAAACAAACAAACCAAAGATGATTTGTGGCCGTACGATATGCTCTTTCCAATTTCTTAATCCAAATGCTCTTGTAGCTCCATGCAGGTCTTTCTTTCTCCTTTCATATTCCTCCAATGAAACCAAAAAGGACTTGTTCAGTCATGTTTACTAACAAAAAAAAGATTTAAAAGAATTAGTGAAACAGAAATGAGTATTGGTGGTTGATGTGAGAATTTACTACTCACTAATTTGTTTCACCGAGTCGTCTGCTGAGTTGTCGTTGATGACACTTATTTGTTCAACCAAATTGTTTACCCAAGTATTCTTCGTATTATGGTTTTTCAGATTGCTTCAGTTGAAGGTTAAGGAACTAGAGGAAGAGAGAAACAGTGGCGAGAAGCCAGATCTGTAACAAGAGAGAGAAAGAGAGATCGGAGAACAACATCGGTTTTTATTTGCGGTTTCTACGAAAAGGTATAGCCGAGATAACATGTTGGTGAAAGGAGTCGGAGTCCATCCTGCCTCACTCGCCCAAGTTGATTAGAAGCCAGAGGTCTCAAGACCAACAATGGTGCAGTTTTATATTTTTGCATTGTTGGTCCCTTGTCTTTTTATTATTTACGCATTTACCTCAAAATTCTTAAATATGTAGAATGGTCTTCTTAATGTATGAACTCATATTATTTATTTATCCACAACATATATGACCATATTTCTCTTCCAAAAAAATACATAATTCACTTCAAATGGTTTCTCCAACAAAAAAATATGTTTTTATATATTCAAATTGCTAACATATAAAACTATTTAGTCATTTTTGGAATGTACACAATCAGAATGTTCCTATCCACAACTCCTTTGTCCACGTTTTAGTCCATACTATTTTATGTATAAATTTAAAATAAAAATATCAAAGTTAATGACAAATTATAGAGAATAAAGAACATAATTTATTACATCAAGCATTTTTTATATATCTTTAAATTTAAAATAAAGTAAAACAAAATATAAAGAGGTAGAATAAATGATAATAATAAAGATAAACTATGTCTTTTTCATTTGGTTTGTTTTCCGTTACATAAAACAGTGTAGTATATAATAATTATATAAAATATTAATACCCAAGTGCTATAACTAGTTACTTATTGTTCTCATTTCTTCTTAACGGAACGTCTACACTCTGTTTCAAGAACAAGGGTAAATATGTCAAAAATCTCGTTGATTAAAACACAATGTGCCTCTTAAGTAGAATGTGTCTTTATCTGTAAAAAAACAAAAATGTGCTCGTATGTTTAATACATTAATACATTCATATAGTTTTTTGAACATTGTGTTGTAACCAGACACAAACGTTTATCAAATTTTATGAAAAAAAAACTTGAGACTTAATTTAATGGACTAACCAGGAAGTTAATATTGAATAAGTGATGAATCAACGATGTATAACAAGATATGAAACCAATGTTATAAGACTATCCAAAGTGAACATGTTAAATTATTAATTCAACTGTTGAACAACGTGCAGCCAGGGTGTTGATTTTGGGAGTAAAACAAGGGTAGTCTTATTAACAGAACGTCTACACTCTGTTTCAAGAACAAGGGTAAATATGTCAAAAATCTCGTTGATTAAAACACAATGTACCTCTTAGCTGGAATGTGTCTTTATCTGTAAGAAAAACAAAAATGTGCTCGTATGTGTAATACATTCATAAAGTTTTGTGAATATTGTGTTGTAACTAGACACAATATTATCAAATTTTATGCAAAAAAACTAGAGACTTAATTTAATGGACTACCAGGAAGTTATTATTGAATAAGTGATGAATCAACGATGTAGAACAAGATATGAAACCAATATTATAAGACTATCCAAAGTGAACATGTTAAATTATTAATTCAACTGTTGAACAAAGTGCAGCCAGAGTATTGATTTTGGGAATAAAACACGTGGATTCATAAAAGTTGAAAGTATTCAACCAATTTTTTTTTCTGGGGCAGCTTTGACACTTGTTAAATTTTAATTAGAAAAAATATTGGACGCGTGTTACTCATGATGCATTTAGATAGAGACACATGTCTGATTCTTAGTGGCTTTCCAGATTTTTTTTTTCAAAAACATCATCCAATAATTTGAACTCATTTATTTTATACTAAAACATTTAAAATATATTATACAAAAACTCGTGATTTTGTATGATCTATAAATGGAGACCAATTTCATTTAATTTTGATACAGAAAATAAAACGTCATTTTCACTATAATCAACTATTTTGGTGTTATAACATTTAAAAAATATTATACAAAAACTCGTGATTTGTTATGATCTATAAATAGAGATAAATTTTATTTCATTTGGGTATAAAAAATAAAACGTCATTTTTCACTCTAATAAACTATTTTAGTTTTTTAATCTTCTTTTTGATAAATGGATCGAGATAATAATTCTTTTAACATCTAAAATTCTTCTAATTTTCTTTGTAATTACCCAAATCCCCAAAATTATCAATTTCAAAACTAAATTTTCAATTAACCAAAAAATATACCAAATTATGGTTTTTCACCAAATTTCTTCATGTCTTCATTTTTCCAAACTATCTTCCATATTATCGATCAATGATGATTTATTTTTCTCAAACACCTTATTTTTTTTATATTTGAAATATTATTGTAGCAACTGATTTTTCTAAATTATCTATGCCAATACCTCTTGGTGGCATGAGTAATTTTAATGATTTCATTTGTTTTAATAATATATTTTTTAAAATATATGAATATCCAACTTGAAAAAATGGTAATTTGTTTTGTCCTTTTAATTATTTTTGTTAATTACAATAAAAAATTATTAATAAATAGTTAGTATATTGTAAATGATAAAAATATGAATTAAAAAATAGTGGGTAAGGTGTTGAATTTATTAAACAAAAATATGGTAGATGTTACAAAAATAAAGTGGTTGTTGAATGATTGTGTGGAAGAGAGATAGAGAAGATGATGTGAATGTTAAAAAGATGAAAATAGGGTGTTGAATCATGTAATCATTGTTAATGGTGTAAAACTACCCACAATGAATCTATTGAAAAACTTAATAATATAAGTGTATTCAACCTGTTGGAAGAGCCAACAGTAGAGCCCACAAAGTTATCTTGATTACTATGAGACACACTTAAATAAAAAAAAGTTATCAAAAATAAATTTTTAGTTTTGTTTACAAATTAAAATGAGTGAATTGGTACACACGTCATTATATTAGTAGTTGTTTAGATTTTATAGATTTTTATTTCACCACAGTTTTTAAGATCAATTATTTTATATCAAATAATATGTTTTTCAAAATAAATTATATCAAAATTCATAACTTTTTATATTCTATAGATAGAGACTTGGTTTACTTGATTTGGATACCAGAAAATAATTGTTTTCCATATAGTATTGCAGTTTTTTTTTGTGTGTTAATTAGAACATAGTTGAATTTTAATAATATTAGTTGTACTATTGACATTCAAAACGTAGTGAAGGATATAAATAAAAATTAGTAAAAATTTTGATACTTTAATTATTTAAGTTAATCATAATCAAATTATTAATAAAGTTTAAATTATAAACGATAAAAACTTATGAATTAAAAATTATGGGGTATGATGTTGAATTTTATTAAACAAAACTATTGTATGGTTAAAAATGAAATTGTTGTTGAATAATTAGGTGGAAAAGCGAGAAGATGATATAGAGTGTTAAAAAATAAAATAAAATGAGGGTGGTAAATTTACCCACAATTGTAGATAGTCTAACATTATCCACAATGATTTCAACATTTAATACACTCAACATTATCTCCTCTCTCTTCCCCATCATCGTTTATATCTTCTACATAATAATTCAATACCCACTCATTTTTTATATTTCACAATGGTTTGTTGAAAAATACCCTACAATTTTTTTCTTTCATAATTTTACGTTCTTATATGTTTCTTTTTCTGATTATATATTACTGCCATCATTTCAATTTACTTGTCGTTTTAGGTTTGATTTTTGTCACAAATTAACCGCCATTCTCGTTTTTCACTATGATTTATACAAGACAATAACTATTCTAACTTTAATATAAAATAACAAAATGTTTTAAATTAACTAATTATACTTCAAAAAATCTTCGTTTAACATCATCTCAACCGCCATTTTATACAATGAAATATTTTTCTTATCTTTTCCAATGTGGTCAACATGTATGTTAAAGTTGCGGAGACTGTTTATAATCTAAAGATAACAAGCCCATTTATATTTTTTCAGTAATTATTTTTGACAGAAAATGGCACTGATACTTTTGTTATCACACGATTGTTTAAATCAAAATAATGCTTTTTATTTGTTGAATGTAAAAACGTTTTGACCAGAATTAGCCATTGATACTTTTGTTATCGCACTATTTGTTTATATACTGATTGTCAAAAGTTTTGAATTGTTTACTTGCCTCCACTATTTTTTGTTTTTGCGTATTATTAAACGTAAATTTTTTAGTTTCCCTCTAAATGTATTGATGTTAACAGGAGTATGTAGTCAATTTAATTAATTCATTGAACTAATAGTTAAAGATAATTTGGTGAAGAATGCTAAGAGCCAAATATTAGACAAGAAAATCATTTCTTACAACTAATTTAAAATATTAAATAGATAACTAAACTTGTAAATAAATTTGATTGATAAGGGTATAATAGAAAAATTATTACTTTTCTTAATCTGCGTGATTTTCTAAAATAACAAGTAAATCAAAACGGATGGAGTAATAATTATTGACTGTAATTAAATTACAATACATAAGATTTAAACAAATGTTATACATATTAAAGTATTTATAATTCACTATAGAAATTAATTATGTACCATAATATTTAATAAAATATTAATATAAGAGAAAACTGAAGATAAAAAATTAAAAAACCAATTATACATAAGATTAAAATACATGCATGTGTTATAGTACATATATGAATGAATAAAACTTATATTTACTATTTCATTATGTAAAATATTAATTAACTATACAAATATAAATTTATTATAAAAAATATTTTAATATTAATAACATGCATAAATTCATTAAACTAATATATATATATATAGATGATTTAAATGCTTGCATATGTTATAATATATTTGTAAATAACAGGTTGATTTTTACTAAGTATTATCGAATAGAAATTTAACTTATTTTAAAAAATTCAGAAGTTTCATAATTTATTGAAGAAACAAAAAAGATGTATCTGATTTTTGATTTTTTTGGTGGAAAGAAGCGTATGAAACAACCTTAAAAATATGAAAAATCAGTTAAACATAATATAAGACTTCATCTTAAATTTTATATAAAACAAGAAAATAAAAAAATTTATGAGTAGAGAAGATTTTTGATTTGAGGCTATCCGCGCTGCGAAGCAACTGATACTTGATTGGGCGGGAGGGGGGATGGGGGTTGTTTCGTGCAAGGTTCTCGCAATAGTAAGATGCAGTTGTCATTTGAAATGAATGCCCTTTGAAAGAAGAAAATGAAGAGTATTTAGTATTTTTATAGACAAAGAGAAAAAAAAGGGATTGACATGCATTGGTGCCCAGAATCGACAACCCACTCTTTTACCATTTTCTGTAGGAAATTTTTTTATAAAACAGTTTATTCTTCATGCAAGTACTTTTATATTTTATTATTGTTAATGATTCTACGTTTTTATGTTTGAATGAAAATTAAATGTAAAGTCTGATGCATGTTATTTTTCTTCTTCTTTTGTTATGCCCCACATTCAATGCTTAAAGCATGTTGAGTGATTGGAGGATAAGATTCTCTCAATAAAAGCCAAAAGTCACATATTAAATTATTAAAAGAAAAAGTGGCAAACAAACATTATTAAAGCATGAGGTGACATGATACAAACAAGCATGAAGTGACATGATATAAACATCCACTTGGGACTACAATTAATTTCCAAATAATTTGTGGCTCAACTGTTGGGACATTTCTCTGCTCTAGTCACTGAGATGTACCTTTTCACTTAACTTCAACCACATCTTTATATTCGTAGACCAAATCTTTTATTTCATCAATTTGTTTGCTTCTTCTTTCCTTTGGGTTGCCTCTTTTCACCTTTGGTTTCAATTCTTTTGCAACATGACTAATTTTTCCAAGTGTTACAACTATTTCCCTTTGATTTGTTTGAATTCAATGAAATTTTCATTGACCACTTCCAAGGCTGGTAAGAGCCCATATTTTTATCTTTTTTTCTTCTTATATGCATCCATCCCCATTGGACGAGCACTAAATTTTACAAATCTGGAGTTTCGAGCATCACTTTCATGGGCTCTCTTAAATCCACTGCTTCCAAAACCAGTATTTCCTCATACTTGACTACCATAACGTGGTTGATCACAGACAGCGAGCCATTCCGACATTAAATAAAATGCCCATTCTTATCACTCTAATATTACTCATGCGCCAATATATCATTTTCGACCAATACCTTGCTGCATACACTTAGCGTTGTATGCACCAATTCATTTCTCCAATATTTTAAAACTGTTAGTTGTTAGATTTGGATAGTTAAAAGGATGATTAGTAGAATTTTGGGTGTTAAAAAGTTATTTTTGGGATTCATTTCACTGAAAAAGGGGAAATATATAAACAAGAATTTATTATAGTCTACTAGAAAATATAGTAGAAATAGATAAGTTTTTTTTTGTTTCAAAATTAAATGGAGCAAGTCTCTATTTATAAAATATGAAACATGATAATCTTGGTGTAAAAATATATTTTTTCAAAATTATTTAATGAAATAATTTATCTCAAATAATTCAGACGAAAAACAAATCAGAAATCTCTATAGCCAATAACTTCATGAAAGGTGGTCATTGATGGCTCCACTCTGGCTCCACTTTACCGATTCAACATTGTTAAATTCTTTCAAATATATTTAATATAAGTATGATTCAACTTGTTTTTCAATAGACCATTGTCTTTTCAACTATTGATTTTTTTTATTATTCAATAGCTCATTGTAGATAGTCTAAAATTGAAGTTTGAGTGAGAGTGGACAAAACAAAATGGACACGTGAGCATGGATAAAATAAAGTGGAAAGTGAGTTTGAACATGTGTGTACATCATATTGTGGATAAGTGAATCTGCATATCTAATTATATAAAAAGATGTTTGCTCCCTCCTGGTGCTACCACGTCACTAATTCGTGCGTTCTGGGAGCGACACCTGTCGGCTTTAACAAAACTCACCGTTTCATTTATTTAGGTTTATAATTTGTTTGTGTTTTTTCTTATATTCGATGTCTGCTTTTTGTTTTATAAAGCCCATTCGTCGTCTCTAACATCGGAACTTCCGGATCCGTCGTTGTCGCTCTCAAGATTAACCGCTGACTTTATTCACCGATTTTTAGATTTGATTCATTGTCTCTGATCTAGGATCCACACAGAACAATCCACCTTAGATGCAGAGCTTGACAGATGTTGGTGATGCCCTCACGCTCTCAAGGTCCTTTCTTTTATCCATTATATAAAAAGATGTTTGCTCTCTCCTAGTGCTGCCACGTCACTAAGTCGTGCGTTCTGGGAGCGACACCTGTCCGCTTTAACAAAACTCACCATTTCATTTGTTTAGGTTTATAATTTGTTTGGGCTTTTGCTTATATTCGATGTCTGGTTTTTGTTTTATAAAGCCCATTCGTCGTCTCTAACTTCGGAACTTCCAGATCCGTCGTTGTCGCTCTCAAGATTAACCGCTGACTTTATTCACCGATTTTTGGATTTGATTCATTGTCTCTGATCTAGGATCCACACAGAACAATCCACCTTAGATGCAGAGCTTGACAGATCTTGGTGATGTCCTCATGCTCTCAAGGTCCTTTATTTTATCGAATATTTTTTTTTTCTATTTAGAATTTGTCTTCATGTGTATGTTTGTTTCTCCAAATGAATTGCAAAAACTTTTCTTTCCTTTTTGGTTTCGATGAAATAAAATATTAGAAGAAAAGCTGGTAAAGGTTCAATTTTGAGAGACCTCGAAAATCTGTGTTGGTGTTATCCAATAACATCGGTTGCTTGAACTAAAGAAAATGTAGTGGGAACCTTGATTGAATGCCATATTATGAACTGCTACTTCGTCGCCTCAAGGTGGACGGGAAGCTTAACCATGAAGGTTTCGTAGAACCGTTTATACATTCTGAACTTCAAGGGAAAACAAAATTGTATGATAAGGGTTCTTACTTTCTTAGATCCATTTCTCTTAGTGTCAATGTTTGTTTCTCCAAATGAATTGCAAGAACTTTTTCTTTCCGTTTCGTTTTTTGTCTATATTACTTGGTATTTACTTTATACGACATTTGTAAATATATATAGAGACTACATCGTAATGTTCTTTTCCTCTTTGGAAATGTGTCAACTTTTTTATGCAGTTAATAATCCGAAAATATCTGGTACAACATTCAACGAGGCACTTCTTAGCCTATTTTATCCTTTAGGTGAACTACAAAGTGTAAGCGTTAAGTAGTGTGAATTGTGCCTACACTTAACATTTGTGTTATTCTTAGCCTATCTGTCTCTGATGGTACTCCTTTCATGTGTTATTCTTCTCTAGGTTTCAATTACCTGACTAATACCACATTGAAATTTATATTGGTCTCAACTGATTTGGATGTCAGAGAAACCAAAGTGAGAATTGTAAGCAGCTTTTCATCTACTCAGATACTACTCATGTTTACATTAAGATAAGCTCTTGCCACACTATTTCATGCTCTTTCAATGTCGATTAAGAAGAAGGCTGAGGTTCTTAAAGTTCTTTCTATGAACTTTAACATGGTATCAAGCACATGGGTTGGTTGCTGAGGTTCACAACAAGACAATCTCGGTAAGAGTTATTCAATACTGAAAACTAATTGTCTCTTATGGAGTTTGACTATTTAGTGGTGGATATTGATTGGATTTTTAATTAAGCAGGAAGCAACATAGGTTATGGGGGTCAGTTGAAAGCAAAGAAGAAACTATTGTAGAAACATAGGAAATAAGAAAAGCCAAAAGCTAAAGCCTGAAGACTATACCAATGTGGAATATAACTGGAGTTCCTATGGTTGTGAAGAAATGGACGCCTAAGGTAGAAGAGGCTAAGCAGGAGGAGGAAGCTATACCAATGTGGGTGCATTTAAGAAAGATTCCTCTGAACACGTTCTCTTGGGAGGCTCTAAGCTTCATGACGAGTACTTTGGAGTTTCCTGTTCGTCTTCACCCAGAGACAATGTCTTGTTCAAAATTTGAAGAAGCGAAAGTGTTTGTGAATGTTGATATTTTGAAGACGTTGCCTAAGGAGGTTGATTTCACAATGGGAGGGAAGGAGTTCACTGCTGAATTTTATTACACATGGTTACCTTCTCGATGTAACTTGTGCGAGAAATGGGGACATACAGACAAGGTTTGTGTGAGGAAGAAAAGAGATAAGAAGATAGAGGGGAAGGAAACTGGTGAGAAGAATTGTGATAAAGTGGGAAGTGAAGCTATAGTAGGGTTGAGGGAGAAAGATAGTAAACAGGAGGAAGAGTTACAGAACCGGGAGGTAGTCATTTCGGAGGATGATTCTATTGGAGAAGTTAATAAGGCTGAAATGGTAGGCACTGGGGAAAAACAGGTGAGAGGTAGTGGTTGGTCACTTGTCTCACCAGATAAAATAGGGAGAGTGCAAAATTCTCTGCAGAGAGATGCTGGTGAAGTCTAAATCTCGGCGTCGAAGTATTATGTTCTTTCAATAGATGAAGTTGAGGAGTGTGAACTAGAAGAATCACAGGAAGTGGAGAGTGAGGAACATGAGGAAGCGGAGAATACAAATATACTGGAAGGAGAGTTGTTGGAGGATGAGATCCTGGAAGAGAAAAACAAGGTAGTAAAACTAAGAGGTGGAAGAAGAGCTCAGAAGACCAAGGCTTATGAGGTTCAGCCGAAGAGTAAAAGGTCTTCTCAGTGAAATCTTAAAAAATGACGTGCTTTTTCTGGAATGTTCGTGGATTCAATAAAGATTTGAAGCATTCCATAGTAAAAGAGTGGGTAAATATAATAAGGAGTTGAAGTTTGGTTGTATATTGAAAACTAGAGTTAAGGAAGGGAAAGCATGGAAGATTTTAAGAGGAGTACTGTTTGGAGATTGGTCATCAATAACAAATTATGAAGATAGCCAAGGAGGAAGAATATGGTTATTATGAAGAGATACGATTCATATGACGCCTGTATATAAATCTGATCAGATAGTCATTTGTTTGGTGGAGATGAAAGGAGAAGAAGAGTTCTATTGCTGATGTATATATGTAAGTAATCAAGTAGAGGGTGGGAAGGAATTGTGGGAGGATCTTGTGCATCATCATAGTTCTCCTAGCTTCAAAAATAAAGCTTGGATGATCATGGGAGACTTTAATGAAATTCTTGATGGAGCTGAGAGTTCGAGGTTTGATAACATGAGTAGGATCTCGTGTGGAATGAGAGACTTTCAGAGTTTGGTTCTTCAGTGTCAGCTCTCTGACATTATCAAGCGCCACAGTTTACATGGAGTAATAAGAGGGAGGATGGAGTAATTTGCAAGAAGCTGGACAGGGTATTACTAAATGAAGAGGGTCTGCAAAGATTTAGTAATGCTTATGCAGTTTTTGAAGCAGGGGGATGTCGGATCACATGAGGTGCAAAGTTCAACTGTTTCCTCCGAGTGAGAAAGTCAAAAGACCCTTCAAGTATATCAATGTGATAGGTAGCCTGCCTGACTTTCTTCCTATGGTCCAGAGGTATTGGGATACAACGGAAAGACTGTTTCACTCTACCTCGGCGTTGTTCAGATTCACAAAGAAGTTAAAGCATTTGAAGCCGTTGATTCGTGAGTTAGGAAGAGATAAGATGGGTAACTTAACAATTCGAGCAAAAGAGGCGTATGATCTGCTATGTGTGAAGCAGAGTAACACACTAGCAAATCCGAGCGAAGCAGCTGTCAAATAGGAGGCATAAGCATATGGTAAATGCCTACATGTGGCAAGTCTGGAAGAAGAATACTTAAAGCAGAAAGCGAAGCTACATTGGCTAGATAGTGGAGATAAGAATAATAAGACGTTTTATCGAGCTATCAAAACCCGGCAAGCTCAGAACATGATCAGGGAGATAAGATGTACAGATGGAAGAGTGGTGACTAAACATTCAGAGATAAAGCAAGAGGCAGAGAACTTTTTTTCAGAATTTCTAAATCACAAGCCAGAGAATTACAAGGGTGCATCTGAGGAGGAGTTACAGGAATTGCTAAAGTTTTGTTGCTCATCTGAGGATTGTAGTATTCTTGAAGCAAAAGTTACTGAAGATGGAATTCGGAAAGTTCTCTTTGCTATGCCGAACAACAAGTCTCCAGGGACAGATGGCTACCCGTGTGAGTTTTTCAAAACAGCTTGGTCGGTTATATCTCAGGATTTCATTGTTGCGGTACAATCAGTCTTCAGATTTGGGTTTTTGCCAAAGGGTGTTAATTCGACAATTCTTGCGTTAGTTCCCAAGAAATTTGATTCGATGGAGATGAAAGATTACCATCCTATTGTATGCTGTAACGTACTCTATAAGGTTGTGTCAAATTTTTTGGCAAATCGACTGAAGAAGCTACTTCCAAGAATCATAACAAAGACTCAGCCGGCTTTTATACAAGGTAGACTTCTCATGGAGAATATGCTGCTTGCATCTGAGCTTGTTAAGGGTTATCACAAGGATGCGGTGTCTTCAAGGTGTGTTATGAAGATTGACATTGCTAAAGCATTCGACTCGGTGCAATGGGAGTTTGTTCTGAAGAGTTTGAGGGTATTGGGTTTCCCGGAGAGGTTTATCCATTGGATTGAGCTATGTATCACAAGCCCATCCTTTTCTGTGCAAGTCAATGGTGATCTAGCTGGTTATTTCCAAAGCTCGAGGGGTCTTCGTCAGGGATGTTCTCTGTCTCCGTATTTGTTTGTTCTCTGTATGAACGTGCTATCTTTAAAAATAGATAGAGCAGTGGCTGATAAGAAGTTCAAACTACATCCGGGATGTAAGAAGCTTTCTATAACACATCTTTGCTTTGCAGATGACTTAATGGTGTTCGTTGAAGTTTCTAAAAAGTCTATAGAGGGAGCCCCTTTCTGTGTTTGATGAGTTTGAAGAGTGGTCAGGGTTACGAATTAGCCTAGAGAAATCTACAATATATATGGCAGGAGTACCGGAGGCAGAGAAAAGGAGTATCTTAACTAACTTCCTGTTTGCTGAGGGTGAACTTCCAGTGAGGTATCTGGGACTCCCCCTTATGACCCAAGTGATGAGGAAGCAAGACTATTTTTCGCTACTGGAAAATATCAGAAGCAGAATAAGCTCTTGGACGTGCAGATCTTGTCGTATGCCGGTAGACTGCAGTTAATAAAACAATTTTTAATGAGTCTAATCAACTTCTGGTTAGTAGTATTTCGTCTCCCAAGTGCTTGTATTAAAGAGGTGGAGCAATTATGTGCAGCATTTCTTTGGACAGGACCAATACTTAAGTCGTCAAATGCCAAAGTAGCGTGGAGAGATGTATGTAGTATGAAGAGTGAAGGTGGTCTGGGATTAAGAGATCTAAAGGAAGTTAATAAGGTATATGGCCTTAAGTTGATATGGAGAATTTTATCGGGTAACTCGCTGTGGGGTAAATGGATCAAAGCAAATTTTCTGAAAGGGAAAAGTTTCTGGGAATTAAGCGTCAATACTCAGAATGGATCTTGGATGTGGCGTAAAATGTTGAAACTTAGAGAAGTTGCAAAGATGTTTCACAAGAAAGAGCTGGGTAATGGAAGACATATATCTTTCTGGTTTGATAACTGGTCGAATAAGGGAGCTCTCTTTGATTTGCTAGGGCCTCGAAGCATTATCGACTTGGGAGTGAGTAGGGTTGCGACTTTGGAGGAAGCTGTGTTAAATACTAGAAGAAGACGCATGACACCGTATGAGTTTACTCATTGAAATAGAGGAGGAGTTGATTATTATTGGGGGAAAGCTAAATCAAGAGAGAAAGGATGTGAGTCTATGGAAAGGGAAATCAGGATTTAAACAGAGATTTTCAACTAGTGAAACTTGGTTGTTGCTCAGAGAGAGTAAGACACAATGCTCTTGGGCTCGGGGTATATGGTTTTCTCAAGCAACTCCAAAGTTTGCATTCATGGTGTGGTTGTCGATAAGAGATAGAATGTCGACCTTAGACAGAGCATCAAGATGGAGCCAGGGACTGGACACTACATGTGTGCTCTGTAAAAATGCTGCAGATACGAGGAGTCACTTATTCTTCGAATGTGATTACTCTGCACAGATATGGGAGTTTATAGCCAAAGGTATTTTACGAGACTCCTATACAGTTATCTGGTCTGAGATCTTGGCTATTCTATTGGATGAGAAAAGAGAAAAGATGAGCCTCTTCTGTATAAGATATGCTTTCCAAGAAGTTCTGTATGCAGTATGGAGAGAGCGTAACAAGCTTATGCATGGTGATAAGTTATTGCCATTACCAGTGATTAAAAGGATGATTGATAAGGGAATCCGCAACAAGATCTCTTTGATGAGAATGAAAGGGATCAAGGGAATGGAGAAGCTGATGCAATTTTGGTTCCTTACTAGAATGTAAAAAGATGATAGCTTTATTAAAATGGGGGGGGGGGGGGGAAATAGCTGCGTATGGAGTCTATTATAAACTAAAAAGGATGCACTTGATGTATTAAGAATTTTTTGATGAATAAATTTAACATTCATTCAAAAAAAAGCCATGAAGACTATGACTGAATGGAATCTGAATCAAATGACAGTGATTGTGGCATAGGAAAAGTTGTTGACATGAGAAGCCACTAATGAAGATGTTAGATCTCGTGGATATGACAATGATTATTAAAACTATTTTTAGTTGATGCTTACATTAATTCTAACAATTTTTCTGCACACAAAAATTGGTTGATATGTTACATGCATATATAATAAACTAGTATTAGTTTACAGAAAAACATTTGGTTTTCACATGTTCAAAGTGTTTTCTCCTCGTAACTATCTTTTACTAAAAATAATAGTTTACATGCATCTAGAGCTTTACTTCTTTTAATAAATGTGCATGATTGATCATCAAAATGTTCAAATTGACACAATTTTCAAATGAAAACTATATTAAGATTGAAAGGGGTTGTTAACCAGATAAAACCTTTTAAGTACAATTAAACTTAATATTAGTTGTACTTAGAAAGTTTTATCCAGCTAACAACCTTTTCAATATTATGTTGTTGTGATTTCTTAAAGAGCTACTTTTATGTTTCCTTGTACGGGTAGACTTTTTACATCCAACAATCCATACATGACAGGCTTTCTAAAAAATGGTTAATCACTAGTGCAATCACATAACTATACTTTAAGAAATATCTTTTGATAAAATAACATATCCATCAACTGATCAAGTAACTGGTATTTATAAATTAAAAAAATGTAGAATATCTAGAGAAGTTGGAGTACAACGACATTAACTTATGGAAGATCTAGAAAAGTCAGAGTACAGATAGTTTGACGTACATATTTACTATGATTTGTATTTAAGCTTCTCAAAATAAGTCAATGTTTTTATATAGTAGGTCGAGTATGCTTTTGGTATCCTTTTATAATATTATATAACTATAATTTGTTCTAATATCAAGTGAAATGAAATAAAATTTCATCTTCAAATATGATTTTTTGTTATCCGACACAAACTGACTCATGAAGACTTTGTAAACCAAGCTGGTAGTTCTGCATCCATATGAACGACAAACGATGGTTGTTTCCTCGCACTGTGTGTGAGACTGTTCGGCCTGGTATTATGTGTTCTAGGTATATGAATGAGGTCTGAATGGTTGAAACATCATTTTAGGAACTTGATATCTTCCAAATAACTTGCAAAGGCTGGCTATTTTTCTGGTTCATAAACCATCTTCACCAATTGAGAACAATCTGTTACAAAACTGACATGATATTGCCTTAAATTTCTCTTACATTCCATTACCTAAATGAGCGCCTCTATTTCCGAATGAAGGGGTGAGAGACTGGCCCTGGTATTGCGTGCTCCCATCAGTTCATGAAAGCCTTCAAGCATGCTATACCAACTGTGTCCCGAATGACTTTCATATTCTTTCCATGATCCATCCGTAAAACATCATCTTCTCGGTATGGAAGGTAAAATTGAGTCTTCTACATCCCTAGATTGGACGACCCTCTGAGTAAGAGTATATTGAGCCTTTGCCCAAAGTAATGATTTTGTCTCTGCCAATTTGAGAGTATCCCTCAGATCAGTATCCAAATTACTAAAAACTTTGTTGTTTCGCCCTCTCCAAGCGTAGCATAAAACCTAAGCAAGTTTATGGTTTTCCATATGCAGAGAAACTATCCAAAACAGATGATTCATATTTGTAAAGAATGATTGAACCGGAAAAATATATTGATTCGATGGGATCTATGAAAGTGCCCAAACTTGCACCGCTGGAGGACATTTAAAAAACACATGATTTATTGTTTCTTCAATAGCTCTATGTCTGACACAATATATATCACATTGAATCTGTCTCGCTCTCAAGTTTTTCTTAACCGCTATATATACATTCTGATACTAGTTGCCAAAGGAAGTGTTTTATTTTTGGGGAGTAACGTACTTTCCAACAAAAAGCCTTCAGTGCACTTTTTCTCTGTCGGGAAAAAATCGTTCCACTTGATATCCATATTTCACAGTGTATTTCCCATTATTGGTAAAATGACATCCATCACAGTATGTTATACGAGTCAAGCTCAATAGTATACTTTCAATAATATTCACATCCTAGGGATCTACCAAAGACAGAATTGTCTGGTATTCCATGTTCGTGAAGTTACGTTGATGAAAGAATCCACTGAGGTCAGAGTAAAGGTTATGTTGATTTCTATTTAAATATAATATATGGTTAAATCAGAGTATTTCATGTCAACTTGATATTAACTTACAAGTTATACTTAATTTTTTCAACAAATCTACCTAATCATCATTTTTATATGTAATTTAGACTAAAAATGTAAGTGATATCCTTTTATAAAATTACACAACCTTCAATTATTCAAAACACATACCTGGTAAAAATAAACATTGTTATATATAAAATCTAATATTGACTTCATTTTTTTAAACAAATTGAGCCAATTCGGCACAATGAGTTAATTCAAACTCAACAAAACAATTTATAATATCATTACTATCATCAAACCTTTTGGCTTTCACAGCCAGCTCCTCTCTCTCCTTTAACTGCTTCCAGTCTTTATCAAATAGACACAAATTTGATTTTATAAGTACTAAGATCACATGAAGTACGAAAGAAAATTACTTAGAGATTAGAAAAAATATCGAAATGAGCAGAAAAATAGGATGACTACATACATATTAAGGACAACATCTTCATCTTTTTATAAATACTGTTTAGTTTTAATTTTTGATAATGATATAATTTTATATCAATTTTTTTATTAATTTTATAGTTGATTAATATATTTAACCAAAAGAAATAGATTGAAAAATATATCTAAGGTTAAATTTTTTAAAATATACATATATATATATATATTCTTAAATATAATTTAAAATAAAGAAAACAGTATTTTTATCTTAATTTTATGTTTAATTAAATTAAATTTATATTAAAATATTGGTAAAAATTAATAAAATCTAAAATGTTAATAAAATTTATTTTTAAATATGATTTAAATTTTTAAAAATTATTACTGCACATAGTGCTAAAAACACCTAGTTATAAATGAAATATGAGATAAATAAATAACTAAAATATTATATAAATATTACTAGTCTGCTATAAGCAAAGCCAACTACAAGTAATATGCTACCCTGTAATACTTGTAACCACACGCCAACCACTATGCTACTGAGAATTTACTGTCCATATATATGTGGCTGGTTATTATCTTAATATTTGGCAGCCGGAAGAAAGAGAAATGATTAAATGGTAAATAACCACAATTATACTCAGTTTCAAATAAGACTTGAGCATTTGTTTACATGATTTTCTGCAATAGTAAAAGCATTTTACACGCCAATTGCTCTATTTTCTATGGGCATTTTAGATTTATGTAAGCCCATCTAGTCTTATAAGAGCCCATCAAAGAGAAACCAAACGAAACGAAAAGCTTTTCCTCTTTCACTGCGTCTTTCTCTATACACACTCTTTTGACGAACAAAGACGAAGAAGCAAAGATGTTCAGGAACCAGTACGACACAGACGTGACAACATGGAGTCCCACCGGTCGTCTTTTCCAAGTAGAGTACGCCATGGAAGCCGTCAAGCAAGGCTCCGCCGCAATCGGGCTCAGATCTCGCTCCCACGTCGTCCTCGCCTCCGTCAATAAAGCCCAGTCGGAGCTCTCTTCTCACCAAAGGAAGATCTTCAAAGTAGACGACCACATCGGTGTCGCCATCGCTGGTCTCACCGCCGATGGCCGTGTGCTCTCGCGTTACATGAGATCTGAATCCATCAATCACTCTTTCACCTATGAGTCTCCTCTTCCCGTTGGCCGTCTCGTCGTTCGTCTTGCTGATAAGGCTCAGGTTTACTCCTTTCCCTCCTCTCGCCGCTTCTTGAGTTACAAAGATATAGCCTTTTGAGTAGCTTTGTGGTAGTAGGAACACTTTAACGTTTGAAACCTCAAGGTCTTGGGTTCGAATATTTAATTTTACAAAAAAGACATAGCCTTTAGACCAATGTGACCATAGTAGCTTTGTGATAAGAACACTTTAACATTCCAAACCTCAAGGTCTTGGGTTCGAATATTTAATTTTACACAAAATGATTTTAGACTTTAGCGAGAGAATGCTGTAAAAGTTATCAACTTGAGGCACTATAACTGTATAAGAATGTGCCTGCTTTCATACTTTGGTTGTGTTTGTTGCTGTTCGCATCATTTGTTATCTTCAACACTTGGTTTAGAAACTTGTTTCATTTTGTAAGCAAAATTGGATATACTGTTTTCGCTGTTCTCTTTTTGGTTTTTGTGGTTTCAACTTGCGCTACTTTGTGTGTGTTCACTTGTGGTGTGTACTCACCCTCTCTTATGCTTGTCCAGTACGATCTTGTTTTACAATTGCAATAGAACTTTCTGATATATGTTCACTTTGGCGTCTAAGTTAGAGTTCTTAAGTTTAATAATGTATTCACAGCTTCAACAGGTCTAG
Source organism: Brassica napus (assembly GCF_020379485.1). Classification (NCBI taxonomy): domain Eukaryota; kingdom Viridiplantae; phylum Streptophyta; class Magnoliopsida; order Brassicales; family Brassicaceae; genus Brassica; species Brassica napus. The sequence goes on along the minus strand of NC_063441.1, from coordinate 3,991,661 downwards.
TTAGCTGCTCTATTGACATTCTTTCTCGGTTGATTTCTGACCATAAGTCTCATATATTAATCTTGTACTTTGAACAAAACTCTGGTATCGTTGATCGTTGAACTTGTTTGTTGATCTTGTGTTTACCCTCTTCATACTTTTTTCTGAGCAGGTATGTACCCAACGGTCATGGAAACGACCTTATGGTGTGGGTTTGCTGGTTGGTGGACTGGACGAGTCTGGAGCCCACCTCTACTACAACTGCCCCAGCGGAAACTACTTTGAGTACCAAGCGTTCGCCATCGGGTCTCGCTCACAAGCTGCGAAAACTTATCTAGAACGAAGATTCGAGAGCTTCAATGAGTCATCAAGAGAAGATCTGATCAAAGATGCTATTTTGGCCATAAGGGAAACTTTGCAAGGGGAGACACTCAAGAGCTCGCTCTGCACCGTTTCTGTTCTAGGAGTCGATGAACCATTCCATTTCTTGGACCAGGAAAGCATACAGAAGGTGATTGATACGTTTGAGAAGGTTCCCGAGGAAGAGGAGGATGGCGGTGAGGCCGAGGCCGAGGCTGCTGCTGCACCTACGGAACAAGGTGGTGCAGGTGATCAAGATGTTGCACCAATGGAAATGTGAGCAAGTGAGAGAGTTTGATCACAAATGACTTTGGAATTATAACTGTGTCCGTCTTTAGCTTCTGAATTTAAAAATCAGTCTGTCCCAAGTACATTTTGCTTTTTACTCAGCGTGAAATCTTTGTTTTTTTTTGAGGTTACAATTTTCAGTAATAGTTTTTACCTAAGCTACACAGCAAACTGAAGCAGGTTTGTTTTGTTTAGAATTTATGCTGGTGCCATCTTATTAGATGTTACGAATCTGTATATCCTTGAGAACTGTCCGGATTATTGATAACCGGTGGTCTGTGGATGGGACAAGGCAACACAGGTCCTGCTCGTTCCACTGTGACCAAATATTGTTTGTCAGCTTCCAGTGATTTGTCTCTGCTATTAGTCACCAATGCTTGGTTTGGTCTTGAGACTCAGCCAAATGCCATGCGTATGCATTATAGAAAACGTATTCAAACCATCTTATAGTCCCACTTTAAGTTCATCAGCATCTTTGTAAAATATGTATGCTAGAACCAAACACACCAAATCAACTACATTTTAGTCCAAAATAGCAACACCAATGCAAAAAAAAACCATATGCTTAAATAGTAAAACACCAAGTCTTAATAGCAAAATAAGAACTCAAAAAACTAAACCAAACACCAAGTCCTAATAGTTTATAACGTGGACTCAGAAATCATGATCTCTATACACTAATTCATCCTTGAAACCAAACTCATTTGCTCCTAAAAATTCTTCTATTTCATCATCATCAGCAACAGAGAAGAAAACAATGAATGCAAATCGTTTTTCTTTATGCAATTATTCATCCAACAAATGTGACATAACGCAACAGTACATGTTCTTTTCGGCTTTATTGAGCAAGAATATCATAAAAAGGGTAAAACCAAAAGATAATATCTCTCTTGACTTAATCAATCTTTGTCTGCAAAACAACCTGAGGCGGGCGAATCAGTAATGAGTAGTTGGAACCCTGGTGGTAGTTTTCTCCGGTAAGACATTGTCGGGGAGAATCAACTCGGCTGGAATTTCACGGACAATCCCAAGCATTGAATCGTAATCCTCATCCTTGCGTGCATACTTCTTCCTAAGCGCTCTCTCAACCTCGATCTCTTCAAATGACTTTGAATTCTCTGCTGCGTGAATATGTGCGAGATTGATGTAGTTCTCAGCCGACTTTGAGATATATGCTACCTCTTCATCCGTTAACTTTCTCATGAACTTTGCTGGGTTTCCTCCCCATACCTGCCACATGAATTGTTGTTATAATGCTGAGTTTAGTGTGGTCATTGGAAACCTTTGGGACAGCTATAACAATGATTCTCTAATAGTGTGCCAGTCTTATCACAAACGCAGTAGATAGTAAACCAGAAAAGAAAAAGAAAATAGAAACAAACCTCTCCAGAAGGGATTCGTGTGTTCTCTCTCACAAGGGAACCAGCAGCAACCATGGCATGCTTCTCAACCACCACTCCATCGAGTAGTGTAGCTCCCATGCCAACAAAAGCCTCATCCTCAACAGTACAACCATGTATGACAGCACTATGACCTGCTCGGTTTAATTTTTACACACAAAGATGATCATGCAACAGAACACATTACATAAAACAGATTCTCAAAAGCTGATAAATCAGTTTTAGAAGTTTACCTACTGTGACATTGTCCCCAATTGTAGTAGGCAAAACCTTCCCAGCTAAGTTGGTTTTTGCAACATGTACAAGAGAATTGTCTTGGATGTTGGTCCCAGACCCAACACTGATGTTATTCACATCACCTGCACAAAAGTTACAATGAGTTCCAGCTATTTCACAACGTCTCATCAGCAATACACTAAACCTAGAACCTTCAAATGAAAAGGACAATCAAGTAAATCAGCAAAGATTTAAACTGTAACGAGTGCACACGATCTTGCAAAGTATAATGCTGCAAATTTGATACTTGGCTTGCAATTTATATCAAATCTTGTTTTTTAAGTCTTTGTGGGGGACATACCATTCCCAACAACCAAATATCATTTGGCTTTGCCTTAACGCTACCAAAGACAAAACATTTTGAAGGATTCAGTGGAAAGAAAAGGGCTTTACCTCGAAGAACACAGCCATACCAAATAGAGGAGCCTTTCCCAATCTGAACATCACCAATAACAGAGGCACTCGGAGCCACGAACACGTCCTTATCCACCAATGGTGATTTATCAAACACACTCATCAACGTCCGATGCCTCGATACTGTCATCAAAACAACCAATCGAAAACGAGAGCCTATATTAGACCACCAATTTCTCGAATCGAGATGTGGATTTGGATCTAGGGTTTGAATGTGGCTTACGGTGTTCCTCCAAGCGGTGGCTCCCTTGAAGAAGAGAACCCACGCGATCTAGAGCTTGCCCAGACCCGCGGATCCAGTTACCCACAGTGTAGATTACTCGTCCCAACGTTCCCATTTTCGATTAGAAAGAGAGAAGAAGACGATCCTCTGAAGCGCAGGAGGTTTATGGAGGCGTTTGGGTTGGGGGGGGGGGCTCAGGTGTTGATTTGTTTTGTTGAACCAAACCAATTCGATCTGAACCGAACCGACATTTATTATTTCTAAAAGGATCGAACCAAAACTTATAATAAGCTGACTCCAGCCATCAAATTACTCCTGTTAAGTGACGGAACCAGAAACTTTTTGTACTGGGATAAAAAAAAAATCAAAACATAATTTTAAATGACCAAAAAACTACAAATGTATTACACCAAAAAAAATTATAGAAATAAAATAAGATTAAAACTAATATAAATCTAAAGTTTTAAAAATAAAAAATGAAAATATATTAGTTGTATAATTAAATTTTGCCTTTAATATTTTGTAATTATTTTTATGGGGTCAAATTTCTTTTTTAAGTGGAGTCAATACAAAATTTATCTAAAAAATATATATTTTTTTTTAAAATAGTGGGGTCAGCTGAACCCTACCCCTTAGCTGCCTTCGCCCCTGCCCCTGTTCGTTTAACGAACGCATCGTTCGTCATTGGCGTCTGAGATTTGTTCATAAGTTTCTTCACGTTGATTAAATGAAATGAAAAATTGAGACGCTGCGTCATGGAAAACGTTTTACATAATAACAACAACAATGCACAGGTTTATGGAAACAGTTTTGTGGATATATATATGAAATTCTTCAACACAGCCGGACTGTAAAAAAACAAGCGGTGGCCTTTCACTCCAAGTCTAGTCACTCCGTCATGTACCGCTGCACGTTCCAAGGATTCCAAGACACGCGTTGTATACACACGCCGGTGACCAACTCTACCGCGAATGCTATATTATCGGAATTGTTGATTTCATCTTTGGCTATGCAGCAGCTATCTGCCTTACAAACTTTTGAAAATGTTATACAAGGTCCAACACTTTTAGATGCCTTACAAACTTTTAACAACATATATTTACAATTTTTCCTAATATATATATATATGTAAAATATAAGATATCACAAAAAAATTTAAAATAATTCAACTTCATTAATAATTATTAAAGATAATTTTATAAAGTTAATTGTATAGTAATATTTGTTAATATTATCAGCAACCTTTTAACTATAATCAGTCGTAATTACTAAAATCAGTTGTTAATACAACATCTCACATTTAAAAGATAATATTTTTTCTTATGTTTTATATAATTTTTACTTATATTTTTAATAATTTTTGCTTATATTTTATATAATTTTATTAAGTTTATAAACATAATTTGTATTTATTTGATAGTAATAATAATAATAATAATCATAAAAATATTAGTATTATTTATATAACTTTTATTAATAAATATATTATGTTTTCTCGTATTGTATGCACTAAACGATGGTTTGTGTGGTTTGTCCTCTGAGTCGGCTCTGTAACTTGGATGGCCTTGGAAGCCGTTTGCAACGGTTCTGGTTATAAAGATGTTTTTAGGAGACATGGTTGAGCCGAGAGGTTGGATCACATGGAACCCTAGGACGTTGAGGTATGGAGAGTACAAGAACACTGGAACTGGGGTTTGGGTCTTAGCAACCGTGTAGACTGTGTACGAACCCAATATGACGGACGAAGAAGCTCAGAAGTACTCGGTTTATACCTTTATCAACCGAAATGGTTGGATGGATCTGATTTGTATCCCTTACAACCGTTATGTCTGATCCGAGTTCTATCTTTATTTTAACATTTATGAAATGGTTTGATGTAATATTGTATTCCTTAAGAAAATGTTAACTATTCCTATCAAACTGCATGTATTGTTATTCTTCTCACCAAAACAAATCTTTCCAAACTCTAATGTCATTGCGCTTAAAACTCTATCAAGAGGCAAATTCATAACACCTCCTTTTAAAGACACAATCCTTGCTTGGTGCCGCATGTACTGTTGTAACTGAAAGTGGTACTAGTTAAGTGGTCTAACTCATATTATGCCACAACTCACAAGGCCAAAATCAATACATAACTTTGTGCAGGGGGGATTAGGTTTAAAAAACAGGACAAGTGTCAATTTAAGAAAACTATGTTTTCATTTCGTTCAATTCAATTGTGAATCTGAATCGTGTTTACAAATGATCCCATAGTAAAAATCATAAGTCTGAGGTAAAAGAAAAAGAAAAAGTTATGACCCTTCTTAGGCAGAGCTGATTAGGAAGTAGGAACAGAGAACGGTCTCACTTCAGTCTCCTCTCGTGCATGCTCAACAAGTATTACATGCATCAGCAATCAGACAACTCATTGCACAACATATATGGTCATCAGTTTCCATGATTTTCTCCACACTGCTCGGCTTCTGAAAAAAAGAAGGAGAGACTTTAAGAAAGCAAAGAGCAGAAGCCCACCAAAAGTCTCACAGGGAGAGTTTACCAGTAAGGGTGACGTGATAGTATTCTCGACTGCAAGAACAACTCCGTCATTTGTCTTTACACCATTTTTTGTAGAACCTCGAGAATCAATGGAAACACAATTACAGACACCTCCTGTCTTTGATTACATAATGACAAGTGAAGTATAACTCCAACTTTGAGTCTTGCTCTATGCAGATAATTTCTAGGGAATCTATCACATAGTCACTTAGAGTAATGGAGAAGTTACTTTGATAGCTTCAATAGCATACTCGCGCTCCGAAGCTCCCTAAATGGTTATCTCTCTGCCCTACATCTTCGTTTTCAGTTTCTTTTCTTTTTTTTTTTCTGAAAATTACGGTTGTTATTGTCTATTGTAATCCGAGAGTATTGCAAATGGGTGTCTGAGTTGTTGATCTCTGTCATGGTTCAACAGCTTTTAATCGAAATGGTAATTGATATATGTTTGTGCGCAGGTAACATAAGATGTCAAACACACTCATCAACGTCCGATGCCTCGATACTGTAATCAAAACAACCAATGGAAAACGAGAGCCTAAATTAGACCACCAATTTCTCGAATATGAACATATCTTTTCTTGTAAGCGACAAATTAGAGATGTGGATTTGGATCTAGGGTTTGAATGTGGCTCACGGTGTTCTTCCAAGCGGTGACTCCCTTGAAGAAGAGAACCGACGCGATCTAGAGCTTGCCCAGACCCGCAGATCCAGTTACCCACAGTGTAGATTACTCGTCCCAACGTTCCCATTTTCGATTAGAAAGAGAAGAAGACGAGATCCTCTGAACAAAGCACATGAGGTTTATGGAGGCGTTAGGGTGGTGGTGGGGGGACTCAGGTGTTGATTTGTTTTATTGAACCAAACCGATTCGATCTGAACCGAACCGACATTTACTATTTCTAAAAGGATCGAACCAAAACTTATAATAAGCTGACTCCAGCCAACAAATTACGATATTATCTGGTCATCCAGTGATTTCACTGATAACAAAACACTAAGAGGAGTATACTGGATCATCTTACCACATTCAAACAAATTTTAAGGTATTTGATATTTGAAAAACACTTTAAGAGGGACTCATGAGGTTCAAACTGAGATCGATTTAGCTTTGCTTGATTTTTTTTAATATTTTTTTTATATATTCAGTTCAAATTAGTCATTTTTAAGTTTTTGTCACAAAAATAGTTCCTAATAAATAAAATGACCAAAATAAGTTTTATTAAATGTAAAAATATATTTTTATCCTAGGGTTAACTAATCTAGACCTAAAGTTTAGAGTTAAGGGTGGGTTTTGGGAATAGGGTTTCAAATTAAAAAAAATAAAAAAATATTAAAATTTTTAAAATAAAAAAGGGTTATTTTGATCATTTTCTTTCGTGAGGACTATTTTCGTGACAAAAATTTAAAAATAGATATTTGATAGAATTTCCCTTACATCATCTCCATTATGATTTAAATGAATCATGAAATACTGCTGAAGTATGAAAATAATTCCAAAAACACTATTTAACAATAAATCGTTAACATTAGATATTTTTATTTTCAATTTATAAATCTAATTAATTGTATCAATTTATTGATTTATCATATTTGTTAATTTACTAAATCTTAACTAATATATATCATATATAAGTATATATATATATATATATATATAATATTACGTTTTTAGTTATAGCAACAATTTTAATTAAATCTTCAAATTTCTAAAAGAAAGCCTGAATTTTTTATGTGTTAAAAGTTAGATTTTTTAAAATCAAATACAAAATTAGACTAGGGCATTTCGGGTGTCGATTCCGCTCGTGTGAGATATTACATGTATCAGATATTTTGAATAGGTATTTTTAGGAACCGCCAACTTCTTGGTTTGAATAAGTTCGGATAGTTTCGTTTTTGGACTAGTTTAGGTAGTAAAACTAGAAACTGTTTGTAATCCGATGTCTCGTTTGATTCAGTAAAATATTGAGTAATTAGGATGATTCAGATTATATCAAACGACTCGAATTATTTTTATATATTTTTTATAAAAAAATACCAAATATCTTCCGATAATTTTGATAATTCGATTTTTCTAACTATTTTCAGATACTTTTAGTAAAATTATAAATAAGGTGTATATATATATATATATGGTTAAGTTATAAGTATATATAATTATATTCATATATATACTTGGTGTCTATGTAATTTTTGGTTTGATTATTTTGAATATAAAAGTATAAGAAGTGTTCAAATATTTGAAAGTTTTGGTCCGGTTTTGGTTATTTTGATCTAGTGAACATGTTTTTGAATTCAGGTAAAATGTCATGCTTAACAAATTTATAGCCAAACAATTTAGTCACTATTTTAAACATTTTTCCACTAGAAGTTCTATAATTTTTTTAGATGTCACAAATACATTATGTTCTTTTTACATTGTTGTATATATATAGCATTTATGTTTAATGAGGAAGTTTCAAAACAAATACCATTTTCTGCTTTAAAATTTTGAAAAATAAATATAATCCTATAGTTTTCTAAACTACGTTTTAAGCATTAAACGACATGAATAAAAATTTATATTAAAGTATTAACTAAATCGTGGACAAAATTCTTTATTGTTATAAATTTGGACATTTTAATTATAAATGACCAAAAATTCGAATTCTTTTCCTTTTTTCAACCGTTGGCCAGCGCTTCAAATTTCCTTTTTGAAGTATCTCAGAAAAGGAAATTATGTTATTCAATTTTCCTTTTTCCGTGTGTCTGCAACACCGACTTAACTGAACCCCAACTCTCTATATAACATAACACTCTGAAATCACTTCTCCTTCGCCACAGTTTCCTATTTTTTAATTGTCTTAACGTTCTCTCTTTCCGAACAACGATTTTGTGTCAAAACCCGATTGAAAAGATGGAAACGAAAGAAGAATTCGTCAAGTTACTCGGCAAAGGTGCTTATGGTTTTGTTAATCTCGTCCGCTACAATAATCCCGACGACAACTCGTCCTACCTCTCAGCCGTAAAGAACTCTTACCAAGAAGACTACAACGCTCTCCAACGAGAGTTCCACGTTCTTCTCCAACTCAAGGGATGTCCCAGGATCGTCACATGTCTCGGAGACTCTCTCCAACAAAGTTTCAGCAGATTCGGGGAGAAACTCCACAAACTACAACTCGAGTTTGCTTCCGAAGGTAGTCTCCACGCTTTCATGAACAATTACGCCGACAGAAAGTTGCCTGAACCGTTGATCAGGGATTTCACTCGGATGGTTCTCGAAGGTTTGGTCTCGATTCACGACCATGGCTACGTTCATTGCGACATCAAACCAGACAACATACTCGTCTTCCCTTCTTCCACTTCGAGACAAGATTCATACGAGGTCAAGATTTGTGATTTCGGCAACTCGTTAGAGATAGGGGAGGTTCCTCTGTGTTGGGAAATTAACTTCCCGTGGCTCGGGACTGCGATCTACATGTCGCCTGAGTCGGTCCGTGACGGCATCGCCCACGTGTCTCTAGACTTGTGGTCGGTGGGGTGTTTGGTTCTGGAGATGTACACGGGCGTGATTCCATGGGAAGGCCTTGAACTAGATGAGATCGCTACTCGTCTCCTCTCGGGTAAATCTCCAGAGATACCTGAGACGCTTCCTTGTGATGCAAAGGACTTTATCCAAACGTGTTTCTCGAGGAACCCTGAGGAGAGAGGAAGCGCGCATGAGTTGTTGCTTCATCCCTTCTTGCCTCGTCCACAAGTTGAAGAAGAGGATGAGAAGACAACAGAGGAGAAGACAAGTAACTCGTTTCTGTCGAACCTGTTCAAGTTGAGAATCAGAAGAAGAGGTTCCAAGAAGAAACTAGCGAAGGATGATGTTGCTGTTTCAGACATGAAGCCTTTGAAGTTGAGGTTTTGGAAGACAAAGACCGTTAAGAGAACTCTGACCAAAGTCTTGGGGTTGAAGAAATCGACAGACTTCTTTCAGTTTAGTGTCCGTTCATTAAGGTTTAGTACGTACTTTATATTCATGAAGGTCTAGTATGTCTCCTGTTTAAAGTCTCTGTTTAGTATATGTTGTTTCTGTTCATTATAAAGTTTAGTAACTCAGGTCTCAAATGTAAACCAGCTTTCAAAGTTTTACTGCGGTTAATTTAGCATTTGAATAGCAGCTTTCAAAGTTTTACTACTGTATGTTTCTAACTGTTAAAAAAGTTGTTCTTTTCTCTTGAAAACTCAAGTCTCAATCTTTTTACTGTGGTAAGCAACCAAAAAGCATCTTTTAACTCTGGGAATCCTAGTGCAACCAAAAAGCATCTTAAAACTGTTAATGAAGTAGTTCTTTTCTTCAATCTCAAATGCTTCTTACTACACAGAGTTTTCTTCTATGAAAAAATCCAAACCAGCTTTCAAAGTTTTACTGTGGTTAATTAGCATATTTAACTCGGATAGTCATAATATACGTGAGAAGAAACGATTGATGAATGCCGCATTACATTTTCATCTTCAACAAAACAAAACAAACCAAAATGCATAAAAGACAGACAATGTGAATCATAATTTGACGTTGGAACAAGCTCTACGACCTAACAAAAGAGTTCCCTTATTCAAAAACTATCTTATTTACTTTGCTTATGGCCACCGGTCGATGTATGTTTTTCCATATACATTATATAAAGCCATGGACCTTTGAGAAACATCTCATCAAATGTTATGCAAACTGTTTAGAGTATAAATGTGACTCTACATTTTGTTGCTCCTTAAAGCGTGGAGGCTAGCACAAGAGTTCCAGACTCCAGAGACTACCAAGTTAAAGACAACGAAAGGTTCAGCTGTAAGAAGAGTGTCAATTTCAGAGAAGAGAAGCAAAGCCAAAAACCTCCCCACCGAAGGAGAGAAACACCAGAATAATGGTGTGAAGATTCTCCTTAATGATAGCTCTTGCCTTCCGTTGTTAAAAAGAACTCATAGCTAGTAAATTACCCTGGAAAGAAAGCATTACTAAGGAGATGTTATTGGTTTATAAATCCAAGTAAAATATGCAAATCCGGAGGTTTTCCCTCGGATTTGAGTAGGGGTTATTGGTTGTTGTATTTTAATGGATTTGAAAATCCGAACTAAATTTACTGTTATTGGTTCTATGATTTTCAAATCTGTATTAAAATCTTGTGTTATTGGTTTAATGATTCATAAATTCAATATCAAATCAAGTGTTATTCAATCCTACGGATTAACTAATATATTTGATTTTATAATGAATTTGAATGGATTTGTTTGGACTTTTTTTGTTAAAGATACAAAAACTCAAATCCGAGGGAAAACCTCCGGATTTGCATATTTTACTTGGATTTATAAATACTATATGGATTTCTAAATCAATCAAAATATATAAACAAATAACACCATCAAATTTGTATTTTTACCTAAAAAATCCAAACAAATCCTTTAAAATCCATTATAAAATCAAATATATTAGTAAATCCGTACGATTGAATAACACTTGATTTAATATAGAATTTATGAATCATTAAACCAATAACACTTGATATTAATACACATTTGAAAATCATAGAACCAATAACACTAGATTTAGTTCAAATTTTTAAATCTATTAAAATACAACAACCAATAATTCTTACTAAACTACTCAAAACAAAATTATTCACTGTCACGCAACAAAAAAGACACGCCTTAAAACCAAAACTTTGCAATTGTTGCTTTAGCCAACCAATCAAAACCGGAATTGGCACTCCCCGAACCAAAGCGAAGCCACAACACCAAAAGAAGTCATATATTTAAGGTTGGAATAACCTCAAATTGAAGGTTTTAGGGCTGGGAAAAAAACCGAATCCAAAGAACCCAACTGAATCCGATCCATTAAATAGTACGGACCCAAACCGAAATTTGATTAAATATCTATGAACAAATCCAAAATCCAACTTAGAACATTTTCAAAAGAAATCATATATTTAAGGTTGGAATAACCTCAAATTGAAGGTTCTAGGGCTAGGCAAAAAAACCCAAATCCGAAGAACCGAACCGAATCTGATCCAAAAAATAGTACGGAATCCAAACCGAAATTGATTAAATATCAGAATGGATTCAAAATTTTGGTATCTAAAAAACCGAACCGAGTATCTCGAGTACCCGAATGTATCCGAAATAGACTTATATACCAAAATATATTAATTATCTTTAGATTTAATGTATATTGAAACATCCAAAATATATAAGATACTTTTAAGTTTTCTAAAATATTTGAAAATATATACAAATAATCAAAATTAAATGTCTAAAATAGCTAAAATATACTCAAAACACCAAATATTTTTAAAATATCTATTGATTTTCTATCCAAATATTCAAACCAAACCAATTTATATGTGAAATTTATGTATTTTGACATATGTTATTCAAATTTATATGTAATATATTATTTTGTTTATATATTTTGAGAAATTAAGAGTATATAATGAATTAAAAATTTTAAAAAATAATTTAAATAGATTATCCGAACCGAACCCAAACCAAAATTTAGAAATATTCGAATGAGACTGAAATCTTTGTCCCGAAACCAGAACATACCCGAACTGATTCTGAACGGGTACCCAAACGCCCACCCGTATTCGAGGGTGTTATCTCCAATAGTAAAACCTTAAATCTATTTTTAATATATATTTGTATTTTAGTCTTTGATATTAACAAAAAAATTGATTAAATCTATAAAAAAATTCTAAAGAATAAAGAATATATTAAAGTAATATTTTTATAGTATTGATTAACAAAATGCTATATTATAATAAATGATAACTGAATAACTCCAATTAAATCATTACTTACAAATAAAATACCAAACTACTGAATACATTATTTTGTAATACTCTTATATATGATTATTTAATCAATTTTAAAATGGCTTATAAATTTATTTATTACTTATATATAAGTTGCAAACTAAAATGATAAATATTAAAATTAATAAGACTATTTAGAACACATATAACTGTAAGAATTCTAAAAATATTAAATCTTAAATTAATTTTTTTTATTATTCAAAGTTTTAAAATTTAGAGTTACTAAATTATTTTCGGAGTATATAATTGAAAGCTCGTAAGTTATTTTAAAAATGGTTTAAGGAGAAGATAAAAAATAATGACGACAGTAATAAAGTAACAGCTGACACAAAGAAAAGAAAAGGTTTTTAAATATTCGTTTCCACCTTCCTCCGCCATGGATGCAGAAGAGAAGATGGAGCTGAAGGTCTACAACAAGATGACTCTAGCAGAAGGAAGGAAGTTTTTGATCCGTTCACTCCCGGAAAGGTCGGATTGTACGTCTGTGGATATGATTTCAGTCACATCGGCCATGCTCGCGCCGCCGTCTCCTTGGACGTTCTCTACAGGTCTCTCGTAACTTAGATTCGTAGATAAGAAAGCTAGACAGTTCCTCAGAGACACTTCTTGATGAGTGCACACTACCGGTCTCCTCTGAGTTTTCTCAGCTAGACAGTTCGTCAGAAGCTTTCTATTATGTTTATCAGGTGCAGTGCTTACTTGAGATATGTTTTTTAACAATTTTTTTTAGCTTTTGCACTTATTTATATTCACTTGTGACTGTAACATCTCTCATCTTTGTTGACATTGCAAGATCTTGATGATGCCCTCTTTCCATATCGAGAAGCAATGGCTGAAGAAGACGGTGGAAAAGCTCAACAGACTGCAGAAGCCAAAGACATCATTAACAAGCTCAAAAAGTGAGTTTGAAGCTAAGATGTTAGACGATTTATATACTCACGGGTGCTTACCAAGATGCATTGAAATTCATCAATACTTAAATTAGTAAGCTTAATGTTTTCTGATTTACTCCTGCTCCTCTTCTTTTCTTGTGCCACTTCACCATTCATACCAAACTTGTCTGTTCTTCTTCAAAAATTCAGAAAATGCTGAAGAAACAGCGAGCGTTGAAATTGAGAAAGCAGCTTGATGTGCTTGGTTTGCTCACAACCCTGAGCTATGCCGAAAACACTAACAAGAGCAGGGTTGAGCGGAGAAGACATTGCACATAAGATATAGAAGAAAGGATAATGGCGCGGAAGAAGAAAGAGTTTGAGAAAAGTGATCAGATCAGAGCAGTTCAAGGAATAGCAGTAATGGATATTGGGAAAGAGACTGTGTGGAGGCCAATGCTTCCCTTCTCCGGCTGACTCCAGCGATGGAGATAAGTCAATTTCCTAAAAGTCAACCCTTTATTCTTTAAGGCTGTTCCTTTATAACTCTTGTTTTGTTTTGTTTTGTTTTGTTTTGTTTTGCGTGACTCCTAATAGACGCTTGTTGCTGTTTTTTTCTTTGTCTGTATCTTAAAGATTCAGTGACAATTATATCAGTGCAACAGTATTTTACAAATATGATCTATCTACTTAAAGATTCTACTACAACTATTCATAATGCTGTTCAGAACTATCTAAAGACATCTTATATCGCCAATAACTCTTTTTGGTTTCACGTAGAGTAACAAAACAAATCTGCTCACATTGAACATGTGGGTTTGTTCTTCTTGACTAAGGCGTAAGCGTCACTGTAAATGGCAACTGCACTGGAGAAAACCGCAAGGACAATCACGAAAATGGCTATAGTCTTGTCCATCTTTGTTGCTCGGTTATGACGATCCCTGAAGAGATACCCTCAGGTAAAATGATCCATTAGGTTCCAAAACCAGATGAGAAACAATGGGGACTTACTTCAAGATGACAGCAGCAGGGAATATGAAACCGATGCAGACAGAAGTTGTAGCTCCAGTGAGTTGGAAAGCATCCCAGATGCTTGGAATGAAGTTTGCACCCACAAAGATTACAGCAATGAGAGCGGCAGTGATGGAGGCAAACCTCAGATTAGAGGTAGTAAGTGATGGAGTAGCCGTAGGGAACAAGAGACCGTCCATGTTAACGCGCAAAGGATAGAAGATAACAGGGAACACAAGCATGAGATGAGCTGCATAGCTGAGTCTGACTGCGTCACTGAGAACCGGACCGAAAGGGATTTTAAGATCGGTATCAAAGTTTGCAAGAACATCATCAAGAGTAGATTCACCAAACAAGAGGTATCCGAACAAGCTTGTCATTACGTAAACAGAGGAGGACATCATAAGAGCTGAACGCACAACAGGTTTCATCTGAATGGAGTCTTCAAGCTCGTTCTGTATATTGTGGACTGAAAACATCAAAAAACCATGAGTTCCTGTTTAATCCTTTTAGTGAGAAAGAAGCGTTACCGTTAGAATGACAAATGTATGCGTTGACAAGCACAGGAACAACGGTGAAGAGTTTCCAGACCGATGACAAGTCAGTGACGTTTGGGTAGAGTCTTGGCTTCATCAATCCACCTCTGTAAAACTTTGTAATGACTATTCCCGCAGTGATGACTAGAAAAACAAACGCTAGTACAAGTGATAGGGCAGATGTGAATCTCAACGTATCTGCAATGAAGCCATAATAAATCAATCAGATACACTCTCCATTTCATTCTAAGAGAAGTATGCAACACATTGTTCTAACCAATGCGCTTGAAGGATGTCAATGGAGCAAAGACACAAAGAGTTGTAAAAAGAAGAACAATAGTTCTCTTGTCCCACCAGCTTTCTCCAAACCATCCTTCAAGCATACCCTCCAAAACATCACCTTCAAGCGAAACAAGAGTTAAACAAATGCCAAAGATCAAAAGCTGTGATTAGTATCAAAGATCAAGTACCAACGATGATCATGTAAACGATCAAAACCCCAACGTTGGTAACAAGAACAGCAACTTGCAACACAATCCTTCCGGTTTTGCCGAAAGAATCTTCCATCAAACCACCGTACGATCTTCTAGCGTTCCCGAATCCGCTAAACCTAAGCAAGAAGTCAATAGTCTTGTCGGTCAAGAAAGCCATGAGAAGGATCATCACGATTCCGGGAACAAGTCCGAGGACCTTCATCGTGGCGGGCAAAGCCATGATACCAGCACCGATGATCGCCGTTGCGAGGTTGAGTACCGCTCCGGTGAAAGAAGCACCGTTGAACTCTTCGTGACCGTCACTTTCTGATGCCTGCAACAGTGGGTCGTTCTGGACTTCATCTTTAGTCGCCATTGTTTCTTTAATGAGGTTAGAGATACTGTACGAGAATCACAGATGGAGATGAC
Source organism: Brassica napus (assembly GCF_020379485.1). Classification (NCBI taxonomy): domain Eukaryota; kingdom Viridiplantae; phylum Streptophyta; class Magnoliopsida; order Brassicales; family Brassicaceae; genus Brassica; species Brassica napus. Next base: position 3,976,038 of record NC_063441.1, on the reverse strand, counting down.
TGAAAAGAAGATAGAGAGAATGGAAGGTGAAGTTATAGTTTCCTGACTGATTGTTGGCGCTGAACCTATTAAAACGACATTTCGAACCAATTATTTATTTTCTGCTGTTTTTTTATTTTTAAAATATCCTCAAATACCATTTTCTCCCCCATAACACGAAAATAACAAAAAACCTGGTTAGAAAATTATTTTAATTTTAAATATTTTTTTTAGGATCCCCCTATATATTAAAAGAGTCACTTTAGTGAGGTTTGGTGACGTGTTGCTCATAGTTGAAGTTTCATAAAAATTATTATAATTTGATTGGTCGATTATTTTTAATTTTTATTTATTTAATTAGATCTAAAAATTTAAGGTAAGTCTAAAAACATTTAACATCACTTGCGATATAATCTATAGAATATTACAAATAACAATTTATGACAACTAAATCTTGAAATTATAGAAAAATTAATAGTGTTATATTTATTACTTTTAATATTTATAAACTATAAAATATAATGAACAAATTTTTATATAAGATAATTATAATAGTTTTATACTCTACTTGATGAATTGTATTCGAATATAATTATATAATAACTATTTTAAATATTACAAAATCCAAACATGTTTATTAATATGATTTTTAAATTATTTATCGTTGTTTACAGAATAAATTTATCAGAATTTTAAAATTATTTATATAATGTTATAAATTATTTATAAAAATATAAATCCTACTATATATTGATTGAGAAGTCACATAAGTGATTTTTTATTATGTGTTGATCATAATTGAACTCTTCAAATTGTTATAATTTGATTGACCGATGATTTTTAATTTTATTTATTATAATTATATCTAAAAGGAAAGGATAATTCAATTACCACTTTCCAAATAATCTACATAATATTAGAAATAATTATTTATGGTAACTAATTGTTGAAACTATGAAAGAGTAATAATGCGATCAATTTTTTTATATATATTTATAAATTACATAAAATAATAAATAAAAGCGTTTATTTGAATTGATATAATGATTTTATATTCGTATAGAAAGAATTATATTTGTATATAAAGTATCATAATAACTATTAATGTCTAATAATTCAATGCATGTTTTCTAAATCATTTATAAAATTATAAATACATTTATAAAAATCAGACATTTAAATTATTATAAGAGGTTCTAAGTCATTTATAGAAGCTTATACATTAATTTTGAAAATTTATCATCCTATTACAATATTTTGAATTATTTTTCATTTTAATGGTAAAATTCTTCAACTATGTTTATTTAGTGTAGAAACCCCTAAACTAAAGATTTACTGGTAGTAATAGTAATTATGACATATCAGAGTTTAATTCATTAAATAAAGTTAGTTTAGGGGGTTTTTCGTTAAATACTTAGTTTGGAAGTGTTTACCCAAAATAAACTTAGTTGGGGGTTCTAACGTTAAAATTCATTATTATTTCCTTATTATCTATTATTTAAATCTTTATACTTGGATTTGTTTTATCAAAAACCAGTTGCAATCAACTGACGATGTATCTTCTTTCCTAATATCATGCATTTAATATTTAAATATATATATAGCAAGATTTGAGTTACCAAAATTATGTATATATTATAACCAGAATATCTTTAAAAATTTATTAGAAGATATTTTATCTCATAGCTGAATTAAAATTTATTAGAGGATATTCTATCTCATAGCTTCTTTTGAAAACTAGGTAATTTAGAAACTTAAACTAATTTGCTATATAAATATCACGCCACCCCCATTAATTTCACGCATCAATCTTTTAAGTTTCATATGTTTTTGATCTTTATAATTTAAATTTTACTTTTGTGATCTTGCGAAGATGTATGATAATCAATAAGTAACTCAAAGCTGCCGAACAAAACTGAGGAAAAACTCGGGTCGGTTTGGCATATGGTTTTTCGGTTCGGCAAGGAGAAAACACTAGAGTAGCTTTAGAGTTTTTGTTTCGGTTAACCGTTCGGTTCGTCGAACCAAACCGACCCGAACCGTTAACCGAAAACATTTGAGATTTGTGCCGATCGGTTTTGTCTTGATAACCGAAGTAAAACTGAAATGGCCAAATTTCGGTTTGGTTTTAAATCCCAGCACTTTGCTCTTATCCGAGTGGAATATATGCTGTGGTGGATCTAGCCTCTAGGCTTGATTTTTAGTGGGAGCAAAATTCTATAGTAAAATATTCACAAGTATTTTAATATAATAGCATCATAAGTATTGTTTATTCTAGAAATGTATAGGGCGAGACTAAATGTTTGATTGGTGACTATTCGAGAAACAAGAGGAACGAATAAAAAAGGAATGTACGGAAATTAAATAGCAAGAATGAAAAGAAATGGTTGTTACTTATCAAATTTAATAAGAAATAATTTTGTTCTTTAATTCTTTACAAAAAAAAATGAGAGGGAATTATTATTCCTTGTGAATGGTAATTTTTTTTAAGAACACTAGTGAATGCATTAATATATTCCATATTAATCTGTATTGCTTTCAAATGTAAATATAGTAAAACCACTGTAAAAAAAAGATAAACTGTTAAAATATAAGTTTTCCTTAAACATTAGTTATGGAAATACATTCCAAAACTATTGGATATCATCCGTCTGGGGTAACTTTTTAAGACGTCATGAGCAAAGTTACTGGGGGCAAACTTTCTAAGCGGGGGTAAATATTTGAACGTTTAACAGTTACGTGAATTAAAATGATTTAACTGTGGGCAGCTGCCCCCATGTCACGGTAAATAGAAGTGTTTGGGTATTTGGGTAAATATATTTTAGAAAATGGACTCATTTAAGCCCAATTGTAGGGGATTTGGACAAAATAAGGGTGTAGGGTTAGGTTTTGTCGGCAGAATGAGTTTTCTTGTTTAAGAAAAAGTAAATGGGGTTGCCATAACAAAACAAAACAAAAATAAAAAGGAAAAAGGAAAAAGGAAAATCGAGGGTTTGCTATATAAGTATATAGATTGGGAGTGGAAGAACATGACGGCGTGGATGGAGATTTATCAGAGAAGCTTTCCCATGAAACAAAGAGAAACCAAACGTAGAAGAAAAGGAAGAAGAGAGTGGAAGATTGAGATCCCCAATGATGTCATGGAAGAAATCGTGATGAGGCTTCCGGTGAGATCGATTATGAGGTTCCAAGCTGTTTCAAAGCACTGGGAATCCATGATTAAGACAAGAGATTTTAGGGCAAGACACATGGCTCATCAGAGAAGCAAAGATCCTAAACTCATGTTTGTCTCTTATGGTCAGTATCATATCCGTTTTGAGCAAAGGGACATGGAGACGACTTCTCTTGAAGAGAGCCTCTGTTTGAAAATTGAAGAGATTAAGGGTGCTATCGCAATCTCCGAATGCTGCGATGGCCTTGTCTGCTTCTACGGCTTGACGGATGCAGTGAGAGTGATAAATATGGCCACAGAAACATCGTTGGTACCACCACTCCCCTTAGCGAAATTTCAGCAGCTCTATAAAGACCATCCAGACCCAGATCTGGAGGTGGAGATGGAGGACGTGACAGATGAAGATGATGATCTACATACTGTTCCAGTGCCATTCATATTATTTACTAGGTTTGGATTTGGGAAAGACAGGGTCACAGGACGATATAAGATAGTGTGGCTCTATAATATATATCCTGCTACCTTGAACAAGAAGAAGAAGACAAGATGCGAGGTTTTCGATTTTGAGGAATGGAGATGGAGATTCGTGACTACCAGACCTCTTGATCATCACCAAATCTTGTCGAGTCAGAGGCCATCGTTTGCAAACGGATCATTATACTGGCTTACGGGAGATGAACGAGGATACCCATCAACACAAACCAAGCTCATAGTTTTCGATATTTATACAGAGATGTTTCAAGTCACCTCAACACCACCTTTTATTACCCCTGATGCCTCTGGTGACAAAATTGGTTTATGTAATCTTGATGGTCGTCTCTGCATTTCTGAGCTCAAGGGAGATTGTAAGCAAGAGTTTTGGTGGAGGGTTGAAGAATGCAACAAGTGGGAGAGAATCTTCTCAGTTGACTTGAATTCTACTTCCTGTTGGTTTGGTGGTATCACTTCACAGCCTCTCACACCTTTGGCCATTTCCAAGGATAACAATAAAGTCGTCCTCTCGCTTACCTATCAAGGAAACCTTGTTGACTTTGATCTTGATCCTGACTCGACTGTTTATCATTTGTATTATTCTGGTTACTATGGCTTAGCTGTTCCTTATTTTCCAAGTTTATCACTAGTTCATGCAACTTTCTAGCTCTCTATTTTTTTTTTTCTGAAACTATTTATCTTCTTCAGTAACATTAAAATGTGTTTTTATATTCAAAGTATGCAATGAGCACTTCTTATTTATGTTTTGATGACCTAATTATTATTATCAAGTTATGAATATCATGCTTGCTACGATATCAACAGTACTTAGTTACTAGACTTCTTGTGCTGTATTTGCATATTGGGTTAATTAGACTGAAAATTCTATACAAAAAGTCATTTTAGCCTTTGGTAACATGTGACACGTGATCAAACGAATACTAAGAGTTTTGGTGAATTTACACGAGGAGAGTGTCAAGCAAGAGCAAAAAGGAAGAATGATGTAAGTAATTAACGGCTAGTTTAAAAAAATTGAATTTTAAATTTTAAGCTTGGGTTTAAGTAACTAACGGCTACTTTAGGTGTGAGCGGTTTGTGAATAAATAGAGAGAGAGATAGGTTCCTTGAGGGTCACGGTTTTTGAGCTTTCCAAGCATTTTTTTTTTCTCCAAAGAAGGATGTGGAAAAAGCACGAAGATGAGAAATTGAAAGTTGGAGTTGAGAGGTACGGACCCAACGCCTGGAAAAGAGTGTCAGCCTCAATCATGAATCATCGCCGTTCTCCACTTTCGTGCAAGGAAAGATACAAAATTCTCATGGAACCGAAGGTAATGAATGATGACAACACATACTTACTAACTAGACTTGACATGTGTACTGATATAGAGAATTAGGGTTGATTTCTCATTTTCTTTTCTTATAATAGTTTTGGACTGTTGAAGAAGACCTCAAACTCAAAAACGAAGTCGCAAAGTTCGGATATGATGTTCAGTGGACAACGATCGCGTCGGTGATGAATCGATCTTTTCTGTCTTGCAAAAATCGATATGATTTTCTTGTGAGTAGCTTTCTTAATTAATTAAACTATAGTTTCTTTTCTTAATCATATATCTCTGTTAATTTTGATGTTTATTAAAAAATTCAGATGGATGAGACTTCTGTCACTATGCCACCGACTGCGACTTCCACTTCGAAATCAAGTTCATCCGAAAATTTCAAGGTCTTTTATTTATTGTTTCTTTTATTAATGTTAGATGCTTTTGTTTGAGGGGTCAAAATTAGGTTAAATGAATTAACACACACTATACTTCTTTCATTTACAGGGTGGAAACAACTCTAGTACTGGTGGACCACGAAGAGGAATGAAACGGAAGATTCAATGCTGATTTTGTTCACCTTTGGTTTTTGTTTTTCATTTAGACAATAGCTGAGTTTTTTTTGTTCTTTAGGTTTTGGTGTGTGTTTAGACTCTTTGGAATACCTAAAAAAAATATATATATATAAAGAGGAAACTCTCAAGTTTCCCATTCATACTCTGCATTTTTCAATAGTTGAAATCGAGCCTCTCGGTAATCAATAAACTTTATAAGTAAAATACACAATTGCAACACTAGTTTCTTGGTGAATAGAACAAAAGACAGCGGATGTTAAGATAGATTACAAAAGGTATTTTCAAGATAGATTCCAAAAGGTCTTTTTTCTAGATAGATTCCAAAAGTACAAATTGTTACCAAACTACAAAGCACAAGTCAAACTAGATTACAAAAGTACAAACTTTATGTAGAAAGCTTTCTACTCCAACTCTCACTCCCATATATAAATAACATTAGCCCTGTTCGTTTTGATAACGCTGCGACTAGAGTCAGCGTCAAAAAACTGTTAATGATTTCCTTCTTCACTCATCGGTGGACTGAAAAACAGAAGACGCTGCGATTAAATAATCAAACGAATTCGGTGGTGCCACGGCCGCTAAAAAAAGCAGCGTCAGTGTTCATCTTCTTTCTCCTTTTCTAGCGACTGAAAACACATAAATTTCCTTCACTTTTGCTTTCTCTTTCCTATTAATTCTTTTTGTTTCTCTTTAAATTCTGGTCGCTCCTCCCTGCCGCTGCGTTCTTGAAACGAACAGGGCTATTGTACTCTCTCACGGATGGTTTTAGCCCTGCATTATTTTTTTCAGTCTTAGTCGTTCGAAACAAGATTCTTCCCTGGTAAAACAAGCTAGAGGAGCAATCGAGAGAGTGTAAAGAACTTGAAGGAACACTCCACTGTTCAAGTTATGTCAGCCATCATGAGAAGTGCCATTCCTTAAAACTTGGAGAGTAGGCAACATATAAACAAAGAAAATAAATTTTATACCTAGCTGGAGCTAACACCTTCAAAGGTTGTAGAATCAAATCACCATCTCGACTTCTTGACCACAGAACTCATCAGCATGTTTCGCTATCATCACCGTTAGTTATCATATCAAACGGCCCAAAACATCATTCACAGCAAATACTTAAAATTAGTGAATAGAGAAGGGAAAGTACCTAAGTAGTGTTATTGTTTGTATTACCTTAACTTCGCAGCTATCGAGATAGACTGTCGTATCTGACACTAGCAGGATTACTCTCATAGAGGTTAAACTTGAAGTGTCCCTGTATTGTCGTGTAAGATATCATGCTAAACGTAGACTGATAAGCTGGATTCGGTCCTGATCTCATCCTCACCGAAGCATGGAACACATTCTGCTTCTGGTTGGTAACTCCCATACTGCAGAGAAACAACATATGAACACAGTGAGTGAAAGAAACAGAACATGACTTTAAACCCTCAAACATCATATATCTTTATGTGTACATATGAACATAAGAAACCTACACTAGCTAATAAATAATTATATAAGATAATATTCAGCCTCAAAGATTGCAACTCTTCCATGGTAAGCAATTTTTACCATAACTATTTCGAAAGATGACACACGTTTGTGTAAAAAGTTAGAACAAAAAAAAAAATAAAAGGCATAAAGCCTCCAACTTTATATGAGGATACTATCCACTAACCATCAAAATTGACCCTTTTAAAGGGACAAATTAAAACAAGAAAATAACTTTTTTTGTGGGGTAGATTGATTACCTGAAGAGAAGCCCAAACCGCTACAACAAGAGGAACTGTTGTAATTCTTACTTAAAAGTTTGTTTATCACTTTCTCTGACTCTGTTTTTGTTGTGCAAGAGTTTACTTCATCGAACACCTTTTTTTCATTCAGACTTGCATACTTCTTACAATCTGTCACACTTAGATCTTTGTAGTAGACTCCTTCCTGCTGCTTCCTTGCTCACTTAAACATATTCCATACTTATAGTCTTTAGACTAATCTTACACTCCAAAGCTTAACTATTCTACCAACTCTGAACTTAGTTAGCTTACTAACCAATTAATTACTCACTCTTCTCTTCTTTCTTCCTTCCTTCACGACGTTTGATTCTTCTTCCTCTTCTCCTTGCTTGTTGTTCTTCTTCTTCTCACTGTCTTCCCTCTTTCATATGCAGGTTTTACTCTAGGAATCATTTCTCAACAGGAACCCCATCTTTATTCTCCGAACCATCTCTTCAAATTTGCTTTCAAGCTTTTTCAAGGATCCATCCCTCAGAATCTAAAAGCTTTCTGAGTTGAGTTTGGAATCTGAAGAGCTCCAGATCCCACCAAGTTACTACTCGAATAAGAATGGTAATCTATCTCTCTCTCTCTGACAAGAATTTTCCATCTCCCAAGTTACCTTGTCGTCGGCAACTCTCAACTTCTGGTAACGGATCTTTAGACAGCATCAACTATGTGTGGTGATAACAGAAGCTTAAAGAAAGATTTAGAAGAAGGATAAGGCTTCTTATTATTATGTTTTTTTTTTTTTTTGTCAACTCTTATTATGTTTCTTATATATATATATTTTTTTTTTTGCCACACTGAAATATTTTATAGCCACTGAAAAGGAATAAAAAACATGGTAATATAAATTTTTGATATTAAAAAGCTGTCGACAATACACTTCTTATCTTACAGACAGAATTAACATAATTGATGTTCTATATTATCAGAAAACGCAGAAGAAACAGCGAGTGTCCCTCACTCGTTGAGATTGAGAAAGTAGACAGGGAAGTTCTTGATGTGCTTGGTTTGCTCACAACCCTGAGCTATGCCGAAAACACTAACAAGAGCAGGGTTGAGCAGAGAAGACATTGCACATAAGATATAGAAGAAAGGATAATGGCGCGGAAGAAGAAAGAGTAAGTGATCTAATCAGAGCAGTAGCAGAAATGGATATTGGCAAAGAGACTGTGTGGAGGCCAATGCTTCCCGTCTCAGCGATGGAGATAAGTCAACTTCCTAAAAGTCAACCCTATATTCTTTAAGGCTGTTTCTTTATAACTCTTGTTTTGTTTTGAGTTGTCCCAATGACTCCTAATAGACGCTTGTTGCTGTTTTTTTCTTTGTCTGTATCTTAAAGATTCAGTGACAATTATATCAGTGCAACAGTATTTTACAAATATGATCTATCTACTTAAAGATTCTACTACAACTATTCATAATGCTGTTCAGAACTATCTAAAGACTTCTTATATCGCCAATAACTCTTTTTGGTTTCACGTAGAGTAACAAAACAAATCTGCTCACATTGAACATGTGGGTTTGTTCTTCTTGACTACGGCGTAAGCGTCACTGTAAATGGCGATTGCACTGGAGAAAACCGCAAGGAAAATCACGAAAATGGCTATAGTCTTGTCCATCTTTGTTGCTCGGTTATGACTATCCCTGAAGAGATACTCTCAGGTAAAATGATCCATTAGGTTCCAAAACCAGTCTGTTATGAGAAACAATGGGGACTTACTTCAAGATGACAGCAGCAGGGAATATGAAACCGATGCAGACAGAAGTTGTAGCTCCAGTGAGTTGGAAAGCATCCCAGATGCTTGGAATGAAGTTTGCACCCACAAAGATTACAGCAATGAGAGCGGCGGTGATGGAGCCAAACCTCAGATTAGAGGTAGTAAGTGATGGAGTAGCCGTAGGGAACAAGAGACCAATATAATATCAAAGATAAGGTACCAATGATGATCATGTAAACGATCAAAACCCCAATGTTGGTAACAAGAACAGCAACTTGCAACACAATCCTTCCGGTTTTACCGAAAGAATCTTCCATCAAACCACCGTACGATCTTCTAGCGTTCCCGATTCCGCTAAACCTAAGCAAGAAGTCAATAGTCTTGGCGGTCAAGAAAGCCATGAGAAGGATCATCACGATTCCGGGAACAAGTCCAAGGATCTTCATCGTGGCGGGCAAAGCCATGATACCAGCACCGATGATCGCTGTTGCGAGGTTGAATACCGCTCCGGTGAAAGAAGCTCCGTTGAACTCTTCGTGACCGTCACTTTCTGATGCCTGCAACAGTGGATCGGTAGGATGGTTCTGGACTTCATCTTTAGTCGCCATTGTTTCTTTGATGAGCTGAGCAGCATCGAATCGAAACTACCTAATTGTATATTTCATTCTGGAGATGATTGAAAAGAAGATAGAGAGAATGGAAGGTGAAGTTATAATTTCCTGACTGATCGTTGGCGCTGAACCTATTAAAACGACATTTCGAACCAATTATCTATTTTCTGCTGTTTTTTATTTTTTAAATATTATCAGATACCATTTTCTCCCCTATAACACGAAAATAACAAAAAAACCTGGTTAGAAAATTATTTTAGTTTTAAATATTTTTAGGGTAAAACCATAAATATAATATATTTATGAATTAATATTTATGTCCTTGTATATTAATTTTGGCAAATAATATTACTAGATGATAATCCGCGCGGAGTAAGTTTTTTATACTAATATTTGTTTATTTAATGGTTATAACATTTTACAATATTATAATATTTATCGATTGTAAAACGATGAATACAAATGTTTGTGTATTAATGTATCATAGGTCTGGGCGTTCGGGGGTCCGTCGGTTTCGGTTCAATTGATTCAAATTTTCAAAATTTTGATATTATGCTTATACATCCGACTTGGGTTTTACTAATAATCGGGTCGGATTCGGTTTGATTCCTTCCGGATTCGGTTCGGATCGGATTATAACCAATATCTGAAATCGTTCCAAAATATATTTATAAAAATCTCAAAAATTGAAAAAAGCTTCAAAATGTTAAAATTATTCATAAATCTAATTAAAATTAGTTAAACTATCTAAATTAACTAAAATATATTCAAGATAACAAATAAAATAAACTACAAAAATCTTTCAAACTATAAAATATCTAAATTACCTTAACATATATAAGCTCAGTAATAGATATTCAATCTGAATATCTATTAAATGATACTTTATATTGATATGTTTTGTGATCATTTGTAACTTTTTATAACAAAAAAAGTAAAACCGTTGTTCACAAAATTTTCATTGTGAGATTTTTAACAGTTTTAGTAATTTATGGTCGTTTTAAAAATTTTAAAATATAACATATAAGAAACAAAATCTAGATTTTTTATTATATGGTTAATGTGATTGTTTAATTTTTTTAATAATATAAATTAAACAAAAATGATTGAGGATACAAAAAATATTATAAAATTTTTATTATTCAAAATCATTAATTGTCATATATATGCTAAAGATTGTAAGTCAATGTGGCTACACTCAAAAGTTGTAATACTCCAAAATTAATATATAGTAGATTAATATCCTCATATATATATATATATATTAATTGAGAAATCACTTTAGTGATTTTTGCTAACGTGTTTCTTGTAGAATAGCTCTCCAATTAATTGTTATAATTTGATTGGTTGATCGTTTTTAATTTTTTATTTATTTATTTAAAGTTTTTAAAAAGAAACTATTCATAGAATTATCTAATCTAATCTATGTTTCCATACATACAATTAAGCATCTTACATATAGATGAATTAACATAATTTATTTATAGAAATAATTAAATATCTAAATTACATTATATAAATTGATAAGATACATATAAATACATATGATACTATAGACACAATTATAAAAATGATTTTTATTATCTTTATATTAGCAGTCAATAAAATAAATCATAAATTTTAGAAAACTAATTAATCTAAACTTAATAATATTAATTAAATTCACTTATTCATTATATATAGTATAAAAATGTGTCAAATGAATGCAAAACAGTCAAATATATTATTCTAAAAAATTTCAATCATTTTCTAATGACAATGTGGTATAAATTTAGTAAGGAAGTTCAATAAAAATGACCATCTCTACAATTGTTAAAGTCAAAGATGGAAAATATAATGTAAATTGAAAGTAATAAAAAATTATTTAAAACATTAATGAGATGTATTTTTTTACACTATAATAAACTTTTAAATTGTACGATAATAAAATTTTAACAAAATGTATACAAATAAAAAACATTTTATTTCATATAATATTGGATCTCACATTAATATTAAGTATATATGCCTAAAATAACAACATTTAGTTATTTAAAAATTGAAATATTATTTTTTCTTATTAGTTAATCATATTTAATTAATATAGGTATTTTTTAATTTAAGTTAAAATAAATTAAAACAATAATTTTAAGAGATATGTAAACTGTGATTAGTTTTAATTAAAAGCATTTGGTTGAATGAGTTATTTTTTGATAAAATAGTGAGTTTTATGTTAAACACTAAATTAAAAAAAAATGAGTGAGAAAGTGTGATTTGGGACAAATTATGAGAAAAATGCTTAAACTACCATTTTCTAATACATGTTTTATGTTTAGCTTAACCAAATTAATCATTAGTTTTAAAGAGATAAATCCTACTATATATATTAATTGAGAAGTCATTTAATTAACTTTTGAGTATGCGTCTTTAATAGGTTTAGTTTTTAAAAATAGTTATAATTTGATTGGTTGTTAACATTTATTAGTTATTGTTTTAATCAGATCTAAAAATAAAGGGTAAATCTAGAACTAATTAGTACAAATTACCAAATAACACAAATGATAGTACAAATAATAGTTTATGGTAACTAATTGTACAATTAGAGAAATAATATATATATATATATATATATATATATGTTATATATATATATATATGTTATATCAATTTTTTTATTTTTATCAATTAGTTATATATAATTAAATAAAATACTTTAGTATTTTTTATAGAAATAAATTTAATGGTATATATTATTATATAAAAGAATTATATTTGTAGGTAAGGAATTATTTTAACTTTTATGTTTTTAAAGCCCACACAAAACCGTTTACAAAAGATCTTTCATGTTAAAAGCCTACGATCATTGTATTGGTCATATTGAAGTTACACAAAAAAACGCACTCTTTTTTTTCTCTTGAGAGCTAGAGTATTTTTGATTTTTCATGTGTTAAGCTAAAATATAAAGTAATTTTACAACCAATTATCTGAATTAATTATAATATTCTTTTCTGTAAGAGAAATATTTTTTTTTGACTAAGGTTTATGTTTTTGAACTATTTTAAATTTCACATATCTTCTAAAAATATATACTGAAATTTTTGATTTCACAAATATTTGATTATCAAAAATTTTGATTATCCAAATATTTTAAATTTCTAATTATTATTGAAAAATTATAACAGTGTAAAGATAAAATATATATCTTTATATAATATAACTACCCGTAAAATTGCAGGCAAACACCTAGTCTATATTTATACATAAATATTATTGTTCTTATGTATTTGACCTAGAATCTAATCGTAAACGTATGAAACACAGAGTTTACAATTTTAGGATTGGGATGCATATGTTCACTAAGTCAATGTGGAATTTTGTTTCTAAGTCGATGTTAGTTGATGCTTATTGTATATTTGAATTAATTTTACATTTCTGCTGTCCTTTCTACACTTGTCTGAAGAACTATATAATAATCTTAGGAAACAAAATTGATAAATAAAATTTCCTCACTTAAACTCTCTTATGTTGGTAGGATTAGGCCTCAGCAAAAAAACCCGAACCGGAAACTAAACCCAAACCAAAATTTTGTTGAAGGTGCACGTTCTAAACACTACACATCATTAATGTTTTTATACCAGGAGATCTGGATAGCAAGATTATAACGGAAGTCAAATAAGCGAAGGTAGCGAAATCTATCTAAGTTCGCTAGACTAACCACATAAGCCTAGAAATCCTAGGTGGGTTGCAGCTCATTAGCAAACAGCAAAAAACAAAACTTAAGGTTTCTAAGTGCATAGACTTTCGAGAGCTAATTTTTTGTCCCCTTTTTCTCTGTCCTGGCCAGGTTTATATATTCTTCCAAGGCCGACTGTATTGCCATTGATCCACATCTGCCTTGTTTCCATATTTTCTCTGATATTTTCCTTTTTTGTCGAGAGTCGAGTTTATCTCTTTCGAAAATCTTTCATTATCTTAATTTCTTCTTTATTCCTCTCTAAGTAAAGTAAAACTTCATTGATATATGGTTACTTTACACGTTAAATGAAAAGGTCTATTTCGTGTTTTAGATTGTTTTGGACTGTTTTGCGAATTAAGGTTTCGCCGACTATTCTTGAAAATATCATCGTTGCGCTCCGAATTGCATTTTTTGTGCTGTTAGTTTACAAAGAGAAAAATCATTTTGTTTTGTCGAAAACATATTAGATGTTTAAACTAACAGTTTCCAACTCTACAGTTGGCTAGATTTTACAAAAACTAAAGAATTTTTCACTTTTTTGAAAAATCTCAACAACAACTACGATTGCGACAAAACAAAGAACGATCAAGATTCGAGCAAGAACACGACAAATGGAGAAGTGGGCGATGCTGAGGAGTTATGAGGAGGTATGGGCAACTTTGAGGAGTAAGGAGACATATGGGCAATCCTGGCCCAGAGAGAGGAGTGCAGAGGTGATGCTAGAGAGAGAGAGAGAGGAGTGTTGCGGGAGATGCTGAATAGGAGAGAAAGTGTTTCTTGGGCGATGATAAGAGATGAAACAATTGGCGTCGTTTGGGTGGAATTACAAAGCAATGCCAAGAAATATCAGAGATGGCTGGAGACGATGATCAAAGAGGGACATGCACTATCCTTCCGGTTGTGGATGTCACCACCACGATGACAATGAAGCAAAAACTAATGGAATATCTTAATCAACAAACACATCAAACCAACCAGGCGACGATTCAAAAAATCAAAGTTCTTCGGGACACAATCCTGGACGGCTCGTCAAAAGTTCATCGGTAACGAGTTCGGCTCCTGAGCTAGAGCGTGTCCTCAAAGAAAAACAGAAGACACCCTTGCTGAAAAACGGCCGAGTTCGTCCTACAGATATGCTAAAGGTCCCTCTTTCTCAGGCAAATCTGATCCTAGTGATCACACACACTTTACCGCCGAAGAGAAAGATGCAGTATACTATTAATTGTTCGTGGAAAGTCTTAACGGACCGGCTTTGACTTGGTTCTCAAGGCTCACAGAATTCCATTGACATTTTCTCGATGTGTAAACCTAGTTTCTCAAGCATTATTCAATGTTCATCGGGAAAGAGTTTCGACTATTGACCTGTGGAAGAAGATGTTGCAAGGCAAAGGAAAGACTCATGGATTTTATTGAAATTTTTTAAAGGGCTGGTTTTCAAGGTGCACGTTCTAGACGCCACACATCAGTTCTCTATGATTATTTTTTCTAATTTTTTTCTAATTTTTTGTTTAAATTATTATTTTAAATTTATAAACGCTATAAACCTATCTCCCTAACTAAACCCTAGTCTAGATTAATTAATCGTAAGCCCCTTTGGACCAGTGGTTTAACTAAAGGTTCATTAATGCTTCTAAACCAGGAGATATGAGTTTTAGGGTCCGATTGGTAATGGCTGTAGCTTTAAAATTTTTGTTGTAGAAAAAAATCTGTAGATTTTTTGCTGTGGCTTTAGATTTTATTGTTGTAGAATTTTATTGAAAGCACTAAAAAATTGTTTTAGATATTTGGCTCTGCAGAGCACTTGTACAGCTGTAGGTTATTTTAAGAGCTGTAGTTTCAAAAAATAATTTAAAGCTTGATTGCTCTGAATTTGGTGCTGTAGAAATAAATAGGGCTGTAGACAGCACCTACAGCAACTACCAATCACCCCCTTAATTCCTGGAGAAGGCGAATTATGCAGAATATTAGAAAAAAAGCTTACAAGAGATCTTCGACATGGCGCAAAGAGTACCATCAGGAATTGATCTCATAGGGTGGCTCTAGGTGATGTAGTCAGACGGGAATCCTCATAAGACAAACAAATTATCGGCTGTAGTATCGTATATGTAATGTTTTTCATAGTTTGTAATAGCATAACTAACTAGTGTTAAAAACTTAGTTAACTTTTACGGTAAAAATATCTTTTATCTTGTTAATAAAACATATTTTGATCATTTTGACTTTTAGAACTATTTTTGTGATAAATTTTTGTATTTTATCATAGAGTATTTCTCAAATTTTTATAATAAAATACTCTTTTAACATGGCCAATAGATAAACCATATGATAGCATTAATTTTTTAATCACAAAATAGAATCAAAATAATCAAATATTTTATTAAAGAAGTAATAGATAAGTTTACTCTTATGGTTAAATAATCTAAACTTAGGGTTTAAATTTAGAGGTAATGTTTGGGGATAGGGTTTCAGATTTAAAGTTTAAAATTTAAAATTTTAAATAATAATTTTAATTTTTCAATAAAGAATTTTCACATTTCGATATAAAATTTGGAAAAAAGAAGAAAATTTGAAAATTTTGTTGGAAAAAGATTTTTCAATATTGAGTAAATTTCTTTTGGGAAATAATATTTTATTATTTATTTATATTTATATACAGTAGAAACTATATAAATTATATCCTAGTCTCAACATTATTAATTTATAGAGTTTTACCATATATAAAGTAATGGTATACTTGTCATTTACCTCTTTTATAAATTTATTTAAAATCATTTTCGTTTTGTGTCTTTTTGGTCAAAAAAGGTTTTCGGTCTTTTCCTTAGGAGATTTGCTTTAAAGTATTTTCTTGTTGGAAGAATAAAAATACAAAAACTTGTGAGAAAGTAATTTGACCAAAATGGAAGAGAGTAAAATAAAAGAGATAAAAAAACCTATTTTGAGTAATTTACTAATTTCAATTGAAAGGAGGGAGAGATGGGGGCCGCGCCTACTCTTATTAATTAAATTAAAAAAAAAAAACGGAAACTTTCCCGTCTCCTCTTTCTCTCTCCCGTCTCCTCGAAATCATTGTCGTCGTCGGGATTCAAACCTAACGACGGCGACGGTTAACAACATCGGAGGAGTTGTGGTGGTGGTGGTGGCTCTATTTACTTTCAAGGAGCGTTTTAAAATATCTCAATTCGAGACTTTCTTCATCGGAATTCACCCCGATCGTCGTGATTCCCCATGGATTTGTCGCTTCTCTAGGTACATACATCCCCTCTCTCTGTATCTCTCGTTTTCATTATTCAACCTTTCTCGGGGCTCTACACGATAATGCCCTTTTCATGATTTAATCTTTGTTCCTTTGTTGAAGGTACAAATTAGGGTTTTTTTTTGCTTCGTTTGATCGATTTGGGGAGAAGTTGAATTGTAGAAATGCCGTTGAAGAACATAGTACGCGAGCTTAGGGGTCGTAACAAAGCCAATGGTAGACGAGGAAGGTCTCACATTGCTCCAGTAGGATCTTCTCCTTCTCCATCAGCTGCTGATGATTGTTTAGATCAGAGCGTTTGGGTTGATTTGCCTCCGGAGCTGCTTCTTGACATCATCCATCGAATCGAGTCTGGTCAGACCTCATGGCCGGGGAGGAGAGACGTTGTTGCTTGCGCCTCGGTTTGTAAGGCGTGGAGGGAGATAACTAAAGAAGTTGTTAAGGTTCCTGAGCTCTCTGGTCTCCTCACTTTTCCAGTTTCTTTAAAACAGGTTTATACTCTTTCTACAACATTCTTGTAATCGTTGGAAGTGATGAGCTAAAAGACATTGGGTTTTTTTGTCTCAGCCTGGCCCTAGAGATGATCCGATTCAATGCTTTATCAAACGGGAGAGAGCCACTGGGATATACCGTCTCTATCTTGGTTTAAGCCCTGGTAGTTTTAACTTCTCTTACTTCTTGTGAGTCTTGGGACTATGTGTAGTCATCTTAAATGTCTGTATGGTTTCAGCGCTTACCGGGGACAAGAGTAAGCTCTTGCTATCGGCTAAGAGGGTAAGGAGGGCGACTGGTGTTGAGTTTATTGTATCTTTGTCTGGAAAGGACTTCTCAAGAAGTAGCACTAACTACATTGGGAAACTAAGGTACCTTATTTGTCATCTTGATATCGCCATGACATTTATAACTTTTCTTCTTGTTGTTGGGTGGATAGATCGAATTTCCTTGGAACTAAGTTCACGGTTTACGAAAACCAGCCTTCTCCGGTTGATTCCCGAAGATCATTTAACAAGAAACTATCGCAAACGATGCGTGTGTCTCCATGGGTAACTTCATCTACTCATAGTTACAGCATGGCTTCGATCTTGTATGAGCTGAATGTCCTCAGAACCAGAGGTCCAAGAAGAATGCAATGTATCATGAACACTATCCCAGTTTCTTCTATTCAAGAAGGGGGACAGATTCATATTCCGACCGAGTTGTCAAACCTAGGAAGCAAGAAGAAGAGAGGGCTGATTGATTTCTGGTCAGGGAACTTGGGAGGAGAATCCGTCGTGAAGGAACCATTAGTCCTGAAAAACAAGTTGCCGAGATGGCACGAGCAGCTTCAGTGCTGGTGTCTTAACTTCAAAGGACGAGTCACGGTTGCCTCCGTGAAAAACTTCCAGCTAATGGCTGCTGCTGCAGAAGCAGGGAAGGACATGAACATCCCTGAAGAGGAACAAGAGAGAGTGATACTGCAGTTTGGGAAGATAGGGAAAGATACATTCACCATGGATTATCGTTACCCGATCTCTGCATTCCAAGCTTTTGCCATTTGTTTAAGCAGCTTCGACACAAAGCCTGTTCGGTGAATGAACAAAAGGAACATATCATGTTATCTTCTCTATTTGCAGTTCTTGTGTGTTAAATGAATGTACATACATTCCTTCTTGGAGCAAACAATCAGATCTTTTCCCATTCAACTTCATCCACTTAATCTAATCTATTAATTTAGAATCATATTTTTTTTTCTAGTTATTATTTAAATTTGGACCTAATGTGAGAAATAAGAGATAATTATCATTCTTTATATTTTGGTTATTTTATCATATAAAGCTTGGTTTTCAAAGTTGCTAATTAACACGATTGTGACATGTAGTAAATATAAATTCAAAATTATGACATGTGTTAAACTATCTCCTAATTAAAATATATATAATTAGATAATAACAAAAAAACAATTTGTAAAAAAGTAACTGTAAATATTATTTAATAATATTTTTTCTTTTTAAAAAAAAATCTTAAGCAAATAATTATATGATAGTGGGTTTCCTTTTAATATATCGACATGTGTTAAAATCTCTCATGATTAAATATATATATGCTAAGATGATAAAAACGAATTTTAAAAATTATTTATAGTAAGTATTAATTTCAAAAATTATTTAATAGTAGCTGTTTCTAGAAAATTTCCTTTTTGCAAATCCTAAACAAAAAAATATTTATAAAATAACTTATTTATATTAATTTCCCTTTTCTAAAATCCTAAAGAAAAAAATAATTGTAAACTATGATTTTTTTTTAGCATTGTAAAATATGATTGAAATAACTAGGTTTCCTGATCTTCACATGTTTTTTTTCTTCTTAAACTGACGTTGATTTTTTTTTGTCATAATTGTAATGATGATGTACGTTAGTTATTGCCATAATTATACTTTGGCGTTTGTACATATAGTCAAATAGATGTTATGCAGTTATGCTGCTGTACAAAAGTTAATGTGACTATTATGCTTATATGTGTTTGTTTTTATCTACAATATAAATTGGTTATATTGTTGTAGTTAAGTTAATGTCAATTTATTATGAATAATCGACTTTTCTATTTAGGTGAGTTTTTCTGCATGTCCTTTCACATCTAAACACATCTAAACTGATGTTCACATGATTTACCTTCTTAGATAGACAACAAATTGCTCTTCCAAAAGAATGCAGCTCATTTTGAATGCATTACAATGTCTATATATCAAGATTTCCAAATTTACTTTTGAATACAAGAATTATCTCATCGAAAAATCAATGCTTACACCAAAGAATAAGGAATGAAACGGTTGGTAAAATGGATAACTGTATGTTAAATTGCTTAGACGGTGAGCAAAAGGAACATGTAAGTTCTAATAGTATTGGTAACGACAAAGAAGAAGTTATAAATCAGTATATTCCATATCCCACAGATTTTTAAATATGTTAATTTTTTCAGAGATTCCAAATCAAGAACTTGATCTCAAAATAGATGTTCCAGTCATGTTATTAAGGAATTTAAATCATCAAAAATAAATTTGCAATGTAAAAATTTAACTAATAACTAGCCTAGACAACATGATTACTGAAGCAAAAAAATCCTAACCAAGATCAATAATCAACAGATTCTTATTCATAAAACAAGTCTCACATCAACAGATGCAAGATGGTCTCTCATGGACAATTGTACGGTTCACTATCAAAGAGTCACAACAACTGCATGAATTCAGAATTTTTAAATTAGACACAAAACATATCGACAATAGTGTTCTACAAAATATTGTATATAAAAAAAAATTCAGAAATATATGATATATAGAAAGAGGTTATAGTCACACTATTGATGCTAAGATAAGGTATGCATTCAGAGAAAGCACCAGGACCGGATGGAATGACAGCTCTCTTCTATCAGAAATTTTGGGATATTGTCAAAGATGATTTAACTCGTATGGTTAATCAGTTTCTTTTCGAGGGAACAATGACACAGGGTCTGAATGACACAAACATTTGTTTAATTCCTAAGACGACGAAGCCGAATGAGATGACAATGTTTAGACCTATCAGTCTATGCAACGTCAGCTACAAGATAATATCTAAGGTCTTATGCCAAAGATTGAAGAAGGTTCTTCCACAACGGATATCAGAGACTCAGTCAGCCTTCGTTGCTGGTAGACAAATTACGGATAATATCATGATAGCTCAGGAGATGTTTCATACCCTGAGAACTAAGCCGGGAGGACGGGTTAAACGAATGGCTATAAAGACTGATATGAGTAAAGCATATGATAGAATGAAATGGTCATTCATTGAGGCAGTCATGAGAAAGATGGGTTTTTCAAAAATATGGATTGACTGGATTATGCGTTGTATCACCTCGGTCAAGTATAGAGTTCTCATAAATGGGGAACCAAGGGGAAACATTGTCCCTGGGAGAGGACTACGACAAGGAGATCCTTTGTCTTCTTTCATATTTATTCTATGCACGGAAGCGCTCCTTAGCCTTCTTAATCAAGCAGAGAATCAAGGGAAGATAACGGAGATGCGAGTAGCTCGCGCTAGCCCCTCGGTATCTCACCTTCTCTTTGCTGATGATAGCCTTTTCTTCTGTAAGGCGGAGCCCCGTGAATGTGAAGAAGTTATGAAAGTAGTCAGGAAATATGAGAAAGCATCAGGTCAACGTATTAATTTTGACAAATCCTCATTACTCTTTGGTAAAAGGATTCCAGCGAATGATAGACAGCAGATCAAGGATACTCCTAGTATACAAAATGAAGACGGGATGGGATCCTACTTAGGAATCCCAGAGGATATCAGTGGATCAAAGTGTAAATTATTCGCTTTCTTAAAGGAGAAGCTCCTACACAGAGTGAATGGCTGGACAGGTAGATGGTTATCTAAGGGAGGAAAAAAGGTTTTGATTAAATCGATACTGCTAGCTCTGCCGACTTATGTCATGTCCAGCTTTCTGCTTCCTTTAGAGATATGTGAGAATTTAGCAAGTGCCATTGCACAATTCTAGTGGAGTTCGAATCCTCCGAAAAGAGGAATCCATTGGGCAAAATGGGAAAAAATGTGTGCACCTCGGGAGGAAGGAGGAATTGGTTTCCGTAAGATCCATGAATTTAACCTAGCGCTTATAGCTAAACAGCTTTGGCGTTTCGTTCAATTCCCGGATTCACTAGTAGCGAGAGTTCTTCGGGGAAGATATTACCGTCTGAGTTCGCCGCTGCGAGTTGGTACAGCAGATACCCCATCGTATGTATGGACGAGCATTATTGCCGCGAGGAAGCTTTTACTTCTGGGCATCAGAAGCAAAGTGCATTCAGGGTATGAAATTAATGTGGGGGGGGGGGGATCCTTGGATCCCTTTGACCCCAGCAAGACCGGCTCATGCCAGGGCCCCAACAGTAAACCCGAAGATGACCGTAAGCAGTCTTATCAATCCTGCTTCAAAGGAGTGGGATGTCAGTTTGCTGGAACAATATGTAGCTCAAGAGGATATTCCGATGATTCTGAGTTTGGCCATAAGCCCTACCCATCGACAAGATACTGTTTGCTGGAGTCACACAAAGAACGGACAATATACTGTTAAGTCAGGATATTGGGTTGCTACAAACTTGATGAGAAAAGAGGAGGAAATAGAAGTTCTACAACCCAGCATTACAAAATTTTAAGCCTTTTCTTGGAAGGTGAATGCGCCACAAAAGATATGTCATCTTATATGGCAACTAATATCAGAACAGGTAGCAGTAACAAGGAATTTGGTACGTCGTAATATGCGTTGTGATAACTATTGTCCAAGATGTGGAATGCCAGAAGAGACCGTTACTCATGCTATCTTTGAGTGTCCACCTGCCTTACAAGCATGGGAGCTATCAGTAACACCGTCGAGCTCTCAAATCTTCCATGTATCAAGTATTTATGCTAACATGGACTATCTTTTCTGGAGAAAGAATAGTATTTTGGAGCCAGAAGATGATAGAGATCTCTATCCTTGGATAATTTGGTACATCTGGAAAGCTAGGAATGATAAGTTGTTTAGAGGCATAGACAGGGACCCTTTGGAACTAGTCAGGTATGCAGAGAGTGAGTGCCAAGCTTGGTATAATGCGCGAGACTCTGTGCCGGTTCCGACACAGGTACAAACTACTGAAAAAACACAAGCCTTAAGCTTGGGTAATATTTGTATGGTGGATGGTTCATGGACCTCTATAGCTGGGTTTGGAAGGATACCATGAGTAAGATTCAACTCATGGGGTCAAGAAATCTGAGGAGGAGGCAAACAGCTTTACATTCGGAACTGGAAGCACTACAGTGGGCAATGGAGAGCATGCTACAACACTCGAGCTGTCAGAGGTTTGGGACGGACTGCAAGGATCTGATTGCAATGATAGAACAGCCACAAGCCTGGCCCAAATTCTCAACTGAACTGGAAACAATTCAAACTCTTCGGTTGTGTTTTTCAGACTTCAAGATCAGCTACTTTCCAAGGACGCAAAATGAATTTGCAGATTCGTTAGCTAGGAATGCACGTTCTTTTCATAGACCCTTATGTTTTATTGGTTGTTCTATTCCGGTCTGGCTTCCCAGACCACCTCAAGCTTGAGTAATAGAATAGCCGTTTGCTGCAAAAAAAAAAAAAAAATGGTAACTATGTCTTATTCGACTAATCTCATATATTGTATGTTCCATTAGGCTAATTATTTTTAAAAAGACTATAATACCCTTAATTTCAATTATAATTTCGAAATTACAATTACAAAACAATGGTTAAATATTAATATATGATAAATAATTAAAGTAATTAAAATAAAAGAAAACATTAAAAATCCTTAAATAGAAAAAAAAAAACAAAAACCTAAACCTATTATACTTGTACCACGTTGAAAATTTCTTGTAAGCTTTTCTTCAGCAACCTACATAATTGTTTAATAAATCGCTTTCTCCGGAAATTGAAACTTGGATCTCTTATAATGTACAATCTGCAATAAATTGCATAGTTTAAGATTCGAACTCTAGATCTAAAAATTGCATAGCCTAAGATTTGAACTCTAGACCTGGATGTAAAAATCTTTAAACCTTAAACATTATGATACAATGCTTTCACCTACTAACTGTGGTCTTTTAGGGTTTTGGGAGAAAATGAGAGAAAAGCCAAAAAAAAAACACTTATAGTTTACAGTTTAATCTTTTTTTTTGAATGAAATAGTTTACAGTTTAATCATTGAGTGACAATAAATGGAATAGATAATGTTTGCCTGTCTTTGTGCCAACTATATTTAATAACGTGTTGCTACTTACCCTCCTTATTTAATTCAAATCTTCCCCTTTACAAATTATAGCTTTCTTCTACACATTTTCAAGTTTTCTCAGCAACTAAATTAAGCAAAGTCTTTCACCAAGAAGTTCCAATGGCTGATCCCATCATATCAAGCTCTCCGTTGTTGGATGATAATGTAAATGATAGAGGAAGCATAAGCTTCTCTTGGGTTCAAAAATTGATCGACGTGGAAGAATCAAAGGCTCAAATCGTTTACTCTCTTCCAATGATATTCACAAATCTTTTCTTCTATTGTATCCCTTTAACCTCTGTGATGTTCGCTTCTCACCTCGGCCAGCTCGAGCTTGCCGCTGCAACCCTCGCCAATTCTTGGACAACCGTCACCGGTTTTGCGTTCATGGTACCATTCCGCTCTTCATCTCAAGCTCCTTATTTAACATTTGGTATTGATATTTAATTAGCTGCATAAATGACTAGAACCCACTTCATCCATTTATGCAGGATTAGTTATTCGAATTTACAAATATTTCTTTCTTGTTTAGTTGTTTATGGTAATTTTAATAAAACATATTAATCGTCGTAAGTGATGTGAAAACAAACTAATAACCCAATTTTCTTGTTATTTAAGACGTTTAAAGTGACATGTGGACGGATTTTGTACGAAAGAAATCACTAATGGTGATTTAATACATGTGGATTATTTAAAATAGAAGTTAATGTCCTCAGTGTTAAAAAAAAAAAGGTTAATGTCCTTTATTTTTCAGGTTGGTTTAAGTGGAGCACTGGAGACATTATGTGGACAAGGCTTTGGTGCAAAAAGCTACAGAATGTTAGGGATTCATCTACAATCATCTTGCATAGTCTCATTAGTCTTCACCATCTTCATCTCCGTCTTGTGGTTCTTCACAGAATCAGTTTTCGGACTTATCAGACAAGATCCTAACATCTCAAAACAAGCTGCAATATATATGAAATACCAAGCTCCCGGGTTACTCGCTTACGGATTCTTACAAAACATACTGAGATTTTGCCAAACACAATCAGTCGTTACTCCATTAGTTGTCTTCTCATTTGTTCCCTTGGTGATTAATATCGGCATATCCTATGTTCTGGTTTATTTAACTAGCCTTGGGTTCATTGGTGCTCCAATAGCTACATCTATTTCATTGTGGATAGCTTTCCTTCCTCTTGGGACTTATGTGATCTGTTCCGACAAGTTTAAGGATACATGGACCGGATTTTCACTGGAATCAATACGTTATGTAGTAACAAACTTGACATTAAGTCTCCCTTCTGCTGCTATGGTGTGGTAGGTCGGATCAATAATTATTGTCATCTGCCTATCATTCCATATATATGCTTCTTAAATCTAAAGAGACTATGTTATTGCAACAGCTTGGAATATTGGGCGTTCGAGATCCTTGTGGTCTTGGCAGGACTGATGCCGAACCCGGAAATAGCCACCTCTCTGGTAGCTATATGGTAAGTTTTATATTACTATTTAGTTTATTAATGTTCTGTTTCACTCTAACAAAAGTAGCATATTGCTGCGTAAATATTAAATTAATTCAGCGTCAACACGGAAGCAATTAGCTACATGTTAACATATGGACTTAGCGCAGCTGCAAGGTTAGTAATCTCATGAGTCATGAAAATTATGTATTTTCCTCTCGTTAATATATTGTTTCGAAAATGTAAAACTTAAAAATGCTGCAGTACTCGTGTGTCGAACGAACTTGGAGCAGGAAATGTAAAAGGTGCAAAGAAGGCGACTTCTGTTACCACCAAGTTGTCGTTAGTTCTTGCTCTTGGCGTAGTGGTTACTTTATTTGTAGGTCATGATGGTTGGGTTGGGTTATTCAGCAATAGTCCTTTAATTAAAGATGAGTTTGCATCATTGAGATTCTTCCTTGCTGCCTCTATAACTCTTGATTCGATCCAAGGTGTTCTATCAGGTAATAAAAGAGGGCCCAATAAAAGATCCAAGAAAGCCTCTTTCTTTCTCGATGAATCGAAGGCAAAAAGAAACCTCCCTTTTTATTGCTTACAGGAGTGGCCAGAGGATGCGGATGGCAAAGGGTAGTCACGGTTGTAAATCTAGGAACATTCTACTTCATTGGAATGCCTATTGCAGCCTTCTGTGGTTTCAAGTTGAAGTTATATGCCAAGGTAACTGCATTACTCTCTTATGAATTGATTGATGATAAAGAAAAATTTATGGTTTTGTGTTTATTTTGGAGCTATTATTTTGGTGAAAACAGGGTTTGTGGATTGGTTTGATATGTGGGTTATTTAGCCAATCCTCATCTCTCTTACTTATGACAATTTTCCGGAAGTGGACAAAGCTGAATTCTTCGGTCTGAAATAAGTTCAATTTTCTACAGAGGCACATTTAAAGAATAGTTTGGATTGTTATATACGTGAAGATGATAATGCCATTGTGCCGACAAAAAAAATATTATGTTAATTGCTTCTTATTTTTTTTCAAATCTATCTATGTTTATTGGTATTTGGTACCTAGAGAGAAAATCTGGTTACTCTTCTCAAAATGGGATTGTGGCTCGAACATTCTAGCACCACTGTATGCATAGTATGCTTATCTTAGACATCAACCTTTTATTGATTTCTTCTCAAACAAGTAAAGCATATATATATCTCACGTGTTAGCTATGGAAATTCAAAATAAAGAAATTATGATTTGAGGATGGGAAGATCGTGTCCAAAAAGACATGATAGAATCAATGAAAAGATGAATCATCATATGTTTGTAACAAGGAAATAGTATTAAGAACATTTAAAAAAATATACATCCAATGGACCAAATGTAGACTGAAGAACAACAAAACATGTTGTAAGGTGTGTGGAAGGCGAAGCTATTGAATTATATTAAACACACATTAAACTACTCATTCCATTCCTAAAAATTCATATTCTAAAAAAAAAAATTATTTCAAAAAAATACATATTTATATTTACAATGTAATTTTTGTCAATTAATAATAAAAATTGTAAAATTCAAAAACATTAATTGCATTTTTTAAATTTATTGATTTAAAAATATAAAAAATATAAAATTACAAAAAACAATACATTAAAAAGTATGAAAATTCGAAAACATTAATTTTTACAAACACAGAGAGTATTATATTTGTGAAACAAATAAAAATCTCAAAACTATTATATTCATGGAATGAAAGGAGTATATCATTAAATACGGCTTGGATAAGAAGTATTGAATTTCGATTGATCGTAAATGGTGATAGGGCATAATGTCAATTTAATTTCACACAACCCGATTCTTTTATCGTCTTTCAATAGGCTTCTAGTTTTTCTCCGGTCTCCTCTGGAAGAATTCTAATTGTTATCTTTTTCTTTCTCTTTCGGCTTCCTATTTTTTTTTTTTAATTCAAAATATATAGTTTGAATTTGTTTCAGATCAAACCATAGGTAATGACGTAGTGTAAATTTGAAACGTAAAGTTTGAAAGTTGTTTACATATGTGAAAATAAGTAATTTAGCCTCTGTTTAATTTTCTATGATCCCAAGTCAAGATCATTCTTCAGTCAACATTCTATTACGTGTGTCTCAGATTTTTTTTTTTTTTTTTTGAAACACGTGTGTCTCAGATTAGTTTTATGTAATTTAGCCTCTTAGACCACCTCCATTGGTGGTTCCAAGGAGGGGTTCTAAAGTGAAAAAGCAAAAAAAATAAATCAAAAATGCTAAAATCAGAGAGAACCGCTGTCTAACTAAGAGGAAGTAGAGTATTCACCAAAAAAAAAACTAAGAGGAAGTAGAGTTGTTAGAAACCCCATACGTGTCGTTTTATTATTGGATTTTCTCTTTTTTGCCTTCTCTCTCTTCTTCTTCGTCTTCTCTTCGTCTTCGTTCTTTGTTTTTTTTCTGGTCTGAGAAATCGATGGGGACAACAAATCGGGTGGGGATCATTTTCGGTGGTGTAGATGAAACGTGGTTGCTATCAAGGAGATCGCCATGGAAATTGCGACGTCGGGGATTTTCATCTCGAGGAAGATCAGTCACCCCAACGTCATCCGCTTCATCGACATGATCGAGGTTCGTCTTCTTTTGCTCTTCTTGACATGATTGAGGATGTTGTTAGCTCGTATAAAGCTCCCATCTTTCTTGGACCAGCTTCACCACAACAGGTTTGGCTCTCAATGCTCTGTTTTCTCTCTTATGACCTTTGTCTCCTTTGCTTTCTCAGACAATTAGTGTTTGATTCTAATAAAACCCTTGAATCAATTTAAACAAGTAAAAAAGTAAGGAAACAGATATAGGAATTTGACATTTAGAACCTCCATCTCCATGTAATGACGATGTTGGTCAACTTGTTGCATGCATAAGCTTTGATCTGTTATGTTTCGCTTAACCAACAGAAAGGGTCCACTTTTACTTGAGATTCTCTTTTGCTTATCATTGTGTGTTTTATTTTTATGGAGAGGTTAAAGCTGAAAGCTTTTTAACTTTGCTGCAGCTACGTAGGGAAAGGATAGCTGAAAGGATCATGGCGCTTCAAGAACTTGTACCCACTGTTAACAAGGTCTCTATCTTTCACCTTCTCTACGGCAGCGCAAGATGCTGGATTCAGATACTATGGAGGTAAGCTTGATGACATTGTGTATGTAAATAAAAGGAAAAGAGAGACTTGTGTTGGATTATGAATAGCTCGTTAGCTGTAATTGATTCACACACCCACGGGACTTGCGAAATCTATTAACATGCCCACATATAAGTTGCTTGAGTTTCTATTTAAGATCAAGCTTTTAATGATTGTGTATTGTGTTTAATGAGACAGAACATAGGTTACGTGATCATAGCTTACAGTGTGTATATTTCTTGTGTCTCTTGTGTGTTTGCAATAGCTTATAGTGTGTATATTGCTTCTGTGTGTTGTGTGTATTGTGTGTATATTCACTCAGACTCGTCTCTTGCTTTTGCAAGTGGAGCCAAGACACACATGTGACAACTAAAAAGACAGTAGCCTGTGACACAAATGAACAACAATCTGATCCAGTCTCTGTCTCTGGAACTTTGTTGTCAAAACGAAACATTGTGCTTGATTATTAGTGTTTGTGAAACATAGGCCATGAACATTTGAATGTTGCAGCACCTACGATCAAAATGTTGTTTGATTGACCTTTGCTTATCTCTGTTTCTATAACATTTAAATTTGATAACTAAACTTTAAAAAAAAAATTGTTTTTAAGAACCTCAAAGGGGTTCTCCCATTGGACCTTCACAAAAGTAATTATATTAACAAGGGTTCTTAACTTCATAAAGTACACACTTAATAATTAAACTAATGGTTAGAACCCATCAAGGGTTCTAACCAATGGACATGCTCTTAGCCTCTGTTTCTCAAGTCATCGGAATTTGTAGATCTCACGGATTTTCTTTTATCGAGGATAATTAAAATTTTGTTTTTCGAAGCTTTTAATTAACATGATCGTGAGATATATTAATAAAAAATTGTTACATGTGACAATAAAAACATACAATTATATGATAATAATTTTCTGCTTTAAAATCTTAATAAAAATTAGAAATTTTCCCTTTTAAATCCTAACTAAAAGAGAAATGATATTTTTTTTTAAAAAGTATAGCCTAAAATAATCTTGATATTAACAAAAATAAATTATCAAATTGTAAAATTGTAAAATTATTTAATATTAATTGGAAATAAGTATTTGATAGTAATTTTTTTTTCTAAAATTCTAAAAAAATATAATTGCAAAAGATTATGTGATAGTAATTTACTTTTCTAAAATCCCTTAAAAACTGTAAAAGAAAATTTGATAGTAATTTTCCATTTTTTTAAATCCTAAACAAAAAGATTTTTTTAATATTTTTATTTTATAAAATCCTAATAAAAATAAAATTTTAAAATCTATTTGATAGTAATTTTTAAAACTAATATAACAAATAACAGATGTGCAACTTACAGAACCATATCTATATATATATCTAGTACATCATAAAAATAATCCTTTTCTTTTCCTCTTAGAAATGAGAACCAGTTTGAAAAAAGAGAAATTATGATGTATATACACGGAAATATTCGAAATTTGCCAAATGCCACCCTATTGATCTATTTTATTTTAATACCATTTCGCCCCTACATCCTAACACGCTTATCTTTTAGTCTTCACCGCCTTGGTGTCAGATCCTATTAGTAGAACACACTATTACACGGCATGTCACTTAAGGTTTCGAGGCTTCTCTAGATTATTTCTAATATTTTTACTTTAATGACGAAAAGGGTAAATGAAAAGTCAGCTTTTACATTTACGTGTAAGGGATCCTTTTGAAATAGCACTCTTTTCCAATTTTTGCATCTTCATTTCTCCAGACCTACTTTTATTTCTTTAGAGAAACAAGACGCTTTCTTTATCTCCGAGCGACACTATGGAGCAAACAATACTGCATGAACGGATGTTTGTAGCTGGTGAAGAACCATCCGGAGATAGAGTAAACACTTACCACAAACCGAAGAGAATTGAATCTATATTAGATGCGCTCGAGCCAGAAGAGGTTCATTTCCTGCAGCAGACGATGTTTGGGAAGATCATTTCACTAGCAGAGAATCCTTCATTTTCAGGAAGTTTCGGCCAGTTCGTGATTGTCCGAATCCTCCACGTGAAAAAAGTACAAGACTTGGTTTCTCTTCTCTGGAAAGCCGCTCAGGATGTCAATGCACGAGTTCGCACAAGTCACCAGCCTCAATTGCAGCAAGATTCCGAAGATAAACTGCAAACAGAAGAAGCACCCCATTAAGGAAAAGCTTTACTGGAGGGAACTAATTGGATCTCTCAAGTTCTGCTTAGTCGACACGGCCATCGAAATGCTACAGAAGAAGAAAATAAAAGACAGAGAGATGCGTTTGAAGTATGTGTGTCTGACTTTTACCTCTTGTGTTTTAATCCCGACATCACACTTTCCTCGGATTATCCCTGAGCATGTGGAGATGATACGCAAGTTGGAAAATTTTTCTGAAATATCCGTGGGGGAATGTGACATTTGAGATGCTTGTCACTGGAATTAAAATACTGTGATAGTTATGACAGTCAAAATAAATGTCAATGGACCAAAACACCTATTTCGTAGTATCAAACTTGTTTGCAGTTAAGAAATTTAATGCAGAAAGTCAAATCTAAAAAATATTAGAGACATACCTCGAACACAAAGGGATAACGACTACTGTAAAAGGATCTTCGCCACTAGAGCAATCTCACTCTAACATGTTTCTTTCTCTCTCTATCGATTATGCTTTACATTTATGTTTTCCCAGACCTCCATTAAATACACTACCAAAATCCCAAAAAAAATTCGGATAACCTGTAATTCCCCCCCCCCCCATTTTTACGATCCACAGATGTTTCCAGGGGCTTTTGTTTCGATCCGTTTGTACTTGACAGAGTAACCTAAAGAAACCGGTCGCTCGAAAAGATGTCAGCCGGAAAGCTATATCAGAATAGTATCTTTTGTTTGCACTTCTGAAGATCACGCCGACTCGCAACTTTTCACCTACTCGCCGCACGTCTCGAGGCGATAAGGACATTTTTGGAAAGGGGGACGCAAAAAGGTACGGGCCCAACAAGTTCTTTTTGTTTTTGGGTACTTTTTTAATTTTCTAGCGATTGGAATATATTGACCCTATTATCTCTTGAAAAAAATCTTAAAGTGTAAACTCTTCTTTAAAAAAGAGTTACTCAAAATTATATTTATAATTATTTTGTTTATAATTAATGTGATATATAAAGTTTCAATGAAGATATATGAGTTATTATTTATTAATATATTTAAAATTTTTGTCAAAAATAATTATTTGTTAAGAAATGATACTTTAATGGTGATATATGTTTATCAGTCATTAATTCATTATCATATTTAAAACTTTTTTGTCAAAAATATAAATTTTATTAAAAAAAAGAATTATACGTGTAACAGTTAAATTGAAGCCTTGTCAATTTTTGTTAAAATGAACCATGACATATGTAAATCAAAATTTAAATAATGTTTAGAGAATGAGTTTACGGAAAAAAAAAAAAGAAAAAAACATAAAGTAGAAACAAATGGACATAGACAGCGGCACGATCCACAAGATAACTGCTTTACCAAATAATTAAATTTTGGTTCGGTTCAAGTATCCGCTATTCAATGGGTAAAGTCAACACTGGGCCGGGTCATGGTGGGAAAGAGTCCATGGGCTACCTGAAATAACCATAGGGTTTTCTATTTTTTTTTTCTCAGCATCTTTTCCTCACCTGCGATCCTTCGCCATTTCTCCAGCGTCTCCCTCAGAACTCAATCCTTTATTCCGCTTCTACCAACACTGTAAGTTGTTTCGGCTCCAATCCTCTCTCAAAATGTGTCGTTGTTTCAATCTTTCGATTTTTAGTTTTGATCTGATTCGTTCTTCTCGGATCTGACACCGTTTCTAGATGCTGCTCGAATCCAAGTTATTTTTATTTGATTTCTAGCTTAGGGTCCTTGGGTTTGTATATTTCATCTGCATTGGTTGAATCACAAGGGCCATACAGTATTATTCATTTATGTAATTTAGATGCTGCTTCTGATGGATTTGTATGATTAGAATGTTCTTAACTTCATAAATGTGATTAGAACTTTTCTCAATGGTATAAAAAAGTGAATATTTTAGGATAAGTTCAGTTGAAGGAAGCTTTGTCGGAATGTTTGTTTGGTCCTCTCCTCTGCGAGTTAGTATTGATTCCTGTTTTTTTTTTTCTGACTTCTGGTTCCTCAGTTGGTGTTTCTTTATACTTGAGTGAGCCATGGGGAGAAAGGCTGGAAATTTGTACATAAACCCGAAAAAGCTCGGTGGTATAGCGAAACCATGTATGAAGGAGATGGTGACGTTCCTCAACTGCATGGCTCTCAACAAATGCAAAGATGATAACTGCGAGAAACAGAAGAACCTCCTGAGCGTTTGTATGAACGGACATGTAAATAACTTTTTTTTGCGTGTTTACTTTTGTCTTCTTCTGCCTTTGCTGGTGAACTTTTTGTTTACTTGAAACTCTTTTGCTTTGTAGGCGGAGAAGTCCAAGTCGTGGGGAAACATCAATTACCATTTGCAGAGGCTAACCCGCGGAAGAAAGTGATGTGGCATATGGAGCTTGTTCTATCCATAGACTGATGGGTCAAATGGTAGTTATAATGATCTTATTGATTTCTAAGTTTGTCTCCCTGTGCTTTTTTGGGTATTCCATATTTATAAGTTGTTGGCATTTAGAAGAAGAAGAAACTTTGGACATATTGTTCACCTAAGGAGAAAGGATTTGGTTTCCTTGGTTTTGCAATAAACATGTCTTCCGTGTCAAGTCAGAGAGGTCCATGAGTATTAGTGTTCTCTAGAAACATAAACTACATCTATGAATCAAACCATGAGTTTTAAGTTTTGTATTGGTTTTACATAATATTATCAAATTTTATTGATAATTACGTGTAAGCTTTAATGGAAAGTTTTCTTATACAATAAGATACAAGAGAATGCAACTATATTGTTGCTTGCTCAATTTACATATTTTTCTTGATAAACATTTATGCATATTCTTGAAGGTAGATGTTTACTTGAGACTCGACTTCCATACGTTTCACTCTGAATCGGGTGCTTTTTCAAAATTTACGCCAGCATTCCTTACAAAAACAGAAGATAAATATGGTTAATGATAAACGCTAAATGGTAACGAATGGTGCACTGATTGACCCATGTTCTTTAAATCTTTGTGTTAACGAGACGAATTTTGAAATTATAAACGGAGTCGGAAAGATTGGTTTTTCTCCCAAATTTTTTAACGTTAAAGAATAACAGAAGAAGGAAATAAGACGAATGTTACCTGAATTTGCTCGTAGCCCAATCGGCCCATGTTCTGGCCCCTTGAGCAGCCTCTCCGGCGCTGCTTTTGAAACTCGATGCTGCCGCCTCCGCCGCAAGAGTCACCTCATTGGCCGTCACTTTCACCGGTGGCTCTTCCGCAGAAACCCTTGTCACGACCAACAACACCATGAAGATTATTGCAAAGAAATTTACTTTTTCCATTTTAGTTTGCACGATTTTTTCTTCTACTCTCTATTAATATTTAAATGATTATTGTACTATTGATTAGGATTTTTGTTTTTAGATAAATTTTCGCTAGATTGAATTGTGTTGACAAAGAATCTGAACTACTTATAGGAACACCAGAGCGATTTAAGGAGAGGAACACAATTTTGTCGTTATTGATATTTTTAACTTATCGAATCTAAAATTTTAGTATATATCTTTTCAGCTATTTTTTTGACACTAAATAATAATTACATCATCATATAATTTCAGTGAAATTGTTTCCTTTTGTAAATAAGACACACGTGTTATTGAAAAACTGAAGCGAAAAAAATTCAAAAGTACTTTAAACGAGAATACAATTTTAAAACCGTACCATTTTAATCACTAGGTGCGTATCCTCGTTGATGGAAGTGTGATTTATCATGGATGCGAAGATGGTGTCCTTTGAAGTGGTGTTTTGCATGTGAATATTTGTTATTTCATACGTTTTTGGTGTGGTAAAGAGTAGTTGTAAATTTGTATGTTATCTTTTGTTTATGACTGATCCTTTAGCAGGTGAATAGTCGAAGTTTGGTATATTTTGAAATATTGTATACTATTCTTATCTTGGTAGTTATATACAGTGGCGGACCCAAGATTAAATTTTACCTGGGTCAAACCATGTAAAAAAATTAATGGTGTCAATTGTGGGATTTGAAACTGGGTTTAGGGGTGTCACAGAGGGACTTCAACCAACAGAGCTGTTGATATTTACATAGTAATTCATACAAAACATATATTTATCCAAATTTAAGGAATGTCATATGCAACCCCATCCTCTTAAGTGGGTCCGCCACTGGTTATATATGTGTTTTTTTAGTAATTTGTAAATTGTCGTAGAAACCAGATTTTAGGAAAACAAAGACCTATAGAAATAATTTTAAAATAGTTTGTGTGACTACCAAATAATTGTCTTACTGTTTTTGTAACTTAATATTTATGGGTTTTAAAGGAAATTATATGCACTATTTTGAATGCTTGGCGTTAAAATATTTGTGATTACGTATAAATAGAACTGTTGATGGTTTTCATTTATCCTCGTTTTAGTTTTTGAACTATTAAATAGACGTAAATATATATGATATATACATTAGCAGTATTATGACTGACTTTTTTTTCTTTACCGTAAGTTGCCAAAGAGTTGTTGTAGTTTGTGAAGTTATTGAAACTGTGCAGTGGATGTGAGTAGAATTGTATATCATGTGTTTTGTGGTGTTTTTTTTGGTAAACCTTTGATCGCTTTGTGTGGCTAGAACTGGTTACGTTGTGGTGAGTTTATGAATTTTTTACTTTTAGTGTTCAAATGACTTATCTCGAAGGTATGATTATATGTTTGCTGTTTCTCTGAATTTATTTGAAAAAAAATGTTTGTGGTTTTATATATGTTACAGTTAGTTTATTGTTTTTGTGGTTTTTTGGGTGCGAGGGACTGCTATTTTAAATATTGCGGAGTTTGCAAGTGAAATTACATCTACTATAAAATTTTAAAATAGAAAAGGTTTACATGTCTTTATTTTAAATGTCTTTCTTTTTTAGGCTGTAATCTTCACTAGATTTTTCACCCGCATATCCGTGCGGGTAGATTTTCATTTTATAAATATATGACAGATACTATCGCAAAACTTTCAAAGATATAATTTATATTTTAGTATTATATATTGTGTAAATCTATAATGTTATTGGTTAAGTTTCTTATTCGATATTAATAATGTATAATGATTTGTTTTATACATTTTACTTTATTATTAATTGTTATTATATATTAATATATATTCGAGCTTGGTAAAATAAATTCATAGTATGAAATAAACAAATTGAGAATCTCCTTCATTTTTTTTTTAATTTTTACAGACTGAATACAACACATTTTCAAATTTTATTTAGTTACTATAGAACTGATATTTTCTTAGCATAATTTATATTTCTATATTATTTATTTTAGTATATTATGGGATTTTATAAGTAAATAGATTATAATAATACTGTATTATCAATTATGAAATCAATCACTGCATTAATTTAAAAATATTTTAAAATTTTATTAAGATTTTGTTAGATTTTTCCAACATATTTTGTTATGAATAAAAATAAAATTTAAATTTACAGTAAAATTTAGAGAAAAAGACTAGAATAGCACCAAACCAAGTTTTTGTTCCCAAAGTAGCACTCAAAGCTCAAAGTCACAAAAATATGTTTCATTAAAGTGGTAAATATACACTTATACCCCTTGGGTTAATTAATCCAAACCTTAGGGTTTAGAGTTAAGGGGTGGGGTTTTGGAATTAGGGTTTAAAATTTTATAAAAAATAAATACTAAAATAAAAAATAAAAATTTTAAAAACAGTTTCAAAAAGTATTTTTTAATTATAAAAAGAAAATTTGAAAAAAAAATAAAAACAATTTTGAAAAAAAAAAATTCAAAAAAAATTATAAAAATTTCGAATCTGAAAACATATAATCTGAATCTATAAAAAAAAAGGGCAATTGTCAATAATAGCACCTTTTGAAGTTTATGTCTCAAAAATAGCACTAGAAGGAGAAAGTCACAAAAATGACATTCATTAAAGGGTAAAATATCCCTAATACCCTTGATTTAAAATTAAATAAATAAACAAAAATAAAAAAATAAAATTAAAAAAATGAAAAAAAGAATTTTTTTATAGTTTCAGATTATATGTTTTCAGATTCGAAATTTTTATAAATTTTTTTTTGAAACTTTTTTTTTCGAATTTTTTTTAATTTTTTTTTCAAATTTTCTTTTTATAATTTAAAAATACTTTTTGAAAAAGTTTTTAAATTTTTTATTTTATTTTAGTATTTATTTTTTATAAAATTTTAAAACCTAATTCCAAAACCCCACCCCTTAACTCGGTTTGGATTAATTAACCCAAGGGGTATAAGTGTATATTTACCTCTTTAACGAAACCTATTTTTGTGAATTTGAGCCTTGAGTGCTACTTTGGGAACAAAAACTTGGTTTAGTGCTATCTTAGTCTTTTTCTCAAAAAAAAATTCATTTTATTTATTTTTATTTATTTATTTAATTTTAAACCAAGGATATTAGAGATATTTTACCCTTTAATGAATGTCATTTTTGTGACTTTCTCCTTCTAGTGCTATTTTTGAGATATAAACTTCAAAAGGTGCTATTATTGACAATTGCCCTAAAATTTATTTATTAATATATATATATAATTTATAAGATTTGTTAGAAATGTTATATATTAAATATATTAACTTAAATAATCAAATAGATGTAATTGATGAAATAGGCCTAGTATGAATTTTTTATGGTATTTCTTTTAATAAAAATGATATAGAATATAATTATAAAATTTGAAAAATAGCATACACTTTTATTTTATTTTGTTTTATAATAAAATCTTATTTAAATTAATGTATAATAGTATATATTATTAATTACGAAATTAATCAATGGTATTCATTTAAATAAAATATTTAAATTTTAAAAAGATTTTGTTAGATTTTTTCTCAATATTTTGTTATAACTAAAGATAAAATTTAAATTTACAGTTAAAATTGATTTATTATTAATATCTTTATATATTTAATAGATTAATGTACATAATTAAATAAATATAATTAATGAAATGGACCTAATTATAAAGCTGCTATGATTTTTTTTATGGTAGATAAAAATGATACTTCTAAAAAAAAAAAAAAAAAAAAAAAAAAAAAAAATAAAATGATACTTCTATTTTAATAGAGAAGATTTCTTAAGTCAGAGAGAGTAAAAAAATCTTGTTTACATGACTCACGTTTATGCATTATTGACGTTAAACTTTACTGATCTATAAAGTTGGGGACATTGGTAATTAACTAAAGACACGTTCACGCTTCCTTTATTATATAAAGTCATAGTGAACGTACGGTGATTGAAATAATTTACAGCAAATCATAGAGACAACCAAAGTTTGAAATAGAGGAAACATGTTGAATAGACAATTGAAATGAAATGAAAGCTAAGTGGGATTGAAATGTAAAAACGTCTTCACTGATTGATGATACAGTGAACGTACGGTGATTTGGAGTGAAATTGTAAGGAGTCAACGTAGATGAAAAACATATTCATTGCCAGCTAGCTCCTCAAGACATCTTGGTAGCTCCATTTCCTCACCGCTACTCATCTGAATTAGGTTGGGGTTTGTGGGACTTCAGAATAAACAATTATATACAATCATCTGAACTATGAAAGAAAAACGTACCTTTTTGATGAGTTTCATCGTCTCTCTGTCGAAGACCACAAAATGGCACTATCCACGGAACCTGGATCTGGAGGACGTGAATTGTTAGCATATATTTAGTCCTGAACGAAAAACCTGATCTGCAAATCCAATAGATATCACATAATTCAGGTACTATGTTGAACAACTGAAAGGAAAAAATATAAAGAAAAATTGTATGTTTATATTGGTTGGTGATGGATCTAACTCGAGCGAATACTTTGAGTTCATTGAAAGCAACAACCTGTTCAGAAAACAATAGATTAATTAGCAATGGCTACAGCTTTATAATCAAATAGATCACAAATCGTCAATGAAGGAGACTGGAACCAGCATCAGAAACTTACAACATAATTTTCTGCATCCTCTATCCCGAATAAAGTGAAGAACGGCATGGGAGGTTTTTTATAGCAACTTATATAACCATCAAGTGCAAGAAAAAGGTAAACATGTTAAGATAAAGGCTAAATAGCTAATTCTATCAGGCAAGATTCAACATCGAAAAATACCTTTGATATAAACCTTCTTGCAAAATAATCAGTCTGAAGTCATCAGTCTTGACAAAGCGACCACATGCATAAAGCCACATACATTGCTGACGCTCCCACGACGTCTATCACCCCACCCCCGCCACAACCACTACCAGCACCTCAAAATAGGCCACCATGCCAGCTGTTGTTAACCCCCAAAGCATTTCCTGTAATATTTTTTTCCATCTCACCAATGATTTACTATCAGTTAGTGCAACTTATGACAGCTTTTAAAACACAGCCCAATAAAGGGAAGCATAATCTTGCTGAGACCAAGGATATAAAGAAAACTTGTATAATATTGATGTTTGAGAAATGGAAACCTTTCATCGGCCTTAGTCCCCATTTTTTTCCGCTCCTCTTTAGCCACGCGTCTACTATCACACAGACAGATCAGCACTGATTGATAAAACATTGCAGATGATCTCACTTATACTAAATTTTTGAAATATTGTTATCAATTAATCAACCAAAATAAACCTATTCACAACCAATTCCCCATTTAAATTTCTCAAACATTCAATTGTGGCCTGAATATCACAGAGAAATTTCAATCAAAAACGTTTTGAAAATCCTATAGTCACAGTACTAATTCCAAATATTAAAAGAAGGAATTAACATACGGAAGGTCAGTTGTTTAATGTTGAGATCTATATTACCTCTAAGATTCGATCGAATGTTCTCTCCACCGCTTTGCACCACGACTCCACTTTCTTCCATAACCGGTCTGAATACTTTGGAGTTCTTTGACCTCTCTCCTGACTCAAATATGTCTTCTTCCTTCCAGAATCAAACGGCCAGTCCAGCTGCATAGGTTGCTCCAAATATTTTGCATTAACTAAAACGTTTGTCAACATGGTTTTTAAGTTTAAATATAAACTTACCTCCAAATATTTTTGGGTTAACAGTAGTGTCCACCATGACAGATTGGGTTCTCTCAGCTGGGGGGTTAGGAGACCACTAAACATTGATGCAACATGTGAGTATTAAAAACTTATTACAATAAGGGTGTAATGGTGGAAAGCAATGGAAAATTAGAGTCATTGGTGGACTTGCGGGTCAATTAATTTAAGAGTTCATAAAAGACCAAAGATCCATAAGCGTAGTGATAACTTGAACAATTAATCATCTGCTATTGTTGAGAATGGAACCCAAAGCATAAAAAGCAAGTAAAAGGCTAAGCGTACCAAAGACGGAAGGGATAATGTTCCTGACGATATTGAGATAAGGATCACAGAGATCTCTAATGGCAGACAAAGCCTGGCGATCCCAAGGAATGTTGGGGAACCAATTCAGCAAAACTCTAACCATCAGTACACTGTAGATATCTAGCCACTTGGATAAACCGGCCGCAACCACCGTCAACGGCATGTTGAGATAACCAGCAGGACGGTCGCGAATCGACACAAAAAAAGAAGAAGCAAAGGACCGGCAAGGATCGCGAGGGTCGTGATTGATTTGATTGAGTCGGAGAAGGGAAATTGAGAAGATGGTTTAGCTAAGAGTGTTGGAGATGTGGAGGAGGCTGCATTAAACAATAACATTTATTGGACACATAAAGAGAAATACGTTGAACAATAGACAAGGCTAAGAGTTTAGAGACGAATCCATTGTCTTTGCAGTGAAAGATTAGAGGAAACGGCGCGGATGGAAGAGACGAACTACGATGATACCGAATATACCAAAATGATTGAACCGAGGCGGAGATCCGAAGTCGGAAAAAAAAAATGAATGAACAAACCAAACATGTACCCCACAAACTTAAACATATGTCCACGTGGACACCTTTAGGAGAGGCTCAAAACTCTCCTATTATAATATAGATATATATTTAGGAAAACTACACTTACTTATAAAATGTCTAAACTAACCTAATTTGCCAATTTGGGCTGTATAATAATTTTCATATATATATTAAATATAGAAATGAACAAGTTATCTTCCATATTTTATTCAAATTTCTTAATTTAAAAAAAATTCTAAAAAAATTACATTTGAATTTCCAAAATGATTTTTTTTTTTGAATCTTTAACTTATATAGAATATTGAAGTTAATGATTATGGATTTTTTTATTTTTCATCTTTGTTTATCATAAACATTATAGATGGTCTGACTGGTTCAAACGTAGCGGTTGCGATTGCGCGTGGTTGTGGTTTCTAACAGTTTTAAAAGATTAGTACGACTGTTTATGCGGCTAGAAATTGGTGTGTTTGTGCGGTACTTATGACTGGTTAACTACCAAATGCAGAAGTGGTTAAATAATAAATTAAAAATATTACATTTACATTTATAATAATTATAGAAAAAAATTATTGTTAAATTTTTTAATATTAATTAAAATATAATAGATATATTTTAGTATTTTATAATTCTAATTTAAATTTTTTATTGAATGTTTTTATTTTTATATTTATATTCTTTTTTTAAAAAAAAATTATCCTCCTGCAACCGCCCAAACGTTAGCTCGAACCAACTTTTGAATTTATGAGGTAAAAAAGCGGTTTGAAGCGGTTTAGAGCCGGTCTGAGTGATTGTTGCGAAACGCCAACAACCACTATCAACCGCAAAAGTTTTTTTTGCGGGTGGTAGCGGAGAAACCAGTCATACCCTGAGTCAAATGGTAAAGTTTACAACTGTAACTTAGTTATTTTTTTTAAACACCGGTTTGATATTCAATATATTGATGTTGAAGTTATAAAGGAGGAAGTAAAACAGAGCTCTATAAAAGAAAAATAAAACCACTCTGAAAACTAGAAAGCATTAGTGAAAATAGAAAATAAATGGTAAGAGACCCCAATGAGGGATAGAAACACAAGTCCATGGCCGTCTTAGAGCATATCCATGGCATTGTCCTTAAGGATTGTGGTGAGCCACAGGCCCACAACGGACCATTTTGCCACGTACAATAGATATATTATCTCTTATCAGTATCACCGACCATGCAATACTTTCAGAAACTTGGTTTTCTGAAGGAGACACGTGGCAAAAGCACTAATAATCAATACACTTAAGCATGTACTGAAGATCATCAAAGAGGTTGTGGTACTGAGGGTAAAATTCAGGTGAGGATAGAACGTCTCTCAGAGCAGTCAAGGAAAACTCTATGATAATTCGGTGAAAATGGAGGTGCATCATGCTTTTAATGGCCCAGTGGAGGTTGAGGAGTGCAACATGCACTTCATAGCCTAGTTTGGTGCAAGTTCTTCTACTATTGAGTAATGTTTCTCCATGGTGATTGTATAGTATCCAGAAGGAAGCAACATTACATTTCAGGTCTCCTTGTCTTGGTTTATGCCAAACAGAGGTATGAGTAGAGGGTCTCACGACAGCAGGGTTAGTAGAGGGTGTAACGGCATCATGGTTAATAGAGGGTGTTTCTTGGTAGTTAACCTGAATCCACAAGTTTGCATCCTTCCTGGCTTTGCTCAAAATATCTAAAGGTGAGGTTTGAGCTTTTTCAAAGAGAAGAGTGGTTTTGGCTTTCCAGAGATGCCAAAGGACCCATGGGAAGGTTCTTCGTAACCTGTAGTCGGTGTTTTTTCTCTTGCTAGTCTTCAGTAGATGATGAAAGTTAATTAGGAAGACCGAGTTTTGCGAGAACCCCACTGGTGGTAATGGAGCCTAAGGAGTCCCATATGTTTTGTGCTAAGAGACAAAAAAAGACATGACATATTAGTTTCGGAGTGATGCCCACAAACATCACAGGTTGTGTCCAGATTGATGCAATGAAATTTTAGCCTTTCTTTAACAGCCAATGCTCCAGAGACCCCTTCATAAGAAGTGGCAGAGTTTTGCAAATGTCTTTGTTCTCTTCTTTCTTTTATAAAGTTAAGGAGTTTGATTTTGAAACCACTAAAGATCTTTGGAATATTGAGATATACATACTTTCGTCACCTTCAGTCTCGACACGCAAAATGCCTTTGTTCTCTTCTTTCTTATCTTCGTTAACCAATGAGCCAACGTTAATTGAAGATTTTGAGAAGTTAATGGTTTGTCTAGAGGCTGCCTCGTAGTTTCCTAAGATGGTTTTTAGCTCAGAGCTTTCCTCCATTGAGGCTTGACACATTAGGAGGATGTCATCAGTGAACAAAATGCGATGGAAAACTGGATATGAGTAAAAATGTATACCGCAGACGATATGAGACCACTTTGGTATACTTTTAAGCAAAAGTGGCCTCACGGTATAAATTATTTTGTATCACCTTTCAAATTCAACTGGGATATGAGTGGAAAAATGTAAACTTGAACTTTCAAGTGTATTTAAGCAATCTTTGGGCAATACTTAAACACAAACATTATCAGTGATGCTAAAATATACTTTAATGATTAATCACTTGAAACTCAA
This sequence comes from Brassica napus, assembly GCF_020379485.1. Taxonomy (NCBI): domain Eukaryota; kingdom Viridiplantae; phylum Streptophyta; class Magnoliopsida; order Brassicales; family Brassicaceae; genus Brassica; species Brassica napus. The sequence goes on along the minus strand of NC_063441.1, from coordinate 3,933,447 downwards.
GTCAAATAGTATCCTATCTTTGTATATACTTACTATCAACTATAGTAAAAAGTGATTAATCCTTTTCTTATTATTAACTATATTCAATGATCCACCTTTGGGTGATCTCCTTGAACATATAAAATAAAATAATTGATCACTAAAGCTTTAATGTCGTTTTTAGCATCTCTTAGATCATGATCAATTATCCTACTATTATCTTTTAATATTTATAAGTAAATAACAAGGCCACTTTGGTGACTAACATGTTATAAACTATACAAACATTAAAACACTAATAGGTATATTTCTTTTAATATTATGTTAATTTTTCATAACATAATTTTTTTTAAAAGATTGTGTTAATATTTCATAACATGTATTACCTATTATTAAAATGCAGCGGAAGCATTTTAAATTAACATCTACTTTTTATGTTATAAATTAAGTAACCCTTAACCGTATAGAACACTTAAACCATATAAACCATCGGTTTATAAACATATCCATTATCTAAATAATGATTTATAATTGCATCCTTTCATAATGCACTTCGTCATTGAGTTGATTTAATAATTTTAGTTGAGAATCATAAGCTGGAGATTAAGTAAAGAGCAATGAAATGGCTTTCTTTGGATAGATCGAGGGAAAATCTGATGCTTCATGTAGCCTCTTATGCTTAGACGTATGACAAGAGATTCTCTCATCCCACAGAGCTGTTGTAGTGTTGTGCCGGTAGCGAGAAGGAGTATTAAGTTCAATGAAGACCAATTAGGAGATCATCAAAAGACTGTGCGAAAGTTTTCCCTTGAGACTCTATGTTCTGTTATGAAACGTATTGCATTGCCCTTTACCTTCCAAGATACATGGACAACCGAGATAAACCACAATGTTCAAGAGATGGTGGGTAGATATTAATAACTGGATCTAAACAGAGTAGCAGGAATCATTCATTGCCAAAGAGCAATCAATAGAAGAGGGTGTCTAAGCGAGACTGGTGAAGGTGGAAGAAGAAGAAGATCGTAATGGCGGAAATTGAAACATAAAAGATACTTTTTGTAATTGGTAATATGGTTTCAAAAGCCTTGAAGTTTAAAGGCTTTAAGAAAATCCTAAGCCTTCGTAAGTTATTTTTATCCAGTCAGATTTATTGATTTTAAAGTCTTTTTTAATTTCTTATTGATAAACCCTTCTAAAACACTTATAGGAGGTGTTATTGAATTGAGAATTATAGTTTGATTGTACTTCAAACAGACTCAATTCAAACAGACGGATCATGATTCGAAATCTAAACTACGATAGAGAGAATTCTATACTGGTATGGGATTTAGGGAGTAGACCCTCACCTTTGCCACAGGTTCTAAAGAACCTGAGAAGCACAGAATAGCCCTTGATGGCTCTATCACAGCAACTCCGAAAGTCTGAAAATAAATGAGTATGATGATTCTGCCAGAACTGAACCCAAGAGAAAACAGATGCATAACTCAAGAACTGACCGTTAACTTTTCAATCCCTCCGGTCCGAATGTAGCCCTAGATGTCCTATATCCGTAGCCACCGGTTTTACTCCGATCGGACTCCATCTGATTAATCAAATTAGCTTCGTCTCCAGACTGGTCGCAAACGTAGACTGCACCAACACCTCTCACGAAAACAAGCTTAACTCTCAGAAAATAACTTGGAATGACAATCCGCTTCTTGGAGATGATAGATAAAGAGTTAACTACTTACTGACAAAATTCCAGACTGAAATATTTTGATTAGGCTGACCATTTCACCTTTACGCTGAGACTGGTCGGAACTGTCTCTGCAGCGCAACAGCTTAAGCTTATTCTTGCCCAAGAAACAACAGCAATAACTTTTGCTTCACAACTCTGATCTCGATTTTGTTTGCTTCTACAGATTCCTGGAAACGAGATCTATCCCAAGAGACATGGCGCACACCCTAGAATCCCCTGCACCGTACTAGAAACCTCTCGCAAAACCACTCCTTAGCCATGTATCTGATGGTAACGGTTGGTGATCGGGGGTGAGTAGCGACAGTGGAGCAAGCAGGTGTGAGATCACGATCTCTCTAGCTTGGATCCTGACGGTGGTTTATGACAACTACGGCAGCAAGCGGATCATGGCGGTGCAAATCTGTGGCTAGTTGTGATGAACGTGACGGCTCCGGCGCGGTAAGGAATCTCCGGCTCTGCCTTGGGTCAACATGATGAGAGAAGAACGTGAACATGACGTGAGATGGTTAATATGAAGAAGAAGATAACGATGAAGAATGGCTGCGATGGTGATTACGGCTAGGTCAAATGAGAGGAAGGGAGATGCGTACAATGATATATATATTGCACGATTTGACCAAGAAGTAAAGAGGATGGTTTAAGTTGTAATTAAAATTGTAATTAAACCAAACCAAACCGATTTTGATGAACCGGGTCGTTACAGCTTGCATCGAGGCCACTACTTCTAATTCTCTCTAATGATCGCATATAATAATCTAAAGGCCAATGTAGAATACTTTCTAGTGGAGATATTGTCATATATTTGGTTGTATATTTTCCTATATGTGATAAGGATTGTTTCCTTATACGACAAGGCAAGGAAATATGTTTCACCGCCTTAGTCTTTGTATAAATATGGGATCGTATGATGTTAATAAAAACAAGTTGGTTGATTATCAAAACCTACATGGTATCAGAGCATTGATACGATTGAAGAAGTTACAAATCGATCTTTGCAAAGATTCTGAGCAAGCTTCGCTATGTCGGATGATCGTGAGTTGGCCCAAGCCAACCCAAAGAAAGATGAAGTTGTGTCGGTCTCGCCGTATACGCTATACGCTGCTGACAACCCTGGAGCCGTGATCTCGTCGGTTCGTTTGAATGGAGAAAACTACAATGAATGGTCTTCGGAGATGTCGAATGCTTTTCAAGCAAAACGAAAGTTAGGTTTTATCAAAGGAACCTTGGTGAAGCCGGCTGAAACTAGTCCAGATCTTGAGAATTGGTTGACAGTCAATTCTATGCTTGTTGGGTGGATCCGGGCTTCCATCGAGCCAAAGGTGAAGTCCACAGTTACGTACATCACAGATGCACATCAGCTTTGGGAGAATCTGAAGCAACGTTTCTCGGTGGGAAACACAGTGAGAGTGCATCAGATAAAGGCGCAGCTCGTTTCGTGTAAGCAGGATGGCCAGTCCGTGTTGGACTATTTTGGAAGGCTCTCTACATTGTGGGAAGAGTTGCAGATGTATCAGCCTGTTCACACATGTACCTGTGGAGCTGCTGCTGCCATCGCTGGTGAAAGAGAGCAAGAGAAGATTCACCAGTTTGTTATGGGTCTTGATGACTCACGGTTTGGAGGAATCTGTACCTCAATTATTGGTCAAGATCCTCTTCCCTCTCTTGGCGAGATTTACAGTAAAATAATAAGAGAGGAACAACGCCTTGCGTCAGCTCGTGGACGTGATCAGCAAGAAGCAGTCGGGTTTGTCGCACGACAAACACAGTCTGATGAAGTGTCTCGTAAAGGCCAGCAGTTGAGTTCAACCGAGACGCAGAGCAGAACAGAGAACACAATTCTTAAACCCAGATTGTTGTGCTCGCATTGTGGAAGAACTGGTCATGAGAAACGGGATTGTTATCAGATAGTGGGCTTTCCGGAGTGGTTTCCAGAACGTGGTGCAGGGCTTGGACAAGGTAGTGGTGGTCGTGGAAGAGGAGGCCGTAGTGGTGGTCGTGGTCGTGGACGAGCTTGTGCGGCTCATGCTACGAGTTCAAACTCGTCGGAATTTCCTGATTTTACATCTGATCAGTGGAAGATCCTTACACAAATGATTCAAGAGAAGTCTGGAGCCAATGCTGCAGATAGACTGTCTGGTAAGAGTAAACTGGGTGATGTTATTCTCGACACAGGTGCTTCGCACCACATGACAGGTTTATTGTCGCTTTTGACGAACGTTGAGCCGATTTCTCCATGCTCTGTCGCTTTTGCTGATGGAGGAAAGACATATGCGATGAGCTGGGGATCTCTTGCGCTCTCGTCTAAAATAACGTTGTCGAGAGTTTTATATGTTCCAGACTTAAATTGCACTCTGATTTCTGTAGCAAAGTTGTTGAAACAAGCGAGTTGTTTTGCAATGTTTACTGATACAGTTTGCGTCTTGCAGGACCGTTTTTCGAGGACGCTGATTGGAACCGGTGAAGAGCATGATGGTGTGTATTACTTCACAGACAGAGTCTCAGCAAAGAGTCACCGAGTCAGTGGTATTTCCGATCAGGCTTTGTGGCATCGGCGTTTGGGGCATCCGTCTTTCTCAGTATTTAAGGATTTGGCTTTGTTTTCTGGTTCTTCTAACTTAGCTGGCTCTAGTCCATGTGACATTTGTTTTAGAGCTAAGCAAACTCGAGAAGTTTTTAATGATAGTTCAAATAAAACGTCAGAATGTTTTTCTCTTATTCATGTCGATGTTTGGGGTCCATATCGAGTGCCTTCTTCTTGTGGTGCAGTGTATTTTCTTACCATCGTCGATGATTTTTCTCGAGCAGTGTGGACTTATCTGTTGCTTGAAAAATCAGAAGTCAAGGTTGTCTTAAAACAGTTCCTTGCTTATACTGAAAAGCAGTTTGGGAAGTCGGTTAAAACGGTTCGCAGTGACAACGGTACCGAGTTCATGGTCTTGTCATCTTACTTTAAAGAAAATGGCATCATTCATCAGACGTCTTGTGTTGCAACACCACAGCAAAATGGAAGGGTTGAAAGAAAACATCGACATATTTTGAATGTCTCTCGAGCACTCATGTTTCAAGCTAACTTGCCGATTAAGTTTTGGGGCGAAGCTGTTCTTACCGCTGCATATTTGATAAATCGAACTCCGACCTCTGTACTTAAAGGAAGAACTCCTTATGAAGTCCTTTATGGAGTGCAACCAGATTATAAACTGTTGAAAGTCTTTGGATCAGCCTGTTACACGCACAAGATGAATCGAGACAAAGATAAGTTTGGTCAAAGAAGTCGGTCATGTATATTTGTTGGCTATCCTTTCGGCAAGAAAGGATGGAAAGTGTATGATGTTGAACGTAACGAGTTTCTGGTTTCTCGAGACGTCGTGTTCCGGGAAGATGTGTTCCCGTTTGCAGAGTCAAAACTTGACCAGCCTGCAGTGCCATCGTCGGATGTGATTCTTGATGAGGACTGGGTCGTGGGTCTTGATAACAGGGGGAGCAGTCAAGTGTCTCCTGCAGTTGATACAGATGAACAAAATGTTGCTAGTGTTGAAGCAACTGAAACTGAAACTGAGTTGCCTTTACCAGAAGCAGAGCTCGTTGAGAACTTGGGCTCGCCTCTGGCCAGTGAGACCTCCGAAAATCTTGGTAGAGGACGCAGAGAGAAGACACAATCGGTCTTGTTGAAAGATTTTCTTCTCTACAGTGCCGCGAGCACGCCTAATACACATCATGCTCTTCCCAACTCCAACATGTTGTCCTCGTCTAACGATCCAGGTATTCCTCTTTATCCTCTGTCAGACTGTATAACTGATGAACAATTCTCACCAGGTCATCGGGCTTATATGACTGCGATCACAAGTGCACAGGAGCCTAAACACTTTCAAGAAGCTGTGCGTAGTAAAATATGGGATAATTCTATGACAGTGGAGGTTGTGGCGCTTGAGGATAGTCACACTTGGGACATTACTGATCTGCCTCCGGGAAAGGCAGCTCTTGATAGTCTGTGGGTCTATAAGATAAAATACAATTCTGATGGGACCATCAAAAGACACAAATCTCGATTGGTGGTGAAAGGTAATAAGCAGGTCGCAGGAGCAGACTATAATGAGACGTTTGCTCCAGTCGTTAAGATGACCACAATACGCACTCTTCTGCGTCTAGCTGCGGCAAAGAAATGGGAAGTCTATCAAATGGATGTGCAAAACGCTTTTCTACATGGCGACCTTGAGGAAGAAGTTTACATGAAGCTCCCACCAGGTTTCCGTCATACACATCCTGGTAAAGTGTGTCGCCTGAGAAAGTCTTTGTACGGACTTAAACAAGCTCCGCGGTGTTGGTTTAAGAAACTTTCAGATGCACTTCTTAAATTCGGTTTTGTTCAGTCATATGAAGATTATTTGCTGTTCTCTTACTCGTGCAAGGATATTGAGATACGAGTACTGATTTATGTTGATGATCTTCTCATTTGTGGTAATAATTTACATATGGTGAAGCATTTCAAAGACTACTTGGGTAAATGCTTTGCGATGACAGATTTGGGAAAATTAAAATATTTTCTTGGTATTGAAGTGTTGAGAGGTCCAGAAGGTATTTTTCTTTGTCAACGCAAGTATGCTTTGGATATAGTCACAGAGACTGGAAATTTAGGTTGTACACCAGCTCACACACCTCTTGAGCAGAATCATCAACTTGCTAAAGCAGAGGGACCAACACTTGCTGATCCGACTAAGTACAGGCGGCTTGTTGGTAGGCTGATATATCTTCTGAATACTAGGCCTGAGTTGTGTTATTCAGTCCATATTCTTTCGCAATTTATGAAGCATCCGAAAGAGGCTCATTGGCTTGCTGCACTTCGTGTTGTGCGGTTTCTGAAAGGGACGTTGGGTCTGGGAATTCTGCTACAATCCGACCCTGATCTCACGCTCTCAGTATACTGCGATGCAGATTGGTCATCTTGTCCTCTTACCCGAAGATCACTCAGCGCTTTCGTGGTTATGCTTGGTGGATCACCTATTGCGTGGAAGACTAAGAAGCAGCGAGCTGTGTCACATTCTTCTGCCGAAGCAGAGTATAGGTATATGGCAACAGCATTACGAGAGACGAAATGGATTCGAAAGCTTTTAAAAGAACTGGGTCTTGAGCAGTTTACTCCTACTCGTTTTTTTGTGACAGTAAGGCTGCGATTCACATAGCTGCCAACCCGGTCTTTCACGAAAGAACAAAACATATTGAGAATGATTGTCATTCTGTGAGAGATGCAGTTCAAGAGAGGATCATCGTCACTCAGCATATACGCACGGATTCGCAGATAGCAGATATATTAACTAAAGCACTTGGACGGGTTCCATTTCAAAAGTTAGTATCCAAGTTGGGCATTCAAGATTCTCCTGCTCCAACTTGAGGGGGAGTATTGGAGATATTGTCATATATTTGGTTGTATATTTTCCTATATGTGATAAGGATTGTTTCCTTATACGACAAGGCAAGGAAATATGTTTCACCGCCTTAGTCTTTGTATAAATATGGGATCGTATGATGTTAATAAAAACAAGTTGGTTGATTATCAAAACCTACACTTTCTAATATCATTAAATCAAAGTTCTTACTTTTTTGTTCGGATTATAACGAGACAAGATTTGTAACAAGACAGCATATTAGAGAAAACTCCGACGAGGTTGAGAATGGAACTATGGCTTCAAAGTCAGAAGCTATGGTACGTCCGATTAAACTTGAGTTTAGGGTTAGAAGAGGTGAGAATTGGTTTTGAGGATTAACGGAGAATCAACTTCACCGAATTTGTCTACGTCTAACTTTATCTGGGCTGGGATTAAAACCTAACCAAAGAGAATCGTAAAGAAAAAAAAATATTTGATAAATTCAAAATCCAAGCTAGAAGTGCTGGATTCTGTTTATGCTTATTTTTTTATACAAAAGTACACCAAATTCCGCTCAAATTCTATTAAAATCCAATCACTTAGACTATATTTGAGAATTGATTTGTATAAGTGTGATCAATACATTAACTTTCACAAAAAAATAATAACATGGCTTAAAAGAAATATGACATGACATAAATTTAATTGTTACATGTAAAATTACTATATTTAGATTTATGTTTTTGGTAAGATTTCTTAAATATAATAATGATGATTTTCTATATACGGATTTATATTTTTGGAAAAGCTTCATAATATAGTAATAACTAATAAATTTTATATCAAAAATATTTTTTCTCAGAAAATATTCATTTTGGTAAGATTTTATGATACCTAATAACTTTTCTATATCTATTAAAATAATATGTTTTTATATATAAATAATAATAGCAAATATTAAAATTTTACATCAATATATGAATCATATTTTTATTATTAAAATAAGTGTAGTTTAAACTATATTTTATCAACGTATATAAGTTATTTTTATTTAATTTATATATTATTATAAATAATTTATATATTTACAAATAGAAATATTTAAAAATGGTAATTAAATAAAGAATAATATAATAAAGTAACTTTAAAAATTTCAATTATTTTTATCAAAAGTTAAATAATACAAAATTAAAAGGTCAAACTAAACTTGAATAAATCAAACTAAAAACAATTACATTATGGTTTTATTTTTTAAACTAATAAAAGTAAAATAGAAAAACAGAAAATTTTATTTATATATAAAATTTTTAAATATTTTATATCTGCGCATGGCGCAGGAGAACTCCTAGTGGACATTGAAAAACGAAAAAATCGCATAAAAAACCTTCAAAGTGGCAGCCACTTACACTTTAAACCCTCGGAGTATTTCACAAGCGACATTTTTATCAAAAGAAACCTCCACTCTGGCTTACTTGTATATCAAGTCAAAACGATAACCGGCACTGTTCAAAATCGATGACGTGTCAGTTTTCTTTTTTTTTTTTAATTTTTTTAAAAAGTTATTTTATCAATAAAATAAATATTAAAATAAATAATAATATAAAAATTCATTAGAAAATTCAAAAAAAATTACTAAAAATTCACAAAAATCAAAATATTCACCACATTTTTTTAAAATTATTTCTATTAATAAAATAAATATAAAAATACAAAAATATAAAATTCATAAAAAAACAAAACCAATCATAAAAAGTCTATAAAATTCACAAAATTCAAAAATTCACAAAATGTATTTTAAATTATTTTATTGATAAAATAAATATAAAAATAATCATAAAATTTTACAAAAATAAATAATCATAACAATATTTATATTATTTTATTAGTAAAATAATTATAAAATAAGTATAAAATAAGTAAAATATAAAAATCCATAAAAAAATTCAAAACAAATCATAAAAATGCTAGAAATTCATAAAATATTCACCCAAAAAATTAAATTATTTTATTGATAAAATAAATATAAAAATACACAAAATATAAAAAATCATTAAAAAATTCAAAACAAATCATAAAAAGTCAATAAAATTCACAAAAAATAAAAAAATTCACAACGAATATTTTAAATTATTTTATTAATAAAATAAATATAAAAATACCGAAAATACAAAAATTCATAAAAACTTCAAAACAAATCATTCACGAGAATCATTTGAAGATAGTGAATTTTTTCTAATCTGAATTAGAGTAATCATAACCCAGAGACTGATTGCTATTTTAGATTTTTTTTTAATATGTTATGTTCTATGTGTGTGTTGGTTGGATTTGGAAAAGTTCAGGATTGTTAAAGGGAAGAATGTATACTAATGATAGCTAGAGCTTGATTGCATGCCGTATTACCAACCCCAAGCGAGAATCAGTAATTTTGCTCTCGTAGTCTTATCTCACTCTCTCTTTTCGCTAGCTGTAAGCAATTAAATTTTTTTTTCAGAGATTGATTAGAAGAGGTTATAGCTTTGATTTTTTTGCTTTAGATTCTGTGGTTTTATTTTTAGATTTTATTACTGTAGAACTAATTTAAAGTTTAAAAGCACTAAACATAAAACTGTAAAAACATTAATTTCTAAATCAATTTATTTCATTTTCAAGTTTTTGGGCTATAACTTTAGATTTTCTTACTAGAGCTTGATTGCTTTAGTTTTCACTGAAGAGAATATTGGAATTGTATAGAGCACTCATGACTATCACCAATCATTCCCTTGATTTTTTTACATTTTGGCGCAAGTAATTACGCAAGTCACGTGGAATAGTACCACAAATAAGGGCAAATAAGTAATACCATATTAATAACATATGAGCAAGTCACGTGTTCGCACGCTCCTTTTTTCGATATACAAATATATTAACATAAACCACAAGGTAATTTTCTTATTTTATTATAAATATACATTAAATCTATAAATTATACATACATATAACTCTAAATATTATACATATCTATGCAATGGCCATACAAACTGTATAATTAATATAAGTTTGTATATAATCTATAAATTATGTTATGTGTGGAACATTCACATGATAAACTGTATATTCAAGCAGTAATATTTGATCAAGTTTCTTATTGACATTTCCTTTAAATTAATTTATAATTCTCAAATTAACAAAACTTTTTTTAGAACATCAAAATTAATTTCAGGCGTAAAACACGCATCCTTCTATTTGCTTTTAGGAAAACGAACAAGTCTAAAGCATTCACATATTACATGAGCAAAGAATGTGGAATTTTTCTAAATTTGATTCGTTTAAACCGGACCATAATAATGTGAGTAGCTTAAATTAGATATTTTTATTATGTATATATGTAAGAATACTTCTTCTTCTGTTGTAAAAAAAATAGAACACTTTATCTATTTCCTAAATTTTAACTCACCATCAATTCATTTCTGTTATCCACAATGAGGAAATCCCTTCAACTCTTATTCACCTTCTTAACCGTATTCATCATTCTTTCATTAGGTTTGTCTTTATATCTTACTATATTGCATACAATTATTTTATACTAAATTGATTATAATAATTAGATAATTTAAATTATATTTTCAATATATTGTAGACCTCCTGCATTTTTTTTTTACTATATAAAATATAGTATCAATTATATTTTAATGCAAATTCATAAATACCTAGCAAGCTAGAAAATATTGAAACTGAGTCAAACATTTTTGTGTTAAACTAAAAAGGATCAACCTTAAAATATTTTAAGATTTTATTTACTATTTTGATCCATTTTTATTTTTAAATGTATATTTTTTATACATGATGGAGAAATACTGTGATAAAACAATTCTAGATATTTTTGTTTTTATCATCTATTTCTTTACATTTTTTCATGCACATACAAATATTTTAACCAACATTTTTCATAATATGGATGAACTATAGTTCTTATGTAAATTTGTGTTATATTTTGAATAACATAATATATATATATATATATATATATTAAATTTATTATAGTTAATATGTTATGATTTTGCAATATATACAATATTTGTGCTTAAAACTGCAAAAAAAAATTAAAATTAATATGCACGCATTTCTGTAAAATACAAAAATAATTTTTTTCATCAAATAATTTTTGTTTTTGATTTACTAATAAAGTATAGGTGTATTTTTATTTAAAATGCTTAAAACAAAAGTAAGTAAGAATTTTGTTGATATATATTTTTTTATAATTCATAAATAAATATTATCATTATTTTTTCTTTCTTATAAAATTTGAGATTTTGTATCTAACAGGAATGATGATAGATGCACAGAAAAAGGAAACAAAACTATGTCCTTATAAAATCGCACATAACTCAAAGCAATGTTTTCCAATACTATGTCGAAATGAGTGTAAGAAGAAATTCCCACCTAGTGGTAGTGGTGTTTGTTCGGATTCTAAGGGATTTTGTGATTGCAATGCTCCTTGTAAGGGTTCTCGCTAAAGGTTGTGAATGTAATACACAACCCAAAGTCTATATTACCTTTTTAACAATAAATGTCTAAATATTTTGTGTCACTAAAATAAAGTATTATAATATTTGTATCAGATCTGTGGATATATTTATAATAAATAATAATATGAATGTTAAATGAATGCAATTCCCAATAATAAGATTGGACTTTTGTTATAAAACCAATGATCTCCAATGTCATCTCTCCTTGCTAATTCTCTTTCTGTCAATTTCGGATTTTCCAAACCTGCATGAAGTACAAGTTAGAAGTTGGATATGAAGACGAACAACTTGCTTTTGAAATTGACGATATCAGACGAACAAAAGATCATAGAATGAGAGAACCCCACCAAAATCGATTCCTAGAATGAGAGTTCAGAAGCCTGAAGTTTTAAAAATGTGACTCTTGGCTACCAAAAAAGTTTTGCAGAGAAGGTGGAAAAAACAAACATCAATCAATTGAGCGGACTCTTGGAAAAGAAAAAAAACTTCATAAGACGTTTTGCAGAGAGAAAACAGAATCAATTAAGCTGAATAAAATTGAAGTTGTTCAGTATGTTAATGTGTTGACCAAAGGAAGCTACTCTAATTTAAAACCATATACATGCCATTTATGTATGTTTTGCTTGAGGACAACCAAAAGGGTAAGTCTGTAGGAGTTGATAAACCATGGATTTTACCCACTTCTAGCCATGGTTTATAGGTGTTTTAAGATATATTTACTACGATATAGAGTCTATTTAGAGAGTTTACAGGTTCATGGACGATTTGGAGGAAAGTGGTGATTTTGGTGTCTTTTGGAGAATTTTGATTGTCTAGCTATGGATGGAGACTATCCCACTGTTATATTGAGCCCATCGTTTGATACATGTTAGCGCTTTGAGTTAGCTTTCCAGTTCCACCGGTTTGAGGTCAATCAGCATTTTATAGAAGAAGTTATGCCCATTTTACTGAAGAGTGGCCAGTCTGCTTCGCGAGAGAAAGCTGTCAAGGAGATGAAGGACTGTCGATCGACGATAATGCCAGAATATGGGCCGAGCATATTTTATGGCCGACTGAAGCCCATAAGCAACCACAAATTACAAGAATACCCTTAGATGACCTAAAAACCTATTTATGTGTTTTCTAAGCCATTGTTGACGGCTACGCTTTCTTTTATTCATTGTTGTTAGTTAGGAGAGAAGGGATGAACTCCTTCAGAGTCCTTTTGGAATTCCATTGGTTTTGGTTTTAATATATCTTGCAATTTCTTCTACGCATCTATGATTTTTGTGACAAACATCATGCATGAGTAGATCCACCTGCTAGGTTTAGGAATTTCTAGGGCTTTGAATGAACTTCTGAATTATATGATTGTTAGGATATCTAAAGATCTCTACATCAGGATATATTGTAATATTAGGATCTAGAGTAGTTGAAAAATCTCGAGAGTGTGACTAAATGCTTGAACCTAGAATCATAGGACAATTGAGAGGCACAAGAGTGCAATCAAATAACGGAACCTAAATCCTGTTGGATTAGACACCTAGGCGCATACTAGCATTGGTCTAGGAATCTAGTTGAACATAATCGATCAGATCGATAACGCTTGCCTAAGGCAGCGTCGATCGACGCTCATAACGTAGCATCGATCGATGCTCATACCGTAGCATCGAATGATGCTCATACCATAGCATCGATCGACACTCATACCATAGCATCGATCGATGCTCGATCCGTGTTGGCATACGAGTGCTGAAACACTGAACTTAGTCAATAGATTAGACTCACAGTGAGAGCTGGTTTTCTTTTGCATTAGATATCGAGTTCTAGAATCAAGACTTAGCATCTATAGACTAGAGTTCTAATAACCTGAATGAAACCCTAAGTCTAGTAACCATCTTTCCATCAAACAACCTCACTATTATTTACCGAACAACTACCTTGTTCACCTTGCTTAGCTATATTTACTGTTTTATTATTCATTGCTTAATACATTGTTTGACCTAGCATAGTCTAAATCTAAAGTCTTGCAGCAGAACTTTTGATTCCTCAAAAGCAAAGGATCTCTTAGGCTACGCTCCTGTTGTGCCACTTCAGGTTTACACAAACTTCTTTTTTCATTAGAGACATATAGATCGATATAATCATTCTGTTTCGGTGCCAGTAATCCGTTTCACTTTCACTAATCTTTAACTACAGGAAGGTATAAAGAGGACAATAGACTCATTCTCACACTTGACGGCTCAAAACCAACCCAAAAAAGAGGGTACGTATTGGTTTAACGTATACCATTGTTTTCCTTTCGTTTTAATTTGTATATTGAAAAGAGTGATTTTTTGTGGCATGGTTGCTATTTGCAGTTAATGATACAGTTCAATGGAAGAAGCAGACACTCATTGCAATAGTCATTCTGATTACTCTCTATATTAACTTTGTTGCAACAACCGGATACTCTGCCATACCAATTGCAAACTTGTTAGCATTGATCATTTTCTTTTTGAGATTTTTCGGCAATAAGAAGAGTGACTAAAGAAGATGACTCCATAGTCCCAATAATCCCAAAAAACAATTGTGTATTACTAATCAGTTTGTAATCAATTTTTCTTTTATATATTTTGTCAGCTTAATTAACAAAATATTAAGTTCCTCAAAGGAAAAAAACATTATGAGAGAATTCCGCGGGAAATCACATTCTTGACCGCGTCGTTATATGATATCCTATAATACAAGCGTTCATATTAATAACCTTCTTGTCTCCAGTGTATTATTATATGATTATCCTAAATAAGTTCCAAAAGGGTCACAGCAACATTGCAGTTGTCTACAGGGATCGTGACTGGCAATGAAGAGGTTGTCTGAGTTATCATCTTGGAGGATGTTATTCAAGAGCTTCTTCAGCTAAACTCAACACCTCTTTTTAGCATTAGAGATTCTAACTGAAGAATCATAAGCTAAATGTTTTTGCTCTGACCCTTGAACATCCCCAACAGGATAATAGTGAAGATGCAGGAGTAACCGATTTACTTATCAATATATACACGTTCCTTTTGTTTAAGACAGCATCAAAATATAATTATTTGTCACATATAAACTCTCCACGCACGGTTTTGTATTCATTACCGCCCAGAGGATGCTATTGCATTTAGAAACTGAGAAGAGATGGAATCTTAAAAGAAAACTTGGTTTATTAAAATAGTTATAAAGAGGGTACATAACTCAAAAGCATAAACGCATAGATAAAAGCACAAAATGACATGCCCATTGCTTTCACCTAACTCCAATGATTGTCTCTGTCTTCTCCTCCTACTTCCTTCTTCTTCTTTTTCTTCCCCTTCTGCTTTCTTCGTTTTCTACTCCTGCTTTCATCTGGTTTATTCTTCCTCTTTTTACCATAAAATTGACTAAAACCATTTTCATCATCATCGTCTTCTTCATCTTCTCCTTTATACACATATGGAACATATATGCTTGAGTTTAGTAGCTTTGGATCCTTAACATTAAGATCCTCAGCATGGTGTGCAGAAGGGTAGAATCTACTACAGTCGTCTAAAAAGACGTAGACTCTACTAGGTTTTTTGGAAGCTTTGTGGTATTCTCCGAAGCCTTGGATTTCAACACGTCGAATGGTGTTCCGTTCAGGATTGAAGTAGTAAATATAAAACGGCTGTTTGGACGTATAATCAGCCATCGACAACACAATTTCACCAGTAGAAATCACTCCAACCACTGAAGCATAATGCGGGAAGAGTTTATCACCCCTCAGAGTGTAGGAATATTTCTACCATTTTTCTTTCTCCACATCCTCTAGAACCCACACACGCAACTCAATGGCATCATCAGTGAGATCATCATAGTAAATCACACCTAACTTACCATTATAGTTTACCAATTCACAAAAGCTTTCCGGATAAAGAAACTTGAACTTCTCAGACCGAATATCAAAGCATGCTATTGCAAAACTAGACTTCCCCCTAATCTTTTCCATACACTGAGACGTGTCACCTAAGTAATACAAAACCCCATTAATGCATACCCCTTCACTCAGATTCTCAAGTCTTAATGAACAATGGATCTTTCTCCACCTCATTCCTTGAGTTCCCAGTGTCATAATTCTGTGATCATTAGGACCACATGGATAAGCCATGTGCAATACCTTGTATTGCTTTTCAACAGGATCAAACCCAAAAAAACTATACGACTTTCTGTACCTTCTGATAAAAGGTAAGATCTCATATCGTCCTGTTTTAGGGTTACAAATTACAGGCACTCCATCGTAACCCGCCTTAACCGACATACAAGAGAAATAGATCAAACCAGAGGCATACCCGCATGCGAACTTTCGGTCATAACGAGGAAAGATCCACCACGTATCGTCTGGAGGGAACTTCATATGAAATTCAGGGGTTAATACAAGAGAAGATGATGGCTTCTCATGTGGACTCATATGCTGAGGCAACGAAAAGAAGCTCCACACACATTTTTTTCGATAGCGAATATGAGACGTGGCTGGGTCGAAGACTTGGTCAGGAACAAATCTTTGAAGTATGGCCGATCAAGTATTGATGCCCATTGCTTGGACACGCAATGAAACCTAGCGATTGACTTTGCTGGCAATCTTGACAATATCTCGTGGCTGAGTTCCACAGGGATAGGATCCGTAGCCATGATCGTTATGCTTGTCTGTGTGAGAGAGAGGGAGGTGTTGAAGTTTATATTAAGACCTAGGCAAACCTAGCTATGTCAAAAGACCTAGCTACCATATGGAAAGCGGCAGAGAAAATATACAAAAAAGTTAGGGCGGCGTTGCTGAATTTCCTTTTCTTACCAAATAAACTTTAATATTTTTTGGATGAAATAAAAAAGAAGAAATATTACATTTTTTTTTCTCAACTGCAATTATACTGTTTCTGTAGCAAAAACTACACATGACTTTTTACTTTTTAGTATTAGCGACAAGTCATATTTACGCCTTGCTAAATGCCGACTTTGTAATCTTTACTAGATTCTAATCCGTATTAAAACGCATGATTATTTTTTATAAAATGGAGTTATAAGAGAAAATTAGACTTTGACACGCGCGCCCGTGTGTCAAAAGAACCGAATACCCGAATCAAAAGAACCGAACCGATCTCGATCCAAAAAAGTAGTACCAAACCCAAATCGAAATTGATTAAATATCCGAATTATTCAAAATTTTATTTTTTGGAGGACCGAAACCGAATCCGATCCGAACCGAGTATTCTGGGTACCCGAATATATCTGAAATGGATTTATATACTTATATATATTAATTATTTTTAGATTTAATATATATAAAAACATCTAGAATATATATGATACTTTTAAGCTGGTTTAAATACTTGAAAATATATACAAATAATCTATAGTAAATATATAAAATAGTAAAAGTATACTTAAAACACCAAAAATACTTAAAATAATTATTGATTCTCTATCCAAATATTTGAACTAAAATAGTGTATATGTTAAGTTTAGGTATCCTTACATATGTTATTCAAATTTATATTTAATATATTATTTTGTTTATAGTTTTTGAGAAATTTAAAGTATATAAATATATAATGAATTTTAAAATTTTAAAAGTAATTTAAATGAGTTATCCGAACTCAAACCAAACCCGTAAAAATCCGAAATGAACCTGAACTAAAATTTAAAAATATTAGAATGATGCTGAAATCTTTGACCACAGAAACCCGAATTGAACCCGATTAGGTACCAGATAGATAGTTTTTCATAATATAATGCACTTCCAAATTTTCTAAAAATATATAGCCTATTACTTTTTTTCTCTCTTAATTATACTGCTATCCATGTTTCCAAACAAACCTATTTTTTAAAACTATAATCTATGTTTCCAAACAAACCTCCTTTTTAAAACTGCAATCCATGCTTCCAAACATTTTTTTTTTTAAAATACAATCTATGTTTCCAAACGAAGTTTAAAAAAAATTGCTATACATGTTTCCAAACAAATTTAATTTGTACTTGAGTTTTACTGTTTTAATAAGATAGATATAAAAAAATTTGGGCAGCATTGCTGAATTTCCTTTTCTTAGCAAATCTTACACTCGCATGCGCGGAGTGAATTCTTATGATAATGTTTGTTTATTAAATGGTTTTAACATTTTGCAACACTACAGTTTTTATCAATTATAAAATGACGAATACAAATGTTAGTCTCCTAAATATATCATCCTTGTTGAAGAGTTAACGTATTACATCTCATTTTAATTATTTTTAAAACTTCATATCCACAAAATAAAATTAAGTTTTGTGCCTGACACAAATCACCAAAACCAAATAGGCAACATCAATTGTATAATGACGAAAGGGGGTTAAGTTTTCTGCTCTCGATTTGTTTACTATTGACTCTGCATAAGTGATTTCATTTTCTACCTCTATAAAATTGTGTTTTCGTTCTCGTCTTTATTTCATTGATATGAGTTAACTTTATAAGTTTAACTTGTTTTATGAATTCGGTGAATTACATAAGTGTCAATTAAAAAAAATGGACATCTGTAAAAATTAGTTTCACTCCATATACATATCTAAGAATTAAAATTTTGAAAAAAATCATCGGAAACTATATTAATAGATTATAATTCGAATCTAATATATCAAGCTGTTATAAAATACAAGTGCAGACTCGAAATATAAATGTCTGTCTAGTATATATTCACCAGCTCGGTCTAAAAATCATCTAATTAGAATAACAAAACAAATTACTTATTTCACGAACGGGTAATATCCGAATCCGAAGATAACCAAACATAAGTATACCTAACCCTATATTTCTAGTTTATTTCTCTCATTTTATTCAAAATATTTATATTAATGATGATTATTGCCC
Source organism: Brassica napus (assembly GCF_020379485.1). NCBI lineage: Eukaryota > Viridiplantae > Streptophyta > Magnoliopsida > Brassicales > Brassicaceae > Brassica > Brassica napus. Next base: position 3,915,015 of record NC_063441.1, on the reverse strand, counting down.
AAAATTATATAATATACATACAATTATGGACAAAATCGTTTGCTACTCACTTAAAATACATATCAAGTTCTGTTTTCTTACATTAACAAAAGTTACATCTAAAATTTCAAAACAACAACTAAATTAGTGTCTTTCTATTTTTAAGTTCTATCTTCAAACCTATTAATAGTTTAATATTTTAAAAATTAGAAAACCAGTTAATTTAAAATATATTTTAAATTCAAAAAACTTAAAAATGAATAATTTATTTATTTTTTCTTCAAATTTTAAATACCCGAACCCGACCTAAAATATTCCGAACCCGAACATAAAATACCCGAACCCGACTCGAAGTGTATTTTAAATTTGGTTTAAATAATTTTAAACCGGGTTCGGGTATTTTATGTTCGGGTTTATTTAAATTTTAGGTATGTGTGGTTTGTAGTTCAGGTATGGGTAAGGGTTGGAGTAATTTGAGGCGGAACATAAAATACCCGAACCTAAAATAATTTATTTAAATTTTAAATACCCGAATCAAATTTTAAACTAGAATGTGTGGTTTGTAGTTCAGTTACTGACTTGTTTTGTCAGTTAATCTTTTTTTTTGTTTTATAATTATTTTGTTTTCTTATAAGAATATTAGGATGAATTTTTTCTAGTAAATATGTGTCAAAAACGTAATGTAAACATTTCATTCTCGAAATATTGAATATTTTAAAACGGCATCTAACCTTATTTTCTACCAATAAATTTATTTATATGTACAAAAAATGAACAATGGCTTAGTTAAAACAATTCCCTATAGCACCGGTTATTAATTACCATTGCATACATTAAAATCTTGATAAATAAAAGGTTTGAATTAGTCTACGTAGGAGTGAGAAATGTAAAAATACATAATGAAATGATTTCAGGTATACTATATTGTATTGTGTATGTCATATTTAGAGATAGATATTTTTGTATGTAGAAACTAAATGTCATTTGGTAAGAACATCAGTCATGTTTATTGATTTCCAAACAATTGGTAAGCAAAATGAATTAGTGTAACATAATTTTCAGATTTATATATTTAATATCCAATCTAGTCTTAACATTAACGGAAAAGTTCATATGTCCAAATTTAAATAACAACCTTTTATCAATAGATATAAGTAGAACTCTAAATAAATATATTATTTAAATGGATTTTGAACCATAGTTGATTATGTAAAATTATCATTATGTATGTAGTTGGATATCATATTTATTAAGCAATATTAAAATTTCTACTTTGCAAATGGGTAGTATAAAAATTTATTTTGAAAATGTTTAGTTGGATACATATGAATTTACTATATTTTCAAAAACGTAAATTTATATATTTACATTGGGTAGTTTGCAAATCAGTTACTTTTTTGTCAATAAAATGATAAAATCTTGATCTAAATCTTGATAAAATGAAAATAATTAAATATTGATCACATTGTTAGAAAATAAGTTCAGAATTATAAATATTAAACATAACAAAGTTTAAATTATTTATGTAACATATCATGAGATAGGGTAAATGTTTAATAAATCCTTATCTCTTGTTATTATCGTTTGTTTAGGTTAGATTTACAAAAGATTTTTTGGTTGATAGTAATTTTAACAATATTAAGTTAGTTATCTAAAGTTCATCATGATTCTAAAGAAAATGTTTCTGTTTTTAGTATAATTTTAGGAAATGATTTATGTTAGATAACTTTGTTAGAGTTTTAAAAACTATAGGAAGATGAAATAAAAATCGTTTTATAAAAAAATTCCTGGTTCTGAAACCGTCTTCAACAATTGAGGATTGCAAACGTTACGTGAAACTGTCTTAGATTCCTCATGTTTTGCATTGCCCTAATGAAGATTTCTAATTCCGAATGAAGGGATGAAATGCTGGCTCTCATGTTCGTCGCCTCCATCATCCCATCAATTTTTTTCTAATGTGCTAGCTATACCAACCTTGTCCCGAGTAGTTGGGCTATTCTTTCATGACTTATCCGTAAACACCATCGTCCCAATATGTGAGGTAATGTTTCCGGCTCACCTCTCTAGTTTCGGTGACTCGTTGTGTTAGTGATGTTTGTGCCTCGACCCAAAGTGTTGATTAAGTTTCTGCCAATTGGAGAGTATCTCTAGGATTGGTATCTATGTTGCTGAAAAAAATCATGTTGTTTCGTCCTTTCAAAATATACCATAAAATTCATGCAAACTAATGATTATCACTTGGGGTGAAATCCTCTAAAACAAATGATCTGTATTTGAAAAAATCGATTAAGTAGAAAAATTAACTGCATTCGATGAGATTTTTGAGAGAGCCCACACTTGGACAGTCGTGAGACATTAAAAACAAACATGATTTATTGATTCGATTCAGGGTGGACTCCCGCTCTACATCGTGCACACCCGCTCGACATCCTAAAACTATTTTCCATAAAAATGCTTAATCTTGGGTGGACAACATATTTTGTAAGAATATGCCTTTAGAGGAGGTGATAGTTGGTCCATACACAGGAAGCGTCCTTCTTGTAGCAGGGCACACCCGCTCGACTTGATAATCAAATTTAATCGTGTATTTTCCATTTTTGGTGAAGTGCCATCCATCTTGATCGATCATTTGGGTCCGATTCAGTATTATACTTTCTATAATTTCCACATCATCTGGATCCACCAAAGCCCAATTGCATGTGGGTTTCATGTTTCTGATGTCGCATTGATGAGAAAATTCTTTGTACGATTTAGATAATGATTATGTTGATACTGTTTACTGGTATTAGGCTGCTGGTTGAAAACCATGGATCATTTAATACTAATGTGGATTATCTTGATCTCACTTTTTTTATTAGTCTTTTGCCAATTAATGAATTAAAACATAATTCGAACACTTAGTGAACAAATATATAATCATTTTAATTTATACAAATATAAATATATACATATTTTTATTTTCAATTCTAAGTTAATTTAAAAATTATATATTTCTAGTTTGGTTATTAGTTTAAAATTTTCTTTAAATGATGATACATATAATATATTGGTATATTTGAAGCATCTTACCAAAAAAAAATTAAAACTTCATAAATGCAATTTGACATGTCAAAATTAAAACATGTCATCATTTTTACTGAATTATGTCATATTTTTATAATTAAATGAATTTGGTGATGACACACAAACAAAATTCAAAAAAATACTTTCCAAATATTGTATATATTGTTCACTGAGTTATTCATATTATGTTGTTTTATATAATATATATAGATATATAGATAGATTTTGAACTTAAGAGTAAGAACAACATTTATTTTTGAAAACTTTATTGTACTAACCAATGGTGTACAACTATATCAACAAGTGTAAAAACTTAAAACCATACAACTTTATTAATCCTAAGGTTAAAGCCGCAACAGATTCACGCAATTTTATTGTGAATTTGGTGTATTAAATAGACAGTAATTGATTTATTACTGAGCTCTATTATCTCTTAGAGTTTGACATGTAAACTTTATGGGTTCTTAAAACAAGAAGTTCACTTGTTTGAATACATAGCTTGAAAGTGTCAGATTATCAAGTGTCAGACGATAGAAGAGAATGGCTTATGTAATAAACCAACGAATACGAAAGATATAATTTAAATTATATGAAAATGATGCTTCTATCCAGAATTGTGTTCATTGGTTTTATACATGAAATAATTTCACAGACTCGCATATCTTTCTGTACCTACCATCTCTCGGCAGTTAGTTCTACTCATGAAACACCAAAGCATCACAAATGAAAGAAGAAAAGAAAAGAACTTTCAAGAGGGTGTGAAGTGAGAGAGCCATATCAAAATTAAAAATAAACTGCTTTGGAGTTTGCTGGAGAATGGTGGTGGGTTGATCAACGAACTCATATCTCTGGGTGAAAATTAACAACCATAAGATCCATAAGACCGCTCCATATTACCTCACAATACTGTTTTTGTTAGTAGATTGACCAAATAAATTGCAAGTTGTGGAATCTGTTGGCTAGTCGCTCTCACTACTATGTCTATCTGCAAGATAACAACATTGACTATTAGCTTCGGCAACACACACATTCTTAGTGGAGTCAGGAGGAAATGTAAGTAGATACCTCCCAATGATCGTTTCCCTTCCATTGCGTCTTTCTTCTCTTGGCAACTTGCACATAGGAATGGACCATCCCATGGACGAAGCTTTGGGAAATTAGCCGATCCAGCATGGATCGAGACACCCTCTCCAGGTTTCACTTCTACTTGACACACAGCACACATGAACAACTTAAACATATTGCAAAGTGGATACTTCGTGTCTAATCTGCAATAAACAACAAGAACGAAGTTAAGTTTCACATATCAAAATGAATGAAAATATATTATTCTGTATTAACTATTGTTCTTTCTCAGAGAATCAAACCTCTCTGAAAGCATAGCAGACCCCTCTTCAAAGAGCTCTTCAACTACATCAGGTTCTGCATACTCTTTCTCAATATTAGAAGAGGAGTCTGAAGATTTTCTTTTGAACATGGACTTTAGCATTCCCTTTCCTTGCTTTTTTGGAGGCGGCACGGAAGCAGCTGGTTTTTCTGATGGTAATATATCAACCACGATGCATGTTGTATCATCACGAATACCCTTTTTCCCCACAGCTGCCTGTGTGAAGCAATGAAAACACATCAAGGTACTGCATGGAAAAGAATATAAGCAATTCAAAAATTATATACTTTAACAATATGTTCCGCCGAAGCTTCAGGTGGCAAACCCCGGCAACAATCAAGAGCCTCTTCTGCACTAATTGCATCCCACACACCATCACTTGAGATGATAAGTCGACCACCAGCTGAAGATAACTACACAACAGCCAAAAATTAGATACGTTTTTTTCAACTAGCCCCATAACCACAACAGGAGAGAGTTAAAGAATTTTGAACCTTGACTTGCTTCACATAAGGAACTGGAACAATGTATTCGCCAACATCCAGATCTCCAATGGATCTCGAGAGACAGAGACCACCAGGCCAACATCTCAGAGGACCAATCTAAAACAATTCAGATTTTTACAGCACAAAGAAGTTTCATATGTTTTACATTCTACAAAACGCGCATTAGTTGACAATGTATTGTTTAAAAGAAGTACCTCAGTTCCACCACCAGTATTTAGCCGACCAACTTCACCACCACTTGCAGTGACGCGATCTCGCCTGTTAATAAAAACAAAGATATTATGATTCTATTACATACAATAAGTTCATTATTATTATTAGCTGAAGGTCAGCAGAAGGAACAAAGCTGATTTACTCTTCTTGGTTTATTTCAAGCCGATGATCAGCAGATAAGTAATAGACACCACCCTCCGCAGGCTCAAGTATGCAACGAGAGTCACCTACAGACGCAACACTCACCACCCATCCTTCTACTATGACAAACGTTACAGTCGTTCCAGACGTTCTTGCTGGAAAAAAAAAGACAGGAAACAACAACAAAAACTCAAAACATTTCCTTCACTAAAATCATAAATTTACTCAATGATGAAAGAGTTAAATACCTCTTTCCTGGAAATCTTTGTCAGTTTTAACAAATCCAGCAACCAAAGCTCTAGGAAGTGCCGCAACCCACTCATCTCTGTTGAGGTCAGAGGGTATTGCAGCTAGTACATTGTTCAGCAGGTTCTCCTTAGTGTAGATAGCTGCTGCAGAACCATTGTGTCCATCAAAAAGCTGCAATACCAAAGGATTTACAGAATAAGATGTTCATGTCAATCCAATCATTATAATATATTCTCAGGACCAAGATGAAAGAAAGAGGAAACAAATACCCCGAAGACGGAGAAGGTGGTAACGCCATCTCCAGTAACCCGTTGGCACTCAGTTTTAACGAAAGTGAAATCCTCTCCTTTCTTGCTCTGGTTAAACTGGCCGTGTACAAGTTCAGGGTTGTCTATCTTCTCATTTGCAGATTCACGCTTTAGCAAAACCGAAAGTGGAACTGTATGATGCTCTCCTTTAGTTGACATTGTCTGTCTCCCAAAGCTTAAATAAATTTAAAAAAAAAAACACACACACTAAAACCTTCCTCTAGCTTTTCTCTAGTTCTCTACCACCGTACAAAAGACCTGATACAAAATTACAAATTAAAAATTAATCACAGCCTCTTTAATCTCTAATTATAGCTTTATGAACGATCTTAATATACACGATTATTATTTAAAAAAATATTTATATATACATGTCTAGCACATGCTCAACGTTTCGATCCACCATTGCTAGATCGAACTCACGAGGAAGAAACAAAACGATCTAGTCATTAAAATTAGATCTTAAAATTAATTAAAAACCAAATTTGAAATGCGTTCTTTAAACGAGCTTTGAACGAATCAATCCAGTGAAGAAAAAGAACATGAACGAACGTAATGATCTGAGGCATCGAACGAACAGATTCTCAATAGCCTAACGAAATCGCGAAATGAATACGATCACATTCGTGAGGAGAAACTACACGATGAGGGGGGGGGGGGAGAAGTTACGATTTGGATCGAACGGAGATGCGATAATCGGCGACGGATATTACGCGGAGAGAGACGGCGATGAAGCTTTTAGTTCTTCCTCCGATCGAGAATCACGGATCACGGCGCTCTGCAGAAATGCCATGGACACAGCCGTAAGAGAGAGAGAGAGAGAGAGAGAGAGAGAGAGAGAGAGAGAGAGATTTGCAGAAAACGCGCAAACGAAGGTGTCTCTTTCTTTTCTGTCTATTTAATTTCTTTTTATTGTAATATTTTATATTTTTAAATTAATTGAAAACCTTCGCCGTTCTCTCTGCCATGAGCTGCACCGTTATGTTTTTATTCGGCGCAAATTAAAAGAAAACGCTGTCGTTTTCGATTCCCACGTGGTCGACCTGGCTTAACCCCCAAATCTCGCGCAAAAATTCAACAAATTACATACAGACATTTTATACATATGTACTACTTAGAAAACATCAATCACGCCTGGATTTTCAATTCTACTCTATTTTATTTTCTAGTTTTCAAACACAAAATTTTGGTGTTACTTGTTTTCAGTTCTATTAGGAAAAGTGTACATATAAAGAAATTGGATCCACAAGCTATTTTCCAATGAAAAATATTATATAACATTATATGTCTTCTCAACTATGATGTAGTTCTACATATCTCAGAAAAATAGTTTCAGACTTAATTCCCCATGGCATTGAAGTTTGAAATCTGAAAAACCATTAACCATGATTAATTGATTTACTGTTTTAAAATTAAACTATAAATCATTTTAAATAGACACTTAACTAAATTAAAGCTGACTTAGATCCAATTATGAGCCTAACTTGGATCATTTTCATTCAGAAGCTTTATGGTAGATTTAATTCTAGTTTTAATTTAGTTAAACATCGATTTAAAGTGGGTTATAGTTTAATATAAAAACTGCAAACTAATTATAATTACGGTTTATAAGTTTTTTTTTTAATTTTTAAAACATGGAGATATAAGTCTCAAAATTAAGTTTGAAACTATTGTTTTAGAGATACACTAGTGGTCTGTCCGCGCTTCGCGAAAAAACTTATATTTATTTAGTTTTAAAATTAACATTTATTTATATTTGATGTGTTTTAAGTTTTATCTACTAAATTTTTTTTGTGACATTGTATTATTTTGATATTTATATTATGCCTTTTTAAAATGGAAACAAATATTTATCTTTGTAAGCATATGATCATTGCTCCCAACACAATAGATGAAATGAGCTAATTCTATGGTGTGATTTTATTTTGGATGTGAAGATATTTTAATACGTTTGATGTGTATTTTACTTAATTGGTACTTCCATTTTTTCATGAGTTTTAAATACTAGAGTCGGTCTGCGCTATGCGCGGAATATGCTTTATATGGGATATAAACACTTATATTTTGTATGCTTTTGTTGTATTTTGGGCTCGAAACGATGAGTTTGGTGAGTTTCATGGTTAACGTTTGTATGAATAGATGTTGTATAACATTTCGATAGTAAAATATTGCAGTGTGAAGTTTAAATGGTCTTTTGTTTGTTTCTTTTAATAACACTAGGTCGTTTTCCGCGCTACGCGCAGTTTAATTAATTTTTAAATTTGACAATTTTGGAAATTTTTAACATCTAACTTATAGTAAAAAAAAAAGGGGAGGGGAAGCCATGCACTTATTTTGGTTGTTTAAAAGTTGCATATAATTTTATTTTGGTCTTTCTAAACTGTAATAAAGTTGTGTTGGAAGACGATAAAATATTGCTTTTAATTAAGTTTTCTTGAAGATCATCCTTTGAGTTGTATTGGTGTGTTTTTGCTCAAACTCATGTATTAAACTTGACTCTTATCCTCTAAGAAACTTTTGATGATTGTTATTTTATTGTCAAAGTAGAATTGTAGATTGTGGAAACTAATTCCTTGACCAGACCAACTTATTAATTTTGTTGTAGCTTCTGGATTATGGAAACTAATTCCTTGTATTGTATCATGCGTATTTTTCAAACTACGTCAACTTTAGCTTGCATGATTAACTGGTCATTTTTAATTTATTTTGTTTGAGAAAGTTGGAGATATTGTCACCTAAAAGTGGGTGAGGTGATCTTAGAGCACCTCCAATGGAGGTTCTTCAATCAAAACTCTCCTATTAAAATTAAAGAAAAAAAAAGAGAGAGAGTGAAAAGAGGTTCTAAAGAGCATCCTTATCGGTGTCTCTAATGACACCTCTTAGCACTAAACGGAAAAAAAAAGAAAATAAAAAAAAGAAGAAAAGCTTGGACATGCCTCTTGTTTAAAGGCCGTGAAGGGTTGCTGACTTGCCTCTTACTGCCACGCATCAACTTAAAATATTTAAATATACTTAAGAGTCTTTAAACACCTCTTAGGGATAAGGATGTTCTAAAAACTCTTATTTTAGAACCACTTCAAAACATTTTTCATCCACATGTCATTCAACTAACATTTTAATGATTTTAAAAAAATATCAAATTTATTTGCACAGTTAAAATATGAATATTTTTATTAGTTTAGAACCTTACATGATTTCTAATGGTTGGAGATGGTCTTAGATGTTAAATGCAAATGACATGAATATATATATATATATATATTAATTCGTACTTATTTGTTGGATTTTAAATAAATAATTCTAAAAATTAAATTCTCTGATAAACCTCTCAATTCCCCTAACTAACAATTCTTTTGTATTTAGTAATTGTCATTCTTAGGTTAATATTTATATGAGAATGGAATCCAAACAAAATGTTCAATAAATACTAATTGATCATCTTTTTTAAAAAAAAAATTAATATATATTTTTCATATTACAATTTTAACAATTGAATAACCACACTTATATCATATCTATCAGTTTAAATACCAAAATTTAAAGTGTATAATAAAAATTCAAAAATTTCAAATACTATGGTCAACTTTAGCTTTTGTTCGGACATTTGTAAGTCAAACAAAATTTACACCATATCTTACTATATATCAAAAGAGAAGTCACTTAAGTGATATTTTTTTGTGTATTTCTCGCAGGTGAAATTTTAGAGAATTATCTTAATTTTACTGGATGAATATTTTTTTAATTAAAGAGAAAAAGTAGTTCAATAACCAAATAATAACATTAACCAACTATCCAGTACAAAATGATTTATAGTAACTAATTATAAAATAATAGAAAGTTTATATAATCTCCCATCAATTAGTTTTTAGAAATTAAGTATTTGTAAATTATAAAAGTTTAAAAAGAATAATTTGTAACAACCAATATAACGAATTTCAATTTTTATAAAAGACATTGTAATATCTATTAATTTTAAGAAAAATATACATAATTTATTTATTATTTATATAATTATACAATTATTTATAAAGATTTATGTATTTATTTATAAAGATTTATAAAATCATTTTAAGTGATTTCAAAATAAATTTCTAAGATTTATAAATTATTATAAGTGTCTATAAATCATTTGTTAAAAGTATACAAAATCATTTATAAGAATTTTTAAATTATTTATGACGATTTTAAAATCATTTATAAAAATTCTAAATAGAATTATAATCATCTAAATGTATATTTATAAGAATGTATAAATCATATAGACATGTATTACACATAACTTGATATTTAATATAAATTTATAAAGTTTACAAATTAATTATAAGTACAAATAAAATAATTTTAGGCTCATAAACACTTATGCTTATAGAAAAGAAACAAAAGTTAACATCATACGTTTAGTAGAATGTTAAAAGCTACAAAATAAATATAATATAATGTTGTTATATTCAGAAAAAGTATCTTACTTAAAAATAAAATTCACAATCTAAACTGAAAATATTTATTCTTTCTTTCATAAATTCCAAAATAAATCTATTTTCTCCTAAGTTTTCTTTTTTTTTTCTTCATAATTTACCAACTCTGATAAAAAAATTAAACTTAACTATTAGTGACCTCTTAAGCTAGATTCTATTGTGTTAAGAATTATTTTCTTATATGATAGACTATGTTTTGGTTTCCTTGATTTTGATGAAGTATTATATGATCAATCAATAGGAAGTACTTGACTGGTTAGTGTTGGATGCTGGTGAGTTTATATATATATATATAAATAATAATGAAAATTAATGTGTTTTTAATATGAATAACAACTATACTATATGAATAACACAAAAAAAACTAATGTGGTTTGTAGAGTCTTAATTGAGTCTGTTTATGTTGATGACAAAAAAAAACTAATGAGATCAATTTTGTCTCCAATTAATTTTAAAATCATAAGCATAAACTCTTCTTGTTTAAACTGTAATAAAAAAATTTATACAAAATATTAGTTATATAAGAGAAGACGATGGTTGTTCATAAGAGAACTGTCAAGCAGTGGTGAATATGTTTCCAATATTAAACCTTCATAGTTGTCTTTATTGTAGTTGCATATTATGTTCCCAATGTTTTTAGTTTCTAGTGTTTAAGGTTGCCTCACAATAAAACGGTGAAATAAGTGTATTGATTTTGAGTCTGGTCAATGGCTAAACTGTTTGGTCTCATTGTCACTGATATCACATAGTTTTTCTCTCTTTTTAATTTTTTTTCACAAAATCTATTCAGTTTAGCTGTCTTACAGACAAAATAACTTTGGTTAATCAATTAAATGGTGATGTGTCTTACCTCCAATATCCAGAGGGTAGATAGAAGATGATTTCCGCATTCCGTTCGAGATGGCGGCCCTTATAACCAATAGAGAAAATAAGTAAGATTGTGGATGTATTTATGAACAGTGAGGTCTGGTTTGATGAAAAAATTCTTGCACTTACGCAGTTGGTTGGAGTGTTGTGTCGCAATGGAGGAGCTTAAAGGATTGTCTATGGTTGCTTTAAAAAGCGATTTGGAACTTGTGGAAGGAGCATAGTTATTCCTTGCATTGTGTTTTTTTTTTTAACATGATTACTTACGTCTGAGTAGGAAGGTGGAATATGGAATTTATTCCCGTGAAATTTTATCTTTTATGTTTACTTTACGAAGATATAACTATGGTATTACGATATGTTCTCATAATTATATTTAGGTGGTCTAAATGATTTAGTCCCTAATTTCAGGGGTTGAACTAAACTTTGACTATATTGACGTTTAGCTGTTGCTACGTAAAGAAGACTAAATGAGAAGTAACTATGTTATGAGAAAGTATGTGATATCAATTTTAATTCACGGAGAAAGAGGTCTGATTTATTTCCTCTGCTTTCTTTCTTTATAAAACCCCATAGCTTCGTATATTTGTTACTTGAAACTAATACAAACTTCAGTATGTGTATAGTAAGCAGAAATCCGGGACAACCACAAAGCATGTAGCAGCTAAGTCATTCCTTGAAAGTAAGAAGTGCAAACGTATTGCTAGATGGAATACAATATATCAAGTGTTTCTTTAAAAAACTGAAGCAGAATAACGGAGGGATTCCAAGTTAAGTTAAAAGTCTAACAATAAAAGTATTCTATCTGCACATATTAAACCGAAGCAACACTAAAAGTTAAAAATAAAAAACAAAGAACCGATCAAATCCAAAAAGAGAAAGATAAGTGAGCCTAAATACATTGAGGTATTTATGTAAATCAGCTCATTGCTAGACACTTAACTATACTATACAGAGTGAAATAGTCGAATACAATATAGTAGCAAATGGATCAAGAAGCCACTTCGTGAAGGACCGGGCGTTGAATGAGCGACTGTCCATTTAGCAGCTTCATGTGGCCTTCAAATGTCTATAACTACGCAGATAAGCAATCAAATTGCATATACTTACCATAGAGGTCACCCATGAGGCCATAGTTTGCTTCAAAATCCTGGACCGTAAGTGATTCCTAGTTTGAGAGTGGAGCACGATTAGATGAGAGATGAAACCTTGTATGATATTGTCCTGTTCGAAAATAAACCAGTGGAATGGTTACGAAATTGGTAAAGAAATGATGGCTTGCTGGAGATATCAGCCTATTTCATGGCTATATCTTGACTTTGTTGTATAGAGGACGTAGATCATCGATGATAAGCAATCAAATTGCATATACTTACTTTTTTGTGTAGGGTTTATATAAGAACAGAAAGAAAGGGAGGTAGAAAGCTTCGATGAATGAAGGTCTCTTATTAAGAAAGGTTTAAAGAACATAATTGAATGTGAGTAAGTAACAGAAACGTAGGATTGCAGAAGTCAGAAACGATGAACGTGAAGTTGAAGAGGCGGTGACGACTTATTTGGAAGGAAGTTTAGGCTAGTTAAAAATGGGCCATGTCTTTTTAATATTGCTTCACTGGCATTGGCCCGTTAAAACCAGTTTCGAGTAACAAAGAAATGACGTGGTGATTTGAAAGCTCCTGATAGGTTATTTTTTCTATCCGACGTGGAGGGCTTCATAGGGCTTTATATTGTGCTTTTAGTATAGTTTAGATTGAACCCATAATGGGTGAGTTGTTTGTGTTTTGTTGTAATTTGGGCTCGGAATAATGAGTTTGGTGAGTTTTATGGTTAACGTTTGTATGAATAGCTTGGGCCATAGAGGTTTCTGATTTATGACTTGCTAAACATGATAATGAAGAAGAGAGGAAAAGAATGATAGTTGTGTAATGTAAGCTAATTAATTATGTGGTGTTGAAGTTAGCGAAGAGTTTCTCTATAAATTTGACATTCATCGTACTGATCTCGAATGAGGATAAGACGGATAGCAATAGCAATTCTATATAAATTTTGATATAGAACGTTATTTATTCATTGCAAACAAAACTTTAATGTGTTTCAGTAATTTGAGAAGACACACGATCATTAATGTAAACTTTCATTTACTTGGCGTAATAGCATAAGACACATATATCTCTAAAGTTTTGCAGTTGCACGTAATATGTCTGTTAATTGATGTCGTAGTTTTTAATAACGGCAAGTAACATAAAATATTTGTTATTCTAAATTTATGGAATGATCTTAGAGTTTTGTTTTAAATTTTATGATTTCTTAATCATATCTTATTACAAATTTAATTTCATTCAAGCCCTTTCTCAAAAAAGAAATTAATCTAATTATTCTTTTGATATCATCTAAGCAAAATACGATTTTATAGGTGGCAAGAGGAGAAGAGAATAAAGAGGATAAGAGAATAAAGCTTTATTTTACATTAATAGATTTTGTGTGTAATTAATGCTATTAGTACTATGAGCGTGTGAGAAAATAAGTTAACAATAGCAAAACAAATTAAACTTTAGTGAGCATTTGAAAATATTTGATTTACTTTTGATATTGTTATTTTTTAGTGTTTAATAATTTGCATATAAAGTTGTCATTCTTACTCGTTATAAAATCACCTTTTTCCTTCGAAAATGTAGTACTGTATAACTAAGGTGCATATAAAGTTGTCATTATTGCTTAAAAATGTCTTATACGCTGCATTTGAAAGATAGTAATGATATTTACTTGATTATATATTTTACTAGGTGTTTCTCCCGCACTTGCGGGCTTATGCATTTTATAATTATTTATTAATATATGCATTACTAAATAAGGAATTATAATGATAAATTATTTTTTATTTTTTATTTAAAAATCCGTACTTATTATAATTTTTTGAATTTATTTTGTATACTATATTTAGCATTAAATAATAAATGTTAGAAATCACTCAAGACTATCTTTTCAATTATATAAATTAATAATTTATATTGATTAATATAAATATGTTATTAAAATATACTTTAGGATAACAACACAATATATATAGGAATTATCTTTTATTTTAAAATATATTTTTTAGATTTTAGATAATTCTTATTATTATTAGTGTTAATCACTTACCTTGTACAAAATTAAACTTTGTTTTTATTTTAGCTAATTTATATATTTTATTCATTAATGGTATCATCATATTTAACCGCTCTAACCAACCAAAACATCATTCTTGAAAATCCTAGAATGAATCTCTGAAAAATTCTTCAGAAACTTGTTTGGCAAGTAAGAAGGAAAATCATCAGACAGAGTAATGTTTGTCGTTCGATAAAATGTCAACTTGTACGGAAAAAGATTTTTCATATACTCTGTTGCATAATTCCCAAGTGTAAAATTTCTTATAAAAAATGCAACACCCTCAGACACATTTCCTTCATATATTTGTATCAAATCTTCATCAATGGATGCATGTATCCTTGTTCTCTTTACAATTGAAAAGGTTAAATAATCTTACATGAACTAAAAACAGAAATCATCAAAAATAATATTGTTGTGTACTCACAATTGCATCTTCAAGAACAATCTCAATGGAGACAACTTTTTTTTTTTATCTTAAAAAATTAAAATAATAAAACTCTTTTTCCCCTATTTTCTTAGGTGGCAAGAGGAGAAGAGAATCCCCTATATATTAAAAGAGAAGCATTACAACATATTTTTGTAGCCACATGTCATCACCACAATCATTCTTAGAATCTTTAGAAAAATATGTTGGTCCATATAAATATATAATAAATTTTTTATTAAACTAAGCATAAATTAATCATAAATGTTCTTCATTGTTTCCTTAAATAAAAATCACGGAATTACCTAATCTGGCTAAAGTATATATGACAATTAATAATTTTGAATAATAAAGATTTGATTAAAATCAGTCTATTCTCTTTCATTTTTATTCATTTTAAAATAAATTAAACAACCACATTAACTATATAATAAAAATTTATATTTTTCGTATATGTTATATTTTCAATTTTAAAAAACGAATATAAATAACTAAACTTGTTAAAAATCTCACACTGAAAATTTTGTGATCCATGGTTTAAAATTTATGTTATAACAAGATACAAATGATTACGAAATTACATAAGTAGAAAGTCTCATTTAATAAATATTATATATATATGCATATTAATATTTTTTAAAAATAAATTATATACCATATAAAATATATAAGTATTTTAATTTCGAATTTGATTTGAAATTTTTTGATAAACATTGTGAACAATTATTGACAACTTAATATTTAGATTTTAAACTTTGCATTGAATGTTTTTAAATTTAAAAATTACTTAAACTATTAAACATCCCATAAATTTTTTATTTTTATCATTGATTTAAAATTTTTGTTATAAAGAAATACAAACGATCAAAAATAATATGAGTATAAAATATTTTTTAACAGATGTCAATATTAAAAATGTACTATATATCTATGTTAATATCATTTAAACTTAATTTTATAACATATAAAATAGAAAAAAGTGTTTGTCTGGATAAATAAAATTTATTTAAGTATTTGTACCAATTTAATTGTATACGTAATAGTTACTAAATTTTTAATTAGAGAAAAAGACTAGGATAGCACCAACCCAATTTTTTGTTCCCAAAGTAGCACTCAAGGCTCAAAGTCACAAAAATATGTTTCATAAAGAGGTAAATATACACTTATACTCCTTGGGTTAATTAATCTAAACCTTAGAGTTTAGAGTTAAGAGGTGGAGTTTTGAAATTAGGGTTTAAAAATTTATAAAATAAAAAATAAATACTAAAATTAAAAATAAAAATAAAAAATTTTAAAAACAGTTTCAAAAAGTATTTTTAAATTATAAAAAGAAAATTTGAAAAAAAAAAAATTTCGAAAAAAAAAATTTCAAAAAAAAAATTTCAAAAAAAAAAATTTCAAAAAAAATTATAAAAAAATTCGAATCTGAAAACATATAATCTGAAAGTATAAAATTCATTTATTTTTATTTATATTTGTTGTTCTGCGGCATCTCTCAAGTCCATTTTGAAGTCAATCCAACATGACGGAGAAGCAATGTTGGTCGAGTATAATGGAGCGCAGTTGGTGGAAAGCTCGCAAGGAGACGTGACTACGGTTCCACCTCCGTTACAGAACATGTTGGAAGAATATGGAGACATCTTTGCGGAGCCTGAAGGGCTACCACCATCACGGGGAAGAGAACATGCGATAGTGTTGAAAAACGATGCTGACCCCGTGAGTGTGCGACCCTTCCGGTACCCGCAAGCAAAGCGAGAGGAGATAGAGAAGCAGGTAGCTGCAATGCTCACAGCAGGAATTATCAGGGATAGCAACAGTCCGTTCTCCAGTCCGGTCCTGTTGGTCAAAAAGAAAGATGGAAGTTGGAGGTTTTGCGTGGATTACCGAGCTTTGAATAAAGCGACTATTGCTGATTGCTATCCCATTCCCATGATAGATCAGCTGCTAGACGAGTTACAAGGAGCGGTGGTGTTTTCCAAATTGGATTTGAAGTCAGGCTACCACCAAATCTTGGTAAAGGCGGAGGACGTGCAGAAGACGGTGTTTCGCACTAATGATGGGCATTATGAATTCCTTGTAATGCCCTTTGGGTTGTCCAACGCGCCAGCTACATTCCAATCACTTATGAACGAGGTGTTCAGAAGCTATTTGAGGAAGTTTGTCCTAGTGTTCTTTGACGACATTCTTGTTTACAGTCGGTCAGAAGAGGAACACGAGGAGCATCTGAAAGCGGTGTTGGAGGTGTTAAGGACTCACAAGCTCTACGCTAACAGAAAAAAATGTGAGTTCGGGAGTTCAAGTATCGAATATTTGGGGCATATCATCTCCAAAGATGGTGACGCAGCAGATGAGGGGAAGATACGTGCGATGGTAGAATGGGTGGAGCCTAAGACAGTAAAGGAGTTGCGGGGGTTTCTTGGCCTCACTGGTTACTATAGGAAGTTCGTGCAAGGATATGGAGACATTGCACGGCCACTGACTACCTTACTGCGTAAAGATCAGTTCAAATGGTCACTAGAGGCAGCCTGGGCTTTTCAACAGCTGAAGAACGCCATGTCCACGGTTCCGGTCCTCGCTTTACCAGACTTCTCGGAGGTGTTTGTCATCGAATCTGACGCGTCTGGTGTAGGATTGGGGGCAGTACTGATGCAGAGGCAGAGACCCATTGCCTATTTCAGTCAAGCATTGACAGAGAGACAGCGGTTGAAATCAGTATACGAAAGGGAGCTGATGGCAATAGTGTTTGCCATACAGAAATGGAGACATTACTTGTTGGGGAGGAAATTCATTGTGAGGACTGACCAAAAAAGTTTGAAGTTCTTGTTGGAGCAACGTGAGATTAATATGGAGTATCAGCGTTGGTTGACGAAGATCTTGGGGTTTGATTTTGACATTCATTACAAACCAGGATTGGAGAATTAAGCCGCTGACGCACTGTCACGAAAGAACCCAGTGTCTGAGCTGTTTGCTGTGACAGTACCAGTAGCAATACAAATGGAGGAGGTGGGATCTGAAGTGATAAAGGATCCAGAGTTGGCTAAGATCATGCAGGAGCTCCGACAAGACCCCACTCAGCACCCTGATTATCAGTTGGTACAAGGAAGGTTATTGAGGCAAGGGAAACTAGTCATTCCTAAGGCGTCGCCACTGATTAGTGTGATCTTACGGGAGTATCATGACAGTAAGTTTGGAGGCCACGGAGGGGTTCTCAAGACGCAGAAACGGATTGGCGTGTTATTCTTTTGGCCGGGAATGATGTCGGATATCAGGAAGTACGTGGCGGCTTGTCAGACGTGCCAACGCCACAAGTATTTTACACTTGCACCTGGAGGATTACTCCAACCCTTACCCATTCCAAACAGCATTTGGGAGGACATCTCCTTGGATTTTATTGAGGGATTACCCAAGTCTGAGGGCGTCAACACCATTCTGGTAGTCGTGGATCGCCTGTCGAAGTACGCTCACTTCCTCAGTCTCAAACATCCGTTCACCACAGTAGACGTAGCGCTGTTGTTTGTGCAAGAGGTAGTAAGGCTTCATGGGTTTCCAAGGACAATCGTTTCTGATAGAGACAGGATCTTTACGGGTCAGTTTTGGAAGGAGCTATTCCGTCTGTCAGGAACTAACCTCTGCTTCTCAACGGCTTATCACCCTCAGTCTGATGGCCAGATGGAGGTGACAAACAGGGGTTTGGAGACGTACCTCCGATGTTTCACAGGAGAAAAACCAAGGACGTGGGCGCAGTATCTTCCTTGGGCTGAGTTCAGCTACAACACCTCATTCCACTCGGCGATTCAGATGTCACCATTCAAGGCTGTTTATGGTCGAGAACCTACGTCGTTGGTACGTTACGAGAATGGTTCAACTAACAACGCCGACCTTGAATCACGCTTGAAAGAAAGGGATGACACTCTGGTCCTGCTTAAACAGCAGTTGTTGCGTGCTCAGCAGACTATGAAGGCCCGAGCTGATGAGCACCGGAGAGAGGTGGAGTTTCAAGAAGGGGATATGGTCTTTCTCAAACTGCGTCCTTATCGACAGCGTTTTTTGGCTAGGCGTGTCAATGAGAAGCTATCAGCATGCTTTTATGGTCCTTACAAAGTTGCTACCAGAGTCGGCAAGGTTGCTTACCGTTTACATCTACCTCCGGAGGCACGTATTCATCCTACGTTCCACGTATCGCAGCTGAAGAAGGCAATTGGAGACTCGATAAGTCCTGCCACTATTCCACCTCAACTCACGTCTGAGGGGATCTTGGACACTGTGCCTGAGGCAGTGCTGGCACATCGAGTTAATGAAACGACAGGCCATGAGGAGTTGCTGATTAAGTGGGTAGGACTTTCTGACGCTGACTGCACTTGGGAATGGAAGAGCTTGATCGAGAAGCAATTTCCTGAGCTTGACCTTGAGGACAAGGTCAGTTTGAATGGGAGGGGTAATGTTATGTATGAGGCCCGTAGGCCGCCTATTGTTTACCAATACCGCAGGAGAGGCCCAAGTCAGAGGAAGGGAGGGAACGCACGTGTGATCGATTCGGAAAAGATCTAGAGCAACACGTGAGAAGGAATAAAGATCTAGCGAGGAGGATCGTTAGTAACAACCTGGAGAGAGAGGATACATGGGAAGACGTGACGTGTAGATTCCTTTAAGCTTTCTATATATGTTAAGAGAGAATAAGAGTTTGTTATCGAGTGTGAAGGTCGATCATTTTGTGAGGAGAGAGAGTACTTCTTTAGTAAAACTCTAAACGTTGTATTACTTGTTCTTGAAGGAATTACATTGCAGTTTCTACAAGTCTAAGTTTTACATACTAGTCGTATCATTTTGTCCACGTTGGTTGTTTGTGTTTCTGCTTCTCGATGAAAATGTGGAAAATATGGGTAACTCTAGTATTTACCGGAATTTTTCAAGCCACAAATCACTTGGTAGCAAACATAAACTACACAAAGATTCATATTAAGAAATAATCAGTTTCAAAAGCGCAAACCTGGAGGAGCCGTTCTTCTTCATTGGTTGTTTAATCAGAGATGGCCACTTCTGTGGTCTCTCCGTATACTGCAAAGTTCAACCATGAAGCTGTATATTCCGAGTTTGTGCTTTCCAAATCAATGTTCATATTGGATCCAAGCTTTCTACCTAGAAGACGGCTTTTTGTTTTGTTCATCGAACTAGAAGATTATATAAAATGGGCGAGGGGTAGTGGAAGAGAAATCGATGATATTGTCATTTTTTTAAGACATCAATAATGGCTGAAGTTACTGGTAGATCCATTATTCGTAACCGGCCAAAAATTTGGAGAGATAATTAGGAACGGCGAAAGGGTGAAGGGAGAGAGAACAACAACAACAACAATGGAGGAGTAAGGTTTGTCAGGTTAAACAGATGGACCATTAAACAACAATTCAGGCCCATTAAACCCTTACGTAAGTGTTAGCCAAAACCCAAACGTATATAAATCCCCTATATATTAAAAGAGAAAAATTACAACATATTTTTGTAACCACATGTCATCACCACAATCATTCTTAAGATCCTTAGAAAAATATGGTGGTTCATATAAATATATAATAAGCTTTTTATTAAACTAACCATAAATTAATCATAAATGTTCTTCATTGTTTCCTTAAATAAAAATCACGGAATTACCTAATGTGGCTAAACTATATATGACAATTAATGATTTTGAATAATAAAGATTTGATAAAAATTAGTCTATTCTTTATAATTTTTTTCAAATTTTAATTTATTAAAATAAATTAAACAACCACATTAACTATATAATAAAAATTTATATTTTTTTCTATATGTTATATTTTGAATTTTTTAAAATGAATATAAATGACTAAAGTTGTTAAAAATCCCACATTGAAATTTTTGTGATCCATGGTTTAAAATTTATGTTATAACAAGATACAAATTATTACGAAATTACATAAGTAGGAAATCTCATTTAATAAATATTATATATATATATATGTATATTAATATTTTTTTTAAAAATAAATTATATACCATATAAAATACATAAGTATTTTAATTTCGAATTTGCGTTGTATTTTGTTGATAAACATTTTGAACAATTATTAATAACTTAATATTTAGATTTTAAACTTTGTATTGAATGTTTTTAAAATTATAAATTACTAAAACTATTAAACATCCCACAAATTTTGTATTGTTATCATTGATTTAAAAAAATGGTTATAAAGAAATACAAATGATCAAAAATAATATGAGTATAAAATACTTTTTAAAAAATGTCAATATTAAAAATGTACTATATATCTATGTTAATATCATTTAAACTTAATTTTATACCATATAAAATAGAAAAAGTGTTTGTCTGGATTAATAAACGTAATAGTTACTAAATTTTTAATTATATACGTAATAGCTAAATTTTTAATTATTCAATATATATTTATTAATTCATAATATGTAAAAAATATATAATACTTAAAAATAATTTATATATAATATTCATCCCGCGCAAGGTGCGGATCTTAACCTAGTTTTATATTAAAGGTTTAGTATATTTAATTGAA
Organism: Brassica napus; assembly: GCF_020379485.1. Taxonomy (NCBI): domain Eukaryota; kingdom Viridiplantae; phylum Streptophyta; class Magnoliopsida; order Brassicales; family Brassicaceae; genus Brassica; species Brassica napus. The sequence continues at coordinate 3,893,708 of NC_063441.1, read as the reverse complement.
GTAAAAATATTACAATATTTAATTGAAGTAAAAATATTACAATATTTTTTTTAATTTTTAATTTTATTTCAAAATAATATTAGTAGCTAAATTTAAAATATATATTTATAGATAGTAAATTTTATTTCAAATTAATTTTAATAGTAAAAATTGTAAAAGATACTATGACTCTAACACTAAGAAGAAAATTTAATTTCTATTCATATTAATATATCTATTTTTTTTCAAAATCACACTACTTTTTTTTATCAAACCGTATTATTTTTTTTATAAAACCACACTTTTTTTTTCAATTCCGCACTTATCCCGCAAATCGCAGTTGAACTGTAGCACAATTTAATTCCGCTTCTCTTATATTACCAAATCTGTGGTCACCATTCAGACCTTAAATAAGGATTTATGACATGGGCAAAACCCATAAAAACTAAAATAATGACCTATACCATAGTCAAAACCCATAAAACTATGATATATCATACATATATATATATATATATATATATATATATATATATAAATAGAGTTGAACATATATATTTTTGTCTTGTAGCTCTTCGAGGTTTGAATCCACTTGTTAGATGTGAGTTCTACTAGAATCTCTAGGATAGTTGGATGATTTTTCTCTCTTTCCCAAATCCCTAGACAGTCTCCTCTCATCGTGGTTTAAGCCTGTGGTTTCTCTTTAACCATCTGGTTATTTACCTTTTTAGGGAAGTTGACTTCTATAAACCTTTTGATTATCTCATCTACCTTGTTTTACTTTCTTCTTTTAGACCATCCGGTTATTTGCCTTATATTTGAAATGTATATCCCCTATATATTAAAAGAAAAGCATTACAACATATTTTTGTAACTACATGTCATCACCACAATCATTCTTAGAATCCTTAGAAAATTATGTTGGTCCATATAAATATATAATAAGCTTTATATTAAACTAACCATAAATTAATCATGGAATTACCTAATGTGGCTAAAGTATATATGACAATTAATGGTTTTGAATAATAAAGATTTGATAAAAATTAGTCTATTCTCTATCATTTTTTTAAAAAAATCAACTTATTAAAATAAATTAAACAACCACATTAACTATATAATAAAAATTTAGATTTTTTCCTATATGTTATATTTTGAATTTTTAAAAAAGAATATAAATGACTAAAGTTGTTAAAAATCCCACATTGTAATTTTTGTGATCCGTGGGTTAAAATTTATGTTATAACAAGATACACATGATTACGAAATTAAATAAGTAGGAAATGTCATTTAATAAATATTAATATTTTTTAAAAATAAATTATATACCATATAAAATACATAAGTATTTTAATTTCGAATTATATACCAAAAGTTATTGATAAACATTTTGAACAATTATTAACAACTTAATATTTAGAATTTAAACTTTGCATTGAATGTTTTTAAACTTATAAATTACTAAAACTATTAAACATCCCACAGTTATTGTTATCATTAATTTAAAACATTTGTTATAAAGAAATACAAATGATCAAAAATAATATGAGTATAAAATATTTTTTAACAGATGTCAATATTAAAAATATACTATATATCTATGTTAATATCATTTAAACTTAATTTTATACCATATAAAATAGAAAAATTGTTTGTCTGGATTAATAAAATTTATTTAAGTATTTGTACCAATTTAATTATATGCATAATAGTTACTGAATTTTTAATTATTCAATATATATTTATTATTTCATAATATGTAAAAAAGTATATAATACTTAAAAATAATTTATATATAATATTCATTCCGCGCAAGGTGCGGGTCTTAACCTAGTAAGATTAATAAAACAAGTAAAAAACAGATTTTGAGAATAGAGAAACATACAAAGTTGAAAAAATACCAACGTATCCTTGAGAAAAGAAAAATTTTGGGTCTTCATCTGTAATTCAACGACATACCACGGAAACCACAAAAAAACTTAGTTCGTCGGTATTTATGTTATTATGTTGGTAATTACCGATGAGTTACCGACGAACAAATAGTTTCCTTGGAAATTCGTAGGTAATTACTGAACAACTAAGGTTGCGGGTCTCAAATATTAAATCTATAAGTAATATCGGGTTCGTACAAGAGAACTATGTTATATAATAAGTGTCTAATGGCATGTGGTGTAACAAGCTACTTCTTATAATTTTTTAAAATTTCCAGTTTAACATATCGAGTGAATCACTAACTTTTCCATAATACCTATATACTTAAACAAACACTTTATGTTGATTCATCTTTACAATTTTAATTTTTTTAAAGTGTTTTCAAACTGTTTTAAGATTATAGACTCATAAAACCTCATCTCTACGATAGATTGATATTGTTAGTGTGATTGTCTTAGGTTTTGAAACTCTAAAACCCAAATTCGTCTGTAATTTCTGACAAATTTGGGGTTTATATATGTTGACTGACCAATGAAGCAGCATGCACAAAATATGCCTTATCCATCTGTAATTCGTTGGAAATTTTTCGGGCATATCTGTTCTCAACAATTGGTCAATCTTCTAATTAATTTACTTTATTAAATAGTACCATGGGACTATCGACGAATTTCTGCTCACATGTACATTTTGTCAAGGATTCATAGGAGAATGAAATTTACCCAAGAAAATGAACCATCTAAAAATATGTGAACCACCAAATAATAAGTTTTACCGAAAAATCGGGTATGTTGGTAATTATTATTACATAAACCGAGTTTCTTCTTCTCCATTTCTTCTCTCTCCCTCTCTCTCTCTAATATCATTAAGTGCCTCTCTCTCTCTCTCTTTGCAATTGCAAAGAACAGTCAGATTTCATCCCAAGTTCCATAAAAAAGCCAAGTAAGTTTTGATTTGTTTTGAACAGTTTTGATAGTTTTAGGTGGTTAGATTGATAGTTTTAGGAATCAGAATGGATAATTTATTGATTTGGTTTATAGTTATAGGATTTATATGTTAGTTTAAAATTTGGATTGTTGCATCCTTCCTCCACTGATCCCGAGATTGTGGAGCAGTTGAGGAACAAAGACAAGTAGCTTTGGAGACCCAAAAGGAAAACTAGGCTCAAATGGCGGAAAACTAGGTTCAGATGGTGCATATACAGAGAATGAACCAGATGATGATAGACAACATAAAGGAATTGCAAAGAAGAGTCAGCTTTCATCCCAATTTCCATAAAAAACCGTGTAAGTTTTGATTTGTTTTGAATAGTTTTGATATTTTTTGGTGGTTAGATTGATATTTTAGGAATCGGAATGGATAATTTATTGATTTGGTTTTTATATGATTTATATGTTAGTTTAAGATTTGGATGTTATAGCCTTCCACCACTGATCTCGAGATTGTGGAGCAGTTGAGGAACAAAGAGGAGCGGATAGTAGCTTTGGAGACCCAAAAGGAAAACTAGGCTCAAATGGCGGAAAACTAGGTTCAGATGGTGCATATACAGAGAATGAACGAGATGATGATAGACAACATAAAGCAACTGTTTCTCCATGAGTTTAATTTTTTTTATAGATTTTAAACCTTTTAATGTTGTTTTCGTTTTCTAAAACTTTTATATATTTTTTCATTTTAGTTATGCTGTTCAATCCAAATTTAAAATTTTAAAAAGAAATTAATTAAAAAATTAGTTTTAAAAATATAACTTTGAAAATGAAAAACATTCCAATATTTTTGACAAATTTTCATGAGTAATATTTCCGACGAACTAATTTCCTTGAAAATATTTCTGACAAACCTAATTTTCTGGAAATATTGGCAACCAACTTTTCTTCGTATGAAATATTACAGGAATCTAATTAGCTAGAAATACATTAACAACACACGAAATTCGTCAAAAATACATTACGGACAAACTAAATTCATCGGAAATATCAGCTGAAAAATGTCTGATGCTTGTTTTTGAGGCTTATTTCAATGGTCTTTTTGTCAAAGATGTGTCTGTCGGAATCTATCATGAACTCGTCGGAAATCTCAAGCAATTCCAGATAGATATTTTTCCGACGATATATATCTGACAAAGCAGTTTTCATCGAGAATTCGTCGGGAATAGCCTTTATCCATCAAGAATTCAACCTTTTTTTTGTATGATAATATCAAATGAAAAGAAAAACTTCAAGTTTAGGGTGGAAAGAGAGAGGCCTTCGGGTAAATCATACACATATACCACATTTAACATTTATATCCCACATTAAATTGAGAGGTTTCCGGCTTATCTATCTAATACCAAACGAAATTTCTAACCCAACTCTCCGAATTTCATCTTCACCAAACAAACAATATTCTATGAGCAGAATAAGGTCTAGAGAACCAAACAAATATGTTCACATTAAGACATCCAAATACATACTTAACGTTTGTTTATATATTATTTTTTTCACTATTATCATCATTCAACCTGACAATATGTACTAGGCTTGGGAAAATTATAAATTATCTGAAATTTACAGAATGTTGGGGTCAAAATCGGTTAAGAAGAAAACAATGTCGGAAAGTTTCCGAGAAAATTTTCTTCTCTAAAAAAGAAATAAAATGTGGGAAACTAAAACTTCAAATAAAAATATTATACGACAAGTTCCTAGAAAAAGATTATTCAATCTCTCGAGCAGATGATTCTCGAGCGACGAAACAACCAAACCGGCTTCGTCTAACCCCCCCTATCAGACAAATTGGATGGACCTCACCCAACTTGCCCGATGGTGAACGACCTCAACCACCTAATTTATCACCATTTTGGAAATCAAGAAGTGATCTCTATCTGTTCATTCCTTCGTCTTCATCGCCTCTGTTGGCGCAAGTTGAAGATTAGAACTGATCAGACTCTATCCTCGTTGTATCCTTCTCCTCATACTTCCTCTGCTCTGTTGATGTTGATGAGTGAAACCGCTTTGCTTGAACTCGTTGGTCCTCTTCAGACTTCAGAAACTGTGGTCCTTTCTCCGACTTTGGAATCTGTTACAGTACAGATAGCTCCACCTCAGACCTTTTGCTCAACCACCCACGATGGCAGTAGGGTGGTTCCTGCTTAGTGCTTCTATTGAGGTTAACAACCAATCGCTGGTTTCTGGACCAAGTCAGTTACAGAAACTTCCAATCCCCGAGGTTAAATTACCAACACATCCATCTGATGATCTTGCTCAAGCTCCAGAAAAATTTGTCCCATCTTTGGGATTATGGGCAAAACTGCTTTTCTTCAAACCTCGGGTCACACCTCCCAAACCTAGTACTCGAGACTATGATCCAACGATTGTCGGGAATCAATTAGCTGCTCTCTGGCCAACTTTAAAAGACAAGATCTTAAATAAGCAACCAAAGGTTAAGTATCCATCCCGTACTATCCAGCCTCCTATTGAAAAGCTTCCCCCACAGGAAATAAAAGCTGATGGGAGCCTCCATTTTACATGGACTGCGAGATCTTGCGCTCAATCGCGCAATCTGTACCGAGCAGATACACAAACTTACCGTCTTGATTCCACACCTGAGATATCTATTCCTTTTAGGCTATGTACCGAGAATAAGGACAAGTACATCACTGGAAAGTTCCATAAATGTTCTCTACCGCCAGGTGGTTTAGTACATGCTGTGGTAAATAAAATTTTCCGAAGAAGTTGTATGATCAATTGTAAGAAGCTTGGTGATTCATCTTTCATGTTCCATATCCCGCACCAGCCTACTCACTCACAGCAAGGAGTATGTCATATTAATGACTGCTTACTTTTTGTATTGCCATGGACTCCAGAAGCTTCCTTCAAAGTCTCTGAAATCTCCACCCTTCCAATCTGGGCCACTTTGAAAAACATCCTAGATTGTTGCTTCTCAAGATTAGGAATAAGGCATGTTGCATCAGGACTTGGAGAACCCATTCTTACGCATAAACCTCGACTTGATCCTACCAGTTTGGGCGAAGCAAAGGGTTTAGTCGAGATTGAGTTGGATAGAAACTTTTCGAAGATTATTTCTCTGGATGATAAACAAGGAGGTAACATTTTCCTTGTAAATATTGAGTACACATGGATTCCATCGAGGTGTGAGAGGTGTGGAAATCTAGGACATAAAGAGAAGAGGTGTCTTGTACCTTCATCAACTGTTCAGGTTTCTGCCTTTACATCACCTTCTATAGACACTAGCTATGTTGTCCCTTTAGTGGATATTGATACCATTCCGCAGCTAAAGGATAATGTTGGCTCTTCTCCACCCACTATCCATTAAGAGGATCTACACGCCGATGAAACAACACAGCATTAGATGGTGGTGTCCTTGAGCCTCAGAAAAATATTAAAGAGATAGAAGGTCTCCTATCTGAACTTGAAACCACTCCAGCTCTGCCATCTACCTTTCAGCCAGAGAACACTACTGCTTCGCCAAACTTTGTCCCAACTTTTTCCACTTTAGTAGATTATCAATATACTCCCGTTGAAGCACTTATTATGGAGTCCTGTCCATCAACTGTTATCAACACTGAGGTACGTGAGACTTTAGTCGTTGATCCATTAACCACAAAACCTATCACTTTTGGATTTGAGAGTCCTTCTCAGGTCAAAGGGTTAGGAGATGTGGAAGAAGTTGTGACAGAGGCATCTTCCTCGATCAACTTGACAAAAGGTGGGAGGGAGACAAAACTCCCTATCAAATACCAAGAAATGGAATGGAAGACGATATGAGGGAGAGGGAAGCTTGGCCGCCGCGGTCGTGGTTCTTATCACTAGCTATTGACTTTCATTGTATTGTTGTTTATTCTAGACTCAATTTATGTTGTTCAGGGGTTGAGATTCATTCATTCATGAAACTTGTTACTATAGGACCTTTCGTCTCTAGAAGAACCTTCGTTTTCTCTTATAATATTTTATGTTTTTAAATTAAAAGCCCTTCTTCTTCAAAAAAAAAGATTACAATAATTTTCTCGATTTAAAGTATCTCCTAATTTAAAAGCATTAAATACTAAATTATATTTTAATTTTTAATACATGTTAGTTATGAAAATTAATTTATTTAATATAAATTTAAATAGAATAAAAATTAAAACTAATTAAATAAATATAATAATTATGGAAAATTCTATAAGTTGTAATAAAATAATATTTACATAAATTTAATAGTAGGTAAAATAAGAAAAAAACAAAAAAAACCAACCAACCAATAAATATCAAAACTAGTAAACTTAAAATTTAAAAGAAAAATTGTAAATAGTTAGAAATATGTTAAAATTTAAATCTTAAGAAATCACTATTATTTAATTTTCCATATCATAATTTAATGTATAATTTGATATATATATATATATTAATAATGAATATTACATGATTTAATATTGATTAAAATAGGAATAAAAGTATATGCAAACTAAATAAACAAACATTAAAAATATTTAAATATTAAATATTATGATTAAAATAAACTTATAGGATTAAACTTTATAAGTTAATAATATATTATGAATAGTATAAATAAGCACAATTATAGATAAGTAATAATAAAAAAATGTAAATTGTTCCAAATTATTGTAAATAGCTAAAATTAGGTAGAAATTGTAGATCTTACAAAATCTGTACCTTATTTTCAAAATTGTAATACAATTTTATTCCAAAGGTAAAAATTTCTATCTAAGGACACATAATTATAAATATAATAAGTAATAGTTTAATTTTAGATGTAATTTTGATTAAGACCCTACAAATGTCATAATATGTTTGTTTTAAAATAGAATATAATTGTTGGTGTTTAATTTTTCTTAATTGCTTTTTTTTAAATGTCTGGTAATCAAAAATATACACATTGTAATATTTATAAATAATTCATAAAAAGAACTACACAAAAATATCTTGGATAAAATAGAAACATTTAACAATCTAAGTGATTAATGAATGATTATATATATGACTTCTTAATAATGATTCTATGAAACAATAGATTTTGGATTATTATTTAAACATGATGCTTTATATACATAATATCAAGAAGATAAAATCACACTCTTTGAAATAAGAATTCTAAAAAAAAAAAAAGACATCACATTGTTGTTTAAGAAAACCATGAAAATACAGACATCTCTCATCTGTATACTCATCATCTCTCTATTTGTTTTGCATCACTGTATGTATATATTTTTGCAATTATATTACTTATGTTTTTATTTCAACTTTTTTTTTTGTTTTTTCATTGTTAACTAACATTTTGTTGTTGTGAGATTTTTATGTGAAGGTGCAAGGATGGAAGTTAGAGAAATAGATAAATCAAACATTATCATATCATCAAATTGTTATAATGTAAAATGGTTTAAGAAGTTCGGTTGGTGTTGTAAAAGTTTAAAAGGTATACCTTGCTGGCACGACAAAGCCTCGTGCGACAAAGTTTGTCCTCCTCCTCATTATCCTCCAAAGTAATATGAAATTAAACTTATGTAATAGTAATGGTTGTTTGCCGATATAGAATAAAAAATCAATAAAATAAAGAACCATTCTTTAGTTCAAAGCAGATTCCTCAATACTGACTTCGGCTAAGTTTTTATTTTCTAGTTGACTAATAACTCTAGGATGAGTTGTCACCAATTGATCTGCTAAAGCTCGGTCGCTAAAATAGTTTTACCAAAATTAATTTTATCTTCATTATTATTTGAATTTGAATTTTAATGGGTTTAAATTAGTTATAACTTATAAGACTAGATGGGGTTTGTTGATAAAAAAGATTAGGTGGACGGCCCGCATATCTATATATATATATAGATATACTGCTTACATTAATGTAATTTATATATGTATGTTTATATAGTATACAATTTGTATGATGATTGTGTATGTATATACAATTATTTATAATTATATGTATGTATAATTTATAAATTATATGCGTGTCTATATATAAAATTAGACATATTTTGTTACCACACAAATGTAACCTATAAGTTATATATGTATGTGTTTATAGTATACAATTTATATGTGGTTGCTTATGCATATTATTTAGATTATATGTATGTATAATTTATAGATCATATGTATGTTGTATGTTTCGATTATTTTTCATACTTTTTTATCATATTCACTGCTAATATATTTACGACCCTTTACGATTTTACATGAACCTCATGTGCTCGATACACAATTACTTGAAGAAAAAAATACTGTAACAGAACTGACTACAATAGTTTTCGGCAGAGGACATCGGATTAACAAACCTTCTACTAACTTGCAAGCTTGTGTTGCTAATGATGTTTGTATTGCTCATTTCTCTATCTCTCTCTCACACAAAATTTTTTATCTACCACTACAAGAAAACAATCGTATAACAACGACAATTAGCGACGAATATTTGTCATCGTATAATTATGTCAATTTTACAACAACATTACAACAACAAAAAAATTTGTCGTAGTATAGTTGTAATTTACCAACGAATACGACCATTTAAAGACCACAGTTATAAGTAGTCGTGATGTAGTTATTAATTTACAGTATTATTACATCCAAATATTTTTCAATCAACTAACAACTAAAATACGAATAAAAATAGATGGTTGGTGAAAACATGTTTGTTGTGTGTGTGTTTGGTTGGTTGGTTAGAAAAGGACTTTTGGTCATAGTGAAGTCGTTAAGGCATTGTAAAATATATTTCGTTGTAAATTCGCGATAACATACCTATTTAACAAAGTTCAAAAATATTTCTATAAATATGCATTTCCTCTCTTTCGTAAAATCCACAAAAAAAAACCATTTCAAAGAAAAATGGCATATGGTGGCAATATCTACGAGATATGAAGTTGGATGTATGTACATAAAGATTTCGATTGGATAATGGCAAATAAATTTCTCAACGAGGTAGAGATAGTCATGTACTTGGCCAGAAATACACCTCGTAAGATGTTATGTTCCTGTCGTAAGTACAAGAATACCAAATTTACTCGTTGTGAAACGGTAAGAAAACATTTAGTGAATAGAAAATTTATCCCACATTATTACATTTGAATTAAACATGGAGAGGATTTATCCTCAACATATTCCATTGTCGATTTTGTTATTTTGAACCTAAAATTTTGTAGTACTGTATCAACTAATTCACTAGAATAACATTGGTAAATATGCCTATTACTTCTCAAGATTTTTTTGTCGACATCAATAAAATGTTTCGTTGGCCACAACTACACTATATTATTTTCCTAACTCTATCGGTCTTATTAAAATATAAATATTTCCATTGACACAACTTTTTTTTATAAGATTTTAAATTACCCCATCTATTATAAAGTAATTATTGAAACAGTGTTATACTACTATCTATCTTTTCAAATAACACAATAAATAAATTTGGATCCAAACAATATCTATCTTACTAGATGACAACCCGCGCGCATGTGCGGAGTGATTTTTTATACTAATGTTTATTCATTAAATGATTTTAACATTTTGCAGCACTGCAATCCTTATCGATTGTAAAATGATGAATACAAATGTTGGTCTCTTAAATATATTATCACTTTTGAAGAGTTAACGTATTACAAGTCACTTTAATTATTTTTAAGATTTCATTTTCACAAAAAAAAAAAGTTTTGTGGCTTACACAAATCACAAAAATCAGATAGCAAACATCGATTGTAAAATGACAAAAAAGATTAGGTTTTCTCCTCTCGATTTATTTACTATTGACTCTCCAAAGATGATTTCATTTTCTACTTCTATAAAATTGTGCTTTCGTTCTCGTTCATGTTTCACTAATATGAGTTTTGTTTCTTTTTTTAACTTCTTCTGTGAATTGAGTGAATTATATAAGTGTCAATCAGAACAAATTACTTCTTTTATTGGCATACGCTTTTGAGGTTTAGTTACTTAGGAGTGTACCGATAAAAAAATATATAATACTTTACCATTTTAGTATATGTAAACTATGTATAAAGTAAGAACTGTTTGATTTATTAAAAGATAAACAAGAAAACTTATAATACATAGTTCAAATCTCTCATTTTTACAATTATAATAGCTAGATGGGATATTAGAGAAAAACAAATATTAGACGACTGATCAAATCTCTCATTCTTCAAAAAAACTCAAAAATAGGTGATTGGAATCTTGTCTTGATATTTCATTTAAAGTTTTTAAGAATAAAAATCAAGACTAAAATATATTTAATCTGAATGAAATAATATATATATAGTGCTTCCAATATAAAAAATCACTTCGATTTGAAGAAGTTTATTTATGAGATTGTTAGGATCAAATAACATATTAAAAGCCACATATTTTAAAAATAATTTTTATACATAAAATTATATACATTAGAGTAAGCACATAAATCAAAACTAATATGTTTTGTTTATTTACAATCATGTTTTGGACGAAAATTAAGCTAGAGTAGTTTGTATATTTTGTATATTTTATGTAGTACATTTTTAAAGCAATGTCAGACAAAAATTATACTACACCATATCTGAAAAATATTAAAATATAATACTATATATGATTTAAACGTATATCCAAAACAGTGATTTCCTAATATTTATAGTAAACTATTCTATTCACCGAAATAGTATAACCTCTCCTCTTCTTTGATCTCCTCCCCCTCTTCCTCTTCCCTCCTCCACCTTTTATTTTTTTTTTTGCTAAGGATGTTAATATCATAAATGAAATAAAAGAGTTTTTACAAGAGTAGAAACACTAATCTAAAATTGCTTCTCTGGCAAAAAAAGGAAAAACAGAGACACAATTAAGTTACATTTGTGGTGATGCAAACATCAGTGGCTCCAAAGAGGTAGATAGTTGAGGAATCTTTTCCTCCTGTTTCTTGCGTGGATGGTGTTGCGAATGTCCCTGTCTATGCACTTAATAATAGACTCCGGTGGAATGTGGGTGCTGTTGAAGAGGACATTGTTTCTCTGTTTCCACAGATGATATATCGTTGCGTGGGCAACCAGACAACGGAGTGTTGCTGGGGCTTGAAGAGTATCGGATTTCAACCATGAGAGCAGCTCCTGCCAGTTACAAAATAACCTACCAGAAGGTCGTAGCCTTAGAAGTGCCCATTTCCAGATGACAACACTATACTCACAGGTTAAGAGTAAGTGGTCTCTATCTTCAGGGAATTGGGAACAAAGACAACAGTGAGTAGATATGAGCATTCCCCAAGAAGCCAGTCTAACCCTTGTGGGCATCCTGTCATAATTTGCAATCCACATATGGAAGGCTTGCTTTGGGACTGCTCCTTTGTACCATATCACTTTGGCCCAGTCTTTTGTACTTTCCCTTGGTCTGATTCCCTCCTCCACCTTCCTCCTTCGCATCCTCATCCTTCCTCTTTCCCCTACTCCTCTTCCTGCTTTTGCTCCTCTTCCTTTCTAAATAATATACACCAAATCAGATTTTCTATACTATCTACGTAATAATATATTACAGTATAATACGTTTTTGCATAATGTATGAGCTGCACGTGAACGCACCCTAGGGAGAACAAGGTCAAGACTGTGTTCAAATTGTCCTATAAGTTGGCTCTTACTGTTTTATGGCTATATTTTTTATTTTGTGCTCTCTTATGAATATTCAACAAACTCACCCATAAAATTACTCAATATAAACTATAAAATTATTATGTTTATAGATATCAAGTAAACAAATAAATATTTCTTCATAAAAAGTAAAAACAAATATCCACATGGATTCGTGATCAAACTCTAAGTATAACTTATTCTTGAACGTTTAGATACTACCAAATAACTTCAATCAATATAAAATTAATTAAATTAAATGATTTTTTATTTTTATTCATAAATAAAAATTAAATTAATTTAAATTTAAATAACCTTTCATTTGAATTAAATTTATATAAGTAAAATACAATAAACTGAGATTAAATAAATTTATAATTAAATTTTTTATCAAAATATATCCCAAAATTAATCAAATAAATTACATAGATTTTATTATAAATTCATAAAGAACAAGAGCAAAAATATCAAAAAGATATATTATAATAAATAAAATTTACATTCATTTAAATTTAAATAAAATTTCATATTAAATTAAATACTGTATATAAATAAAATGAAATAAACTATCGAAATATATCATACAATTAATCAAATAGATTACAGAGATATTATTTTAAAAATTATCAAAAAGAGTTGAAAATACTTATTATCGTGTCAGCTGGAAATTCATGCTTCTTCTGCTTATGGCCAGGGCCGGCACTGACTGACGTCAAGATGAAGATTGTGAAGTTAAAAACTTTGCTCCAAGCAGTTTTGCAATGTTTCCAACCTTTATAACTTGATGCATATAATATATATCAAAATATATTTGTTGTACACGCTTTTATTAGTTTTGCTTTTAAATGAAGGTATTTGTAGTTATAAATGTTTTGTGCCAGTGAAGTAATGGTTGAAAAACCTCTATACATATGTCATTTTAAAATAACACTCAGCTTCTATATATAGTCAATACATATGTCCATGTTATATTCTAGACTAAATATTTTCTCTTTTAAAAATATAGAAAACAGTTTTTTTAGTCTACAAGCAAAGAGCAAGTATGCATTATACAAAATAATCAATATTTAAAATCCATACGCAAAAAACATAAAAATTGTTATAGGCCTCTTTCTGACACATGCACACTCCACTATGAATAAGAAATAAATAAAAAACAGTATTATCATCAAACTTTATCACAAATCCACATTTGTACATCTATAATTATGATTTGGACAATTAGTTAATTTGATACAATACCAAAGCAAGAATAATCGAAAAACAACTATACCACCGCATACTAATAAGTAACACATAACAGAACCAAATTCTTGAATCTTAAAACAAATTCCAACTCGAGCATTTAGTGAATATCAAATTAACTAATATCCCGCCCGTAGGGCGGACCGACCCTAGTACAATATATAAAAATATTCAAATACTTTTGAATAAAAATATGAAAACCTTTTGGTTTCGTAAATTATATTTTCTTAAAAAGATATTTCTGCACTAAAAAATCTATTAAAACAGTTATAAGATTGAAAGAACAAATAATCTATTAAAACAGTTTATAAGATTGAAAGAACAAATAATCTGTGTGGCCGTGCGGTTCCAACATAAAAAAAAAACATTAAAGATTACATGAACGTTTATTTGTTTTTCTCGATGAAAAAGCTGTTAGAAGATGGGTATCAATTTAGAATTGGATAATAAAAAGAATCAGATGTACCAAATCTCTACTTATATCTATATCTGTTATGAACCAAATTTAAGCTGATTAAAATTTAATTTGATTATAATATGAACCAAATTATTAGGAAATTAATTTTTTCTAATAATTATAATAATTTTAATTAATCCGCATGAAAATGTATATTATTCAATTAATTATAAAATGTATTTAATTAATTTAAAATAAAATTTACCCTGTTCCGCAGGTCATGGTCTAGTTAATTATTAAAACTGAAATGCATACCAGATATAAAACCTTTCACCAGGTCATAGCAGAAGAAGAAGAACCATAGGTAATACATAAACAGGGAGATAAATCGATTTGTAAGCAAGAACATTAACTAGTTATCAGTTTTTGTTCTTAGTCTCTTGGCTTCATGATCTAGTTCATAAAGATTTATTCTATTATTTAATATTAAATTATTGAATATTTCGAACAAATCGTTTGTTACAGTCCATCTCTGTGTTATTGCCCGACTGTTTGTTAACATTCTGTTTGAATCGGCTCATCAATTTGGGCATAGAATTAGAAGTCTCTTCGACCATATGAAAGATTTTGTCAAAATTATGTGTGTCCAATACAAAGGAACCAACAAAAGATAACGATAGTTGTTTTGATTTGAAAAATCTCCTAATGTACCACTTTTTTAGTATCACTTTTCATGTTTACATTAACCACATTTACCCGTAGTTTTAAAAGAATAAATGAATATTTATATTCATAGGGTTAACTAATATAGAATAGTGTTTCGATTATGGGGAGGTGGATTTTGGAGGATGGAGTTTTAGGATTTTTTTTAAAAATACTAAAAATTTAAATCAATAATTTTAAAATAATTTCAAAAATAATTTTGAATTTTAAAAAGAAAATTTGAAAAAAGAATTAACAAAAAATATGAATAAAGTTTCAATTTTTTTTTGAAAGATAAAATTTGAAAACATATAATTCAAAAATTATAAAAAAAATATTTTATATTTTATTATTATTTATTTAGTTAATTGTCTATATTTATATATTTTATATCAAAGGTATAAGGGGTCTTTTGTGTTTTTAACAAAGAAGGTACAACCAATGTGGTAAATTCAAAATTTCTCCTTTCGATTTGGTATAGCAAGAATAAATTCTTAGAGATTTTGCATTTGGGATATTTCAAATAACATTTGGAAACAAATGATAAGTCTTTTTAAAGGTTATTTTATGAATGAAAATAATCCAGAAAATGTCTTTCAATAAATTATATAAACTAAACTCGAAGAAAAATCAGAAAGAGATGGAAAAAATTCTCCAATTCATTGATTTATACTAAAAATAGATAAAACTAACATATTTCACACCTCAACTCTAAACCATAAGTCTAGAGTAGTTAACTCTTGGATATAAATATCTTTTACCCTTCATTAAAAGAAAAGGTAAAAGTAATTAGTATAAACATAAAAAGTGATACTATGAATGTGGTATTTGTGGTAATTTTTATATAACAAGATACAAATGGTCATAAAACTATATGAGTAAGAAAAATATTTAATAGATATTCAGAAGAAGTTACATATATGTATATACATATATTAAATAATTATTTATATAATATATAATTTGCAGAAAATTTCCAAGGACGATTATAAATTTTATAACTATTAATAGTCCTACACTGAAAATTTTGTTATCAATAATTTAAGATTTGTTTTTATAAAAATATACAAATGATCATAAAACTAAAGATATATATGCTAGAATAACCACATGTTAGTGGTCCAATGGTTAAACTCAACCTGGGAAGTCATGGTTTCGAGTGCTGCTGGGAGGTGATTATCTTGAAGGACCTTCGGGCCTAATACGGAGAAGCCTGCTAACGTGTGGTCACTGGTGGGATTTACATAAGGTGATCACCAACCCTCCTGGATGCCTCGGTGGGCTCCCTGGCTAAGCTCCGGTGGATGGTCATTAGAGCTAGTCGGATCCTCTCGAGGCTCTAAATACCAGGATCATCAAAGAAATAAAATAATAATAATTTGTGGTTTAAGGTAATTTTTTTCCTTTTTACAAGTTAAAAATATTAAATTATAAATTCTGCGATTGAAACCTAACCTAGTTACTTAAAATGGACAACGAGTAATATTATAAAGGAATATGGATCTACTAACTAACGTTTGATGGAAAAAATTACATCTAGAGATACTTCTAACTTGTCTATTTACACCTCGACATACTTCCAGCATGCAGAGTACTTTCTCCTTGTGAATTCTCTAAAAAAGCCTTCTAATTTAAATAAGTTAAAAATGTGTGGTTTGGTCACATTCAATCATTATTTCTTAATCTCTCGTTTCACTGTCACAACCTTCTTTTACATTATTAGTTTCTTCTCTCTCTCTTCTTATGCATTTTGAAACTAATTTTCCATGGTTGATACTTACAAGCTTTACCATGTCCTCCAATAAAACTGATGAGTTAAAATTCTAATTTCTTCTCTCGATTCACATTCCTGTTCTCATTTTCACTTGGACAATTCTCTCAAATAGCCATTTTTAAGTTTTTATTACAAAAATAGCCTTCAAAAAATAAAATGACCAAAATTGCCCCTTGTTGTTTTGAAAATTTTAATTCTAATTTTTTATTTTTTTATTTTTTGAAATTTGAAATCCATCCCTTAACTCTAAATCCTAAATCAAGATTAATTAATCCAAGAGGTATAAATGCATATTTTACCCTTTAATAAAACATTTTTTGGTCATTTTCCTCCTTGATAGGCTATTTTTGTGAAAATAAATTAAAAAGGGTTATCCAAGGGAATTTCTCTCTCCACTTTCACTATTCCTATCCTTCTTCATTTTATGGTCTTCTGTATATTTTTCGTAGGCTTCGATTATATCGTAGGAGGATTTTACTCATATACTTATACCATGAACCACATCTAATTTTAGCTACATAATTTCATGGGATTTTTGGTGGTTTATCTTCATGCTCATCAATCGCTGTCGCCTTTGTCAAAAATCTCCGGTCCTCTTGAACTGTTCACTTGGCCACACATCACTTTAAGGACTGGAGTTCTTCAAACTAGCACATATACTTTTTCATGGCTGGGGAGTTTCATTGAAATTTATGAAGAGCATTTGTGATGAGAATGGGTAATGATCAGTCGTATATCCTCTTCTTGACCACATCACTGCTCCTCCTGAACACATAACTTTTAACCCTGACCAAAAATTCTAATCCAAACTATATGGATACAGACTCTTCTATTTACAACAACCCTGACCACAAAACTTCTAATCCAAATTATATGCATACGGACCCTTCAATCTACAACAACCCTGACCACAATTACCACCAAAACACTGTGTCACCTTACCATAACACCTACAACCACATCAATATTTCTCCTGACCATATAACTTCAGCCTCTACAAACACCACCATCAGATTAATCTAAAAATAAAACAATCTAACGGTTAGGGATACAACTCGAAAAACAATAAACCTGCCAATAATTAATTCCAAAGAAACAGCCTAACTAGTGTTTTAAAAATAAAAGATATAGTAACTAAACGTAAACTTCCGCCAAAGGGGCAAATTCGTCACAAAATGAAGCCAGCAAAGGCCCAAAGGCAGCACAAGCTGCAAGTATGTCCAAGTGAAAGATGTATAGCCCAAAGTATGGCTACATGCTAAGCTCTCTGTCTGATGTGTCATAAAACAATATTACATGTGAGAAAAAAAGGTAAAATTTGGTGTGCCAAACACATCACTCCATGAGCAAATCACAACCCCTATCAAGGAAGTCTGACTACAGAGTGAGTTCACCACTTGCTTTACCTTTGTATCAATCTATAAAAAGACTCATTAGCCTCTCTTATTTCTCCACCAAACCCTCATCAACTTAAAAGCTCATCACACTTTGTTGCTCTCTCTTTAGGCATCTTGATTTCTTTCATCTCTCTTCTTTCATAATCAACAACAAATCTGTTACGTATGCCGCAAACTTAGTCATCATGAATTTTGACCGTTCGTCTGCAGTGTATGTTGAAGATATGGGGGACAGTTCTATAGGAGCATTTATTGAGAATGGTGGAGATGACGATGACATTGGCCATGGTTATGCTTGCATGATTCATCTCACACATCAAATGTAATTTAGAATAAAAGAGAGAGTTTAGATCTCTAGATAGGCCAAGTATGTACTGAAAATGTAAGGAGCCTTCTTAGAAACAAACATGGCTCTATATTGTACAAAATCATCTCTTCTTCAACCATGTCACATTTTCTATTCATTTTGGATGTCAAGTTAACATTCATTTTAAGTTATTGTGGCATTTTTTTGTCTATTAAATTATCTAACGCTTATTTAACTATATAAATATTGTACTATAAGAATTTGAATTTGTCTTTTTTTTTTGTTTTCACAGATTTTGTGTTTGCAGTTTAGTATTGAATTTATTTATTCACACAATATTCAATTTTTCAAAAGTTGAATTTAAAGTTTAACCTACTGGTTTATTCATAAAGTTGTGAGAATTCAAATTTTGAAATTAGACTCTCAAGCAGTAAGCCACGCATGTGTTTAGAAATCAGAGGTATTATAAGGGTTTATTAACCGAAACATGCATTATCACAGCAGTAACACAACATGCATCCGGTGCTGTGGTGGAACCTGAGACGCGTATGGTGCCACATTATGATTTCGTTAAATCTGTGTAACTAAGAAAATCGAAAGTGTTGAGTAAAGTCAGTTTTGTTATAAACACCAAACACGCTTGTCACTTTAAGTTTACCGTACTCTCTGTAGTAAGCTTGACCTTTGGGTGAACTGAAGAAAGATTGTGCTCACACTTTTCTTAACTTTTACTTTACTTGAAGATAGAAAGATTAAAACGAACCCTTATTCTCTTCAGTAAACGCAAATAGCGCCCTTTTGTTTACGATTTGCTTGTTTAGCAATGTTTTTCTTGTTGATTAACCATACAAAGAAAAATGTTTTCTGTCTAATTTTTTCTGCACTTGCGACCATGTTTGTGATTGTGAAGCTTGCTTAGGGACGACACCACGGATAATGATCACGGACTTGACTACACTCAAGCCGCATATGTAGAAAACTTAGACCAAGATGACGATAAATATCAATTAATATTAAATGAAATGATTTGAAATCATTAATTTACCAAAGTTTGTTGCAATCTATATATATAAAGAAATGTTCGTCTCTCTCCCGTGAAGCCACGTCATCAATTAGTGCGTTCTGGGAGTGACACGTGTCCCATTTTATATTTAGGGCCAAAATAAATGAATGCAGTTAAGGGTAATTGAACCCAGCACCTCTAGCACTGGTAATTTCTCTTAGAACCACTAGGCTAAAGTCACTTTTTATAAATATGTGGCCGCGAAAATACTTATTATTGTGTCAGCTGGAAGCCCATGCTTCTTCTGCTTGTGGCCAGGGCCGACACTGAACTGACGTCAAGATGAAGATCGTAAAGTTAAAATTTTTACTCCAAACAGTTTTGCAATGTTTCCAACCTTTATAACTTGATGCATATAATATATATCAAAATACATTTGTTTTACACGCTTTTATTAGTTTTGCTTTTAAAAGAAGGTATTTACAGTTATAAATGTTTTGTGCCAGTGAAGTAATGGTTGAAAAATCTCTATACATATGTCATTTTAAAATAACACCCAACTTCTATATATAGTCAATACATATGTCCATGTTATATTCTAGACTAAATATTTTCTCTTTTAAAAATATAGAAAACAATTTTTTTAGTCTACAAGCAAATGTTGTAGAACAAGTATGCATTATACAAAATAATATATATTTAAAATCCATACACAAAAACATAAAAGTTGTTATAGGCCTCTTTCTGACACATGCACACTCCACTATGAATAAGAATTAAAAAAAAAACAGTATTGTCGTCAAACTTTATCACAAATCCACATTTGTACATTTATAATTATGAGTTGGACAATTAGTTAATTTGATACAATACCAAAGCAAGAATAATCGAAAAACAACTATACCACCGCATACTAATAAATAAGACATAACAGATAACCAAATTCTTGAATCTTAAAATAAATTTCAATTCGAACATTTAGTGAATATCAAATTAACTAATATCCCACCCGTAGGGCGGGCCGACCCTAGTAAATATATATACACAAGGTTAAACAAAAGGAAACTTAAACCATGTCGGTTATCTAGTCTACTAAACCGGTATATACACAATACGCCCAGTCAAGTCTCTGAAACTGAGCCATCAGGGGGAAGGAAGAGACTTGATATGGACAAACGGTTGAGAATGGAATGAAACGGTCCAGAGTGTAGAGGCTTCGTCATGTCTCCATGCTGGTTTGCACTCAAAACATGCATCAAGGTAATGAAGCCTTTCTTAACCTGATCACGAACGGTGTGATAGTCTATCTCCACTTTCTTTGTCTGTTCGTGAAAGATAGGATTGGTTGCGATATGCATTACAGAGTGAGAAGAGTGAGAAGTTGTTGTAGCCAGAGTAACTCCCAAGTAGCATGCGCCATGCTTAGATACTCAGCTTCGGTACTACTGCGGCTAACCACATCCTGCTTCTTCGATTTCTATGTAATCAAGGAGTTCCCAACGTAGACACAATAACCAGTAAGAGAGTGTCTACTATCAGGGCATGTTGCCCATTAGCATCAGCAAATGCATTGAGACACTGTCGAGATGAAGCATAGTAAAAGAGTCCATGTCCCGGTTTATTCTTGATGTATCGAAGAATCTTATGTGCAGCTTCAAGATGAAAATCTGTAGGAGAAGCCTTGAATTGACTGAGACAGTGCACCACAAAGGTGATGTCAGGACGAGTGATTGTCAAATATAGAAGATGACCAATCAGAGCTCGATAGCTACTCGGATCTGTAAGCTTAGCACCAGAGTCCTTACTCAACTTAACCAAACGATCCATTGGCCCCGAACTCAGCTTACATACGAGAAGACCAGCATCAACTAGAAGACTCAATGCATATTTCCATTGGGATATAGAAATACCTTCAAATGATCTAGCTATCTCCAAACCAAGAAAGAACCGCAATGGTCCTAAGTCCTTAATCTTGAAATGAGAGCTAAGTCTTTTTGAGGAGAGCAACCTCTGCATCATTATTTCCAACACTCATTATATCGTCTACATACACAAGAATTGCAGTGAAGACAAAACCATGTTGCTTGAAAATAATGTGTTATGCGCTGGAGATTGAGTGTAACCAGCAGATAGGAAGACTGCAGATAGACATTGGTACCATTTACGTGAGGCTTGCATCAACCCATAGAGCGAATTATGAAGAAGACATACTGGGTTTGGAGAAAGAGAGCCATAAGCGGGTACATAACCGTAAGGAATGCTCATAAACGTTTCCTAATCAAAATCACTATCAAGTTTGACACTAGCAAGGAGAAGTCCATCTGAGACATACTCCATCCTTGTATAGCTGCAAGACTAAGGGGAAGTTTGACACTAGCAAGTTTTGCAACCAGAGAAAATGTATCAGTGAAATCTACTCCTTCCTGCTATGTGAACCCCTTAGCCACCAAGCAAGCTTTGTAACGCTCCACAATGACATCTGCATTGTATTTAATTGTATAAACCCATTTACAACCTACCACATTTTTACCAGGATGTAAAGATTAACTGTCCATATCTTATTTGCTTCCATAGCTTGCAACTCTTCAATCGTGGCTTTGCGAAAATTAATAGATAACATGGCTTGCTTAAAAGATGTTGGCTATGTATCAAGGGAGTGTTGAGATGAGATCAATATATAGGAAGAGAAAGACATGAGGAGTTGAGTATGATGAAGAGGCCGTAGTAATACTAGTTACCCGAGTAACTTACAGAGGGTAAACCAAAGTTACCCTAGTAATACTAGTATACTAGTTATACTAGTTACCCGGGTAACTTTGGAAGAAGAAGAGAAGCCCTATTCTCTTAGCTAAGGTATCAGTCCGTTGCAAGGGAAGAGGAGGCGCGTGACTCCCAAACACTTGTTGGATACCCTCTCAAAGACGTTTGGAAACGTCTCCAACATCAGCCGTATTAACTCCATGAAGCAAGATGGAGGAGAGCTCACCAAACACATGGGAAAGTTTGGATCATTATGGTCTGAACTTTTCTTTTCTTGTAACTACCAAAAGGTAGTGGTTTAGTGGTTCCTGATTGAGGAATTGCTTCGTAGATCATGTCCATGATCACTTCCTCTCAAGCGGAGAACTATATAACCATTTCCATTTGGCCAGTCAAAACTACATCATGCTTAGGTACATGATATATCCTCTTAAGCCACAAATTGTTCTAACATTTTGGACATTACATACTCTTATATATGGAAGCATGGATGAGCTCAGCCACTGTCAAACGTGATTGAGCTACTGGTACAGCCGGTCTAGCTGGCCTAGTAGTAATTGTAGGGATCCAAGGGTCTGATAACCCAAATGTACAATTTGTCTGATCCCCAGTGTCAATAAAGGTCTTGTTGCATCAAGCTTGTCAAGACGTAAGAAGATGATACAAATCTTGTTGCTCGCAAAGGTGAGCATATACAATGATACTTTCGGCGAAGAACTCTTGCAAGAAGAGAATAGGGGAACTGTATCAATATCCACAATTGTTTTGCCAATAAAGTTAATATGAACCTATCAGTTTGTGCAATGTGAGTTATAAGATAGTACTTATGCCAAAGGCTGAAGAAAGTTCTACCAGATCGCATGTCGGAAACCCAATAGGCTTTCGTTGCTGGTAGGAATATTACTAACAACATAATGATTGCTCAAGAGACTTTTCATACTCTCAAAACAAAACCAGGTGGGCGGCACAAGAGATTGACCATCAAAACTGATATGAGTAAAACGTATGATCCATGGAGTGGATATTTATACAGAAAGTAATGGAGAAGATGGGTTTCTCAGAAACTTGGATCAAATGGATTATGTGATGCGTCTCTTCTATTAAGTATCAAGTTCTTCTAAACAGTCAACCTAGAGGAAACATTGTCCCACAAAGAGGTTTACGACAAGAAGATTCTTTGTCGCTCGTTAGCCTTCTAAATAATTCATACGAAGAGTGGGTTGTATACCGTAAAATCTGGATATTTGGTGTCATGGAATATCCTCTCCCAGACTTCCGATATTATGGTATATGAGCACAATATCGCAAAATGACGAGCCTTCGGTTGGAAAATCAAGGCTCCCTAAACATACATCACCTAATTTGGCAAATGGCTTCTGGTTACTTAACGGTAACAAGAAAATTAACTCGTCGTCATATGCGATGTGATAACCATTTTCCAAGATGTGGAGAAGCTAATGAATTAGTAAATCATTCGATTCTTGAATGTCCACCCGCTTTACAATCTTGGGCCTTTCTTCGACACCATCGTGTTCGAACGTTTTTTCTATATCGAGCGTGTACTCCAATCTAGATTATTTATTTTGGAGGAAGAATGAAATAGAACATCTGGAGTTGGACAGAGACCCATATCAATAGATTATATGGTATTACTAGAAAGCCAGGAATGATAAACTGTTTAGAGGAATTACACGAGACCCGTTAGAGCCAATTAGACATGCTCAAAGTGAATGTCATGCTTGCTTTCAGATGAACTCAAAGACCAATGATGATGCACATCCACCACACCAGACACATAATACACAAGCCTTATGGTTGCAGAGTATTTGTTTAGTAGATGGATCATGGACTTCGGAACCACATTATAGTGGATATCGTTGGGTATGAATGGATGTTGCTGGAAATAAACAATTCCTACTATTAAACAATTCCTACTGTTGTGAAACAAAGATAGACAATTATCCCGCTATACTCAAAATTAGATTCTCATATTTGGTCCATGGAGAATATGGTTCAACATACAACATGTCAGCAATTCGGAACAGACTGCAAGAATATAATCTCAACGATCAAGGATTCGGAAGCATGACCAAATTTTTATACGGAACTAGCATAGCTAGCAGATATTCAAGGTAGGTTTCAAGACTTCAAGATCATTCACGTATCAAGGGCAGAGAATCGAACTACATATACTTTAGCTAAGACCACCCAAGCTTTTATAAGAGTTTAGTTTTTGTTGGTTGTTTTATTCCGATATGGATTCCATGAGCACCTCTAGTTTAGTGATAGAATAGTCTTTTCATGTCAAACAGATGGATTTTATGTATTTTAGCCTCAGTCAATTTACTATAGTATTGTGATCTATCACTTCTATATACTGTGTATAAGAATGTAGAATGCAAAAATGATACTCGCTAATTTGTTTTGTAACAGTGATACTTGCTATTAGTCTTGTACTTATATAAAATAAAATGAGTACTATTTATGGTCAACAGTTTCACAGTGAACTGTATTTAAGATCAAAGAAAAATTACTAGTACACTGCTACTTTAAAATATACTGAATTTATTTGTAACATCTTGGTTTGTGGTATATGGAAAGGTTTAAGAGAATTAATTTGGCTACTTATGTCATCAACGTGCACCTACCTTTCCGGGAACACATTCGTTTAGAACTCTACAGTTAAGGAGTAGTAGAAGGGAGGATAACATACTGGCAAGAAATTCGCGATATCGTGCGAGTGAGACTAATAACGGTGAAAATTCATGTGGTGAATGCAAGGTCAGTAACCACGAATTTTGAGCCTCCAGAAAAGTAACGCACCACCCGTCGCACGGGATGGAGCCTACGGGCCGAGTGAGCGGGCGTAGGAGGCTCATTAGCCATGGGTTGTCGGGGGTGATACAAGTGGTATGGTATTAGAGCTGGTTATCCATCTCGGGTGGCATCTTGAGACTTGTTGTAGTGCGCAAATAGGATGTTGCGCTCTATTAGAGGGGGTGAATAGTAACATCCCAATTTGTGGTATATGGAAAAGCTTAACATAATTGATTTGGCTCCAGTAACACCAAAATGCGCTTACCTTTTTCGGGCACACATTCGTTTAGAACTCTAGAGTCAAACATGCTTGAGCTGCAGTAGTAGAATGATGGGTGGTATATCAAGAAAAAATTTGTGATATCGTGCGAGCCTACCCACAAAATGTAATCATGTGATGTTTGTAAGGTCAGTAAACATGATTTTTAAGCCTCCGAAAAATTAACGCACTACTCATCTTATGGGATGGAGCGAGTAAGCGGATGTTGTAGGCCTGTAGACGGTCGGGGGCTTACATTGTTCATCACTGAACCGCCTCACATAAATCATGTTTGTATACTTATTTGGTTAACTATACGGCATTTTTGTCTGAACTGAATTGTACGACATTTAGTGATAGATTTGTTAGAAGTTCATATATACTATCGTTAGTATGTTAATTAGGGAGCAGAGGATGTTCGGTGTGGCAGATAATCCTTAGAAATTATCGGGGTTTTTCGAATACCCAACTAACGAGGATAGGAGCATTACAATAACATTTCGAAAATCATTGACAGTCTTATTTGTAACAGTTCATGATCTGGTTTTATCTATTTTATTCAAAGATAAAGTGGGAGAAAAAGTGAGATTGAAAAAAAAAACCTTTTATTCGACTATATATTAAGTCGAGAAACTTAAAACAAACCCTAGGGCATCAAATCATTAATAAAAAAAAATGCAAAATCATTGTTCATAAACATACAACCATTCAGGCTGCTGGAGCATAATCATATATAATGTCATCATCGTTGTCACCATTTTCGACATAGGTAGCTTGAACTTGAGCATACTCAAATGCTTGATCGTTACTAGCCATGACGCCTCCAATAATGCACGTTTCAGAAATATTATTGTTGGGAAAAAAATCGCAGACATTAATCATTTTTTTTCTTCAAATAAATCGCTCAATCAAGCGTAGAAGGGCAAATGAAAAACAAAGAAGATTGATTTGAGTTTGATAAGGGAACGAGAGATCTTTGGTTTTTTATAGGTGTGGGAACAAAATTGATGAGATTTTGGACTCGTTTCCGCCTTCTACTGACCTCGCCAAGGAGTGTGATATGCTCGTAAGAAACGTGGAATCGCACAATACAGATTATGAATCGCTGTTAACTTTTTGACACTTGGGAATTTATAGTGACACGTCTGCGACACATCGGTTTGCATTTCCTTTTTCTTTTCAAAGCAGGATAGGCAAGAAAATATTTTTTTGCCTTCACTGGAATATTATTTGTAGTGGCGACATAATGGTACAAAATATATTTGTCTGTGTTCATTGATTATAAATGTAATTGGCATACATAACTATATTAATAAAAAATGGGATTATTATGTGCTGGCATATCAATCCCAATTCACTAAAAAATATAATGAAAAGTGTAATTAAATAAATTAAAGAACACAGTCTAAAATAAAAATGAAGAACTTCACTAAAGCTATCGATTTAAGTCAAAAACAAATTTGAATTTATTTGAAGTAAATAAAAAAAGAATCAAATTTAAGTGAAACTCGGAGTTAAACTCTAAAAGAGACTGAAAATCTAAAGTAAATGCAACGAAGAAAAATTATACTCTATTATAGTAAGTTCGAATAACTTTTTCTCTCTATTTTATTATGTTCAGTTATCTATATAAGAATCAGACCTCTGTATTATTTAACAAAATACAGACAAAATACTTTTACACCACTATGTCACGCATACAAATAATATTCCCATCAGATATAAAGGCTAAACCTTTTCTTGCTTTATTGCTTGGAAATAGTACTCCATATCATTTCTAGATAAAGAAATGTAAATTAATACGTGCAGCGTATGTGGCATTTCAAAATCCTATGTGTAAAAAAAGTTCAACTGTGATTCATTATTTAAATTGTGCTATTCAACAATTTGTATAAACATGTCACACTCCTGACTGAAGTCAGTGTAAGACGGGAGCGAGTCTAAACTTCCATCAACTTTTTTGCTCTACCTATAAAGAGGCCAACGAACTCGTGTCCTCTCATCAAACTTCTGTGCTTAGCATTTGCTCTTATTGACATTTTATTGATATAACTAGTATATCTCCCGTGCTTTGCACGGTTCTTGTTTTATAATTTACAATAGAAAAAAGTTATTTTGAGATATATTATTTTGAATGTTATATAATTCAGTGTGAAAAATTTTATTTGAGGGTTATATTTGTTGGTAAACTTACAACAAATAAAATTCTGTTGTTTATATCTTTCTATAGTCCAATATAAACACAAGATAAACATCATGTATTAATCTATTTTTCAAAACCTAAAAACAATTGATTACTAGATCTCGACCCGCACAACCGTGCGGGTTTCTTATTTCTATACTAAAATATTTTAGTTTATATAACAACATTTACCAATAACTTAATGTAATTTAGTGTTATATATTATGTAATTCTATAATAGCTATGTTTATGTGGCTTATATATTATTACTATAAATTTTGATTTTTGTAACAAAAATTATTTTGGAAACTTTATTATGTAACAATATTACTTTACATACTTTTTATTTAAAATTTAAAATTTATATGAAAGCAAATTAATTTGGATCAATATAGTAGAGAAGAAATTTTTGAGATACTGTAAAGAATTTCTTTTAAAGAAATATTATAATACATTGTACTTCAAAATAAGTTTGTCGTAAACATCATATTTGAGAAATATACTAAGTTGGATAAAATATCTTCTTTTAATTTGAAATAAAAATGAATCTTTCTAACAAAATCTTTGTAATTTTTATTTTTGAAAATTAATCAGCTGAAATTGTTATTATCATTGAATATAAAATTATAATACTCTGTATAATTTTAAATTTTCATATATAAATCAAAACTAAAATAAACTTTAATTTCTAATTATAGTTTATGATAAATAATTTAAAATTTATTACTTTTGTATATACAATTTAAAATAATTCTGAAAATGTTTTTAAAAGATTTTGTTTAGAACTTTCTTTAAAAAAAACATTTGTATTCAATTACAAAGATAAATACTATAATATTATAATTACTTCATGTAAAATTTAATAAAATTTTAAGGAATGGTCCAAATTAAAACCAGTATATGGTTGAATCCATAGAAATGTATTTTAAAATATTATATATTTATCAGTACATTTTTGTTAACACAATATCTTAATAAATATTGATACATGTATAATGTATAACATAAATAATAATAATAACATGATTTTTGATTCGATTTTATTATTTGCATGGTGTAATTCTAACATGATTTTATTTGCATAATAAATATTAATTATTATTATTATTACTAATTAGATCATATGCAGGTATTAACTCTAGAATAATTAAATGTTATTATTATTTAGTATATTATAAATGGTTATATGCAACTATAATTATATATTGATGGAATAAATATATTTTCGAAATTATCCATATCTAATAACATTTTGATGAAATAAAAAGAGAATTAAATATCTTGTTAGGATATTGTTATGAAAATACAAAAAATAAATAGTGTAAGCAATTTTCTAGGAATGATCCATTTAAAATATCACACATTAAAGAAGTCATGACTTCTCTTTTAATAGTATAGATGAAAGTCAAATAGAGGGACACAAACTAAGACTGGCAAACAAACTTATTAATTCTATTCATTTTGACTATTTGTAAAAATAATTAAAAAGAGGGCAGTGCGGAAACAACAAACTTTAGTTTTTTGACCTTCTTCTCTTAAAATATTTTTGTTTCCGTAAGATTCTTTTACGTTTCTTCATTTTCAGTGCTATTCATTTTAGTTTCTAAAATAATCTACAAACTAATATTACCGTCCGTGGATACACACGGATCTATTTTCTGTATTTAAAGTTATTTGATTATGTTATAATTTTCAATCATAATTAAATTATTTTCTGTCAAATATTTTATATATGAACAGTGGTATATTCAAATTTAATCAAATAGGTTGAAAGTGGGAGGGGTTAAACCATAATTTTGATATTATTTTTAAAATTGTTACATGTTTGCAATATTTTCCAAAACTATTGAGATAAATATTAAATTTTAAGATTAAAATTTTGATTTTTCACAATTAAAATTTTGATTTTAATCTTACTTATTTTGATTTTTATTACTTAATCTGTTTTAATATTAAAATTTACAAACTTAGTTTGTGTGTGTAAAATAAAATTTTGTTCTTAAATTATTATTTAAGAGTTTCGGAAAATTATTTTATTTAAAATATTAGTTCTTTTCTGTTTTAGGTTGTGTTTAAAACAACATAGGAAGTTTTAAAAGAAAACTTGATTAGAATTGTATTTACTTTTGATTTTCTTTAAAATTGTATTAAATCTGAAAATAAACCTAAATAATTGTGGCTAAAAATAAAAATTATAGAAATTTGGATATATTTCTATCTTAGAAAAAATATTACAATTAACTAAAATACATCTTCTAACAATTGACCTTAATCTAATTCCCACTACAGCAACTTTTCTTTTGTTCTATAATCATAATAAACTTAAAATTTTAGTAGAAAAAAAAAGCTTTAAACATAATTTTTATGATAAACTGAATATAAATACTCACGTTTGTATTCCAAATCAAATTAAGGTATGATGTTTTGTATCTACTAGAGGCATTGTCTCCGCGCAAGCACGGAGTTTAGTGACGAACGATGTTTCAACCTCAGATTCCTGTTCAACTTCATGGTCGCAGTGGCATACTGCAATGAACCATGGATTATCTCCAATCTTCATGTAGCATGCCTGTTGCTTGACAACTCTCACTGGATCATAATAGACAGTAAAGTCTTTGAGTGTAAAACACAACTTGTTGGTCTGCATGTCGCATACTGCTCCTACAATAACTATGAAGGCTCTCTCAAGTAATAGAGAAGAGTTTTAGTTGAGCTTGATGTCAAGGACATGAAATTCTAATGGAACTAGGGCATACCAATCTGAACCTCAAGGTTTATGATGAATTCTCCTGAAGGCCTATCTTCAAACCTAGATGGTCTGCCATCACCTTAGGTAGAATGCTGACTGACGATCCTCTCTTGCAGAGCGCACTAGGGTAGTCAATGCCTCCTATCAAGCATGGTACCACAAATTTTCCAAGATCACTCTTCTTCTTTACCGTAATCCTTTGTTTTATTTTCTCTCTGACTTGGTAGAACATTCTTCTAATGTCCTCTTCAGTTTCTTTAGTTTCTCTGAAGAATATCCACAGCCTGTAGGTAAAGTAAGCCTCCTCAAATGGCTTATCCAATGGGAACCTTAGAATCCCCTTTGTGAAACTATCCATCTCTATATCACTAGCTTCAGATGCTCAGGAACCTTTTCTTTCTTCTTCCTCAAGGTCTTTCCCACAGTAGCCTTATCAATTTGTATAGACTTTGGTGCATCTTCAGATTGCTCACTGATGTTTTCCATTGATGTCTTTAAAGGCTGAGATGGATTTCTGAGTACATTCAATCATGCTACATCAATTTATGGGAGTTGCACTCAGTAGCAGAGATGTGTATGTCGATCAATGACTAAGGTTGACTGTCGATCACGGTTTAGTCGCTCTGTCAATCGGTGACTTGTTCATTCTGCCAATCAATGTTTGCAATAAAGGATTTGAGAGGATAAGAGTGCTTAGCTGCGAATTTTTCATGGGTCATGATTTTAACCGTTTCGCATGATGGAACTGACTCTGTCGATCAATGATGAACAACAGATATCGACCGGTGTTCATCTGATTCCATCGATCGATGTACCTTACCCGGCGTCATCGATGGACACCAATGTGAACTACCGAAGCTCATGGAGCTTTCAACTTCAACGTCTCCCTCCTGAAGCTTCTCCTCCTTAACCACTTGCCATAAATCATCCTCTATAATGGCATTCATGTGGTACTTTAGTGCTTCATCTCCTTTACTCTTGATGAAGGTCTCTTGCTTTTTAACAGCTTCTCTTGTCTGAACCACGTGTGTCTCCAACTTCTTCACATGTATGTTTAAAGCTTCAAACTTCGCATTTAGCTCTGTGTAGACAATATCTATATTCTCATTGATATTCACCATTAGCTTTTGATGACCCTTAAGAACTTGATCAATTATTGCTTCTATCTTGCTCTCTCGAGTTTGTGGTGGCACGTTTTGATAGGAAGAATTTCCATAGTTTATGTTGTTGTTATTGTTAAAGTTGTTGCGGTAGGATTTTTCGAACTGTGAACTCTGGTTGAAATTACTCCTCTGTCCATTCTCATAGGAGTTTTTGTACACACTCTGATTCCCAGGTTTCTGATTCAGAAAACCAGTACCATTGATAAAATTCACATCCTCTTCCAAATCTCCATCACTGTTGATTTCTATAGCTTTCATATCCTCTGCAAATAGAGATGTCAGCCCAACCCGTGGCCCGCGGGTCCGACCCATTTAGGCCCATCACGGGGCGGGTCTGGACAAGCAATTTTTTGTCCATAAAATAGCGGGTCTCGCGGGTCCAACCCAAGCGGATTGCGGGTTGCTGGATCATAACCCGCCACGGGTTAGCGGGTTAGCGGGTTGACCGCATAAGAAAGTCAATTCTTCATCTTTTTTAGCCGGTGCCTCGATTCAATCCGATCTGGAATTGCCATTTGTGATTTCTAGATTTTGAGCTCATGCATGTGGTAGCTTGAGTACATATAAGGGATGAATCATGGTCTTAAATACTTCAAATCTTCAGTCAAGAGATATAGGCAAAGAGTCACGGAGATGCCGCTCATTCAAGCTTCTTCAATGGAGATTTATTCTTGCAATTGAGTTGAGTTTCTTGTGATCAGTGATCTGAGTTTCTAGTTTGAGGTCTAACGTTTTTCTTTTATTTTCTGGAAACAGTTAACTGTTGCTTATAACAACGATTCGTGAGTTGCAACATTGTTACTTGAACTCGTGTGAATTTTGTCTTCTTGTTTGTATTTTGTTAATGCCTACAAAATTTGTCTCTATTGCTGTTTACAGTCTCGTGTCAAGGTATATATTCCCATTGTTGGACTTGCTGATTTCAACAAACTTAGCGCCAAACTCATGGTGTTGAAAGGTAATCATATGGTCTTTCATTATTTAATGTGTTTTTTCTTTTTTTTTTTGTAACTGAATGTGTTTTTTCTCTTTCTTTGTTTATAGCCTTTGTGACATATATATCCACTCTAATTCATAATGTGTATGATCTTATTCTACAGCTTGAGTTGTTTTTCTTTGTGTAGCTCTTCATACTGAAAATATCAAACTTTGAACTGTTACTGTACTCTACAGGCTTCACTGTATCTGTTGATATTGTTGCTTTTGGTTATGTCTCTGTTTTACTTATCTTGTCTACCATAAATAATTCAAGCATTACATAAACAGATTAAGCAGAGCAGTCAAAATTCTAATGGCACGAAGGTTAGCTTTTCTACACAATGCCCTTATTCGTCGGTGACCCGCGGGTCAACCCGCAAACAATGTGAATTAGGCGGGGCGGGCTTGGACAAGAGTTCTCTGACCGCAACCCGCCGCGGGTCAACCCGCGCGGTCTGATGAAAAAACAGAACCGCTGCGGGTCTGTCCAGGTGGACGCGGGTCAACCCGTCTGACAACTCTATCTGCAAAGCTAAAATGCTTCTTGAGAAGCTTGTGAACACTGTCCAATTTAGCCTTAACTTCATCCAACTCCTCATTTCCTAGGGTGGCTGATTTTCTCCTCTCAAAATCAGTGTTCTTGGTGTTATTTCTGGACACCAAGTTCTCAATTAGCCTTTCAGCTTCTTTTTTTTTTGGATTTCTAGTGTTGAAATTCCCTTCACTAGATGTGTCCACAACCATCTGATATGCAAGTGCAATGCCTCTGAAGAAAATGTTGAGCAGTTGCACTTCATTGAATCTATGGTGTGGACAGTCTCTCTGACAGAACTTTAAACTGATCGAGGAGTTTCTGACAGACTCTTGAATGAATGTAGCAATCTTGCTTCTTAAGTCTTCAGCTCGTGACTCATTAAAGAAATTGCGCATGAACACATTTTGATGTCAGCCCAGGATGTGAGAGATTCTGGTTGTAACTGCTTAAGCCAGCGCGAAGCTTCTCCAGCCAATGAGTACTTGAAGAGCTTGCAGAAAAGATAGGTTCACAGACTCCATTAGCTTTAATGGCAGAAATCAGATTTTTGAACCGCTCCAGATGGTCATAGGATGCTCTCGTGACAAACCATAGTAGGGTATCTGCGCCATGAGTGTAAAGTACTTGGGTTTCAGCTCGAAATCGTTCCTCTGAATAGCAGGAGGATGAATAGCAGATATGTTGGCGTAGTACTGATATGGACGATTATAGTCGACCAACGTTCTGGGTCGAGCAGCCTCGTCTACAGCTTGAGCAACTACAGGGGCTTCAGCATATTGATCAAAAATTACAGCCCTCTGATCATCTAACCTATGACCTGCTGCATTACGCATATGACCTTCCTGGTCATGTAAGTCTCCATTCTCATCCCGCTATAGGATTAGATTTGCAACCATGTCTCGTAGATGGATGTCGATCGAAGTGTCGATAGTCAGTACTTCAAAACTATCGGTCGACGGATTAGGAGTATCGGTCGATGTTTGCTGAGAAGTATCGGTCGACGAACTGATAATGTTGTCGATCGATGCGCTTCTCTTTTCTTTGCGGATCGTGTGTTCCAAAAGTGTTGGATCTGAGAAAAGTAGTGATTTTTCCTTGTTGCTTCTAGTACTGCTGGGCATTCACCTGAAAGAAGTCAATAAATTTTTTTTTTATCATTTTTTTTAGAACACTTAGAACAGTATAAAATCTAGACTAAATCTAAATAGACAAGATGTAATGGCGATCAAAGCTCCTCGACAACGGCGCCAAATTTGATATCACTCAAATTACCCTAAAGAGTGATTTTACGCTCTCAAATAAGAGGTTCAATTGTAGTATTTAGGGATCAAATCTACAGGGAGCTAAGGCACACAATAGATCTAAACAGTTTATGATTAAGCTAGGTAAATAATGTAAATAGTGAATTGCAGGGTGAACAAGACAGTTGTTCGATTGGTTGGTCTTGAGGTTTGTAAGCAATATGAGAAAGCGTTAGACTTAAGGTTTATATTCAGGTAATCATAACTATAATAGTATAGAATCTAGGATTGTATATTGGATATTTTAGAACGCAAACTAACTAATAATCTATCAACTTCCGTTTGTCTAGATTATCTATTGGCTGAATCTCAGATCACAACTCTCGTTTGTTGATGTGGAGAAAGTGTCGATCGTTGCCGTCGATGGATAATCGATCGATACACCTTTCAGAACGTCGATCAATACACATATAGGATTGTCGATTGATGTTACTTCCAGCAAGCTTTACCGAGCAGGTTTGAATTATGTTTACTAGGTTTCCTAGATCAACTTACATTTGTTTCTAGCAATTCTAGCACAATATGAATCAGTTCAGGTAAAAGACCAGGCTTCCGCGTGCACCTAATTTTCTTAATATTAGGGTTCTAGTTAGCTACTCTAGAACACATGCAATAAGATTAATTCAACTGATGGATGTCACAAACAACTCAAAAATTCTATATTTGGGGCTAATCCTTCGTTATCCTATTTGAACCCTAAACCTAACAAGGTGAACTACTCAGACATAGCAAAACAATTTCTAACAATAAACATAAAAGAACTGGAGTTCCAATACAAATCTATGAAAGAGTATATGATTTTCTCTTCAATTCTACTAAAAACCTTAAGATTAGTTTGTTGTGTAAAATTAGAAAGTAGGAGTAGCGTCTGGAAAGTGTGTGTTGCCTAGAACAATGGGAGAACACAAAAAATTTTGGTTAAAAACGGCCAAGCATATCTCTGTAAATATGTCTTGATTTTGGTTTTAAGCCGGCTAGGCTTTGCGCGCTTCGCTGTCGATTGATGATACAGTGTGTGCATCGATCGATGTTTGACTCTAAATGTTGACCTTTCGGATTGATTCGATGGTCAGCTACGAGATTCTCTCATTTTATCTCCAAAATGCACACAAATCATCATTTTTTTTAAATCACTCATGAATATGTAAATGTGTTAAAAAAACTCCAATATCTAATAAATAGTTTCTAAAATATATATATTATGGTTAAAAGTGGATAAAATGCATGATATATCTCTATTATTCATCATTTTCATCGACCATTAAGCATGAGCCAGCTGGTCGACCCTTCTATCCCATCGGCCACCGGGCAGATTTCTGTTTGGTCGACCTGTTTGTAAGGTCATGTTCGGAACAAACTACTATTACATTTTTTGTATATTAAGTACATAACAATAATTGTAATCAAAACGTGGAATCATAATTGCGTATGGGTGACACATGTTAAAACTATAAGTCTATAATATATGAACAGGCTGTGTCACAAGATAGATGTACGATTAGTTATTAATACTCTTGTAAGAAAAAGAGATCTTTACTTGAACCAATAACATAAATCTTTCCCCCCAATTTCAAATAGAGGTGACCGATGTTGCCGCTAACTAACCACCTTAGATTAGATTATATATATTATTTATACTATATTTAAGGCTCCACTCGGTTTTTGTTCTAGGGGAATAATATTAGTGAAAAGGAACAATGCTTGCCTTTACATGTATACTAGAAAGGAATACAGATGAACCAGTGACATGACTTAACGTCTTATGTGTCATAATAAAATCCTACGTGTGAGAAAAAAGGTAAAATCTCTTGGGCGAAACACACATCTCCATGAGAAAATCACAAACCCTACGGAGGCAGTCCTGACCTTAGTGTGCGTTCACCACTTGTGTTACCTTTTATTTCCATCTATAAAAACGTTATTAGTCTCTCTTATTCTACCACCAAATTCACATCCATATTACAAACTTATTTCACTTATTCCCTCTCTCTCTCTCTCTCTCTCTCTAGGCCTCTTCAAGCCTTTCATCTCTCTACTTTCATAACCAATAAGTAATCATGTATTTAGTCGCACACTTGGTCATTAAGAGTTTTGACGGTGATTATGCAGTGTCTGCTGAAGATGTGGTGGATACGTCTCGAGCGGCGTATATTGAAAATGGTGGTGATGACGATGACGGTGGCTACGATTATGCTCCGGCTGCGTAATTTGTTTCCTATTAGTATAAAATGTAAATTAGGAGGGGAAAAGAGATGATATGGTATTTATATACCTAGCTAGGCCATTTAGGTACTAGATAGTGTGGTGACTCTTCTTAATTAGATAAAACAGGGCTTCCCATTGATGTAGAAATGCATCTCTTTGTTAATCAGAATCACTTTTTTATCTCTTAATTAACTGTCAATCTAGTTTATTTTTTCTATATGTAATTTAACGGACTTCTATCTAAATAAACTCTTTAGTGTTATAAAATTTTGCTTAAGTGTGATAGTTTTCATAGATTTTTGTACTTTTTGGTTTACATTTACTTTATTCATTCAATTCAATCAACGCAATATTCGTTTTTCCAATATAAGGGAGCCCAACTTAAAGTTTGAACCCATTGGTTTATTCATCTAGTCATGAAAATTTTCACACTACGAAATAGACTAACGGGAAGCCACGCATGCAGATGGAAACCAGAGACAATGAGGCGTATAGACTCTGGGCATGCAATTTTTAATAGCTTCATTAATTAACATTAATTTTGGTGCATCCAAAGTATGAGAAATCTGAGCATAACTTCTTAAAGCTCAAAAGCACTAAAAATCCTCATCTTAAGGCTCCTAAGAGCAACATTATCAACAACACTTCTTAGAAAATTTCTTAGAGTTTTTAATTAGTATTTCTAGTCTAAGCACTTTTCTAAGATACTTAAGTGAAAAACAACATTATCAATAGAACTTTTTGAAGGTTCTTAGGTATAAAATATTATTTTTTATTAATAATTAGTAATTAAGACATATAATTCTGAACATATACCCATTTATAATCACCATTAAAAAAAGAAAAGATTTTTATTAATTTGATATAAAATTACAAACATTTTATTACATTCCATACATAAAAAAAACTTCAGAAATAATAGCAAACACACATTTTATTCAATTCATAGAAACTTAAAAATCATATATGTTATTTGGAAGATGTCCAAATTTAGCCCATATATTTTCAATCAAATCGTATATTAATTGTTCATGGGCTTGTCTATTACGAACGCTCGTTCGACGATCCATTGCAGTGCCGAGATTTGAAGGCCTAGTAACGGTAAATGTATCCTCGTCTTTGCTTTCTTGAAATTCTCTAACATTATCTAGAGTGTTTGTTGATCGTTCATCCTCGACAATCATATTATGGAGAATGATGCATGCTCTCATAATATTTGCTATTTTGTCTTTATCCCATAACTTAGATGGATTTTTCACAACGGCAAATCTAGCTTGCAGAATTCCGAAGGCACGCTCAACATCTTTTCGAACAGCTTCTTGGGTTTTAGCAAGTAACGAATGTTTCTCACTTTGTGGAAGTCGGATAGATTGAATAAAAGTCGCCCATTTCGGATAAATACCATCAGTGAGATAATATGCAAAATGGTATGGATTACCATTAACATAGAAGTTTACTTGTGGCGCTATTCCGTTAATAATGTCATCAAAAACGGGTGATCGATCAAGAATATTAAGATCGTTCATAGTACCTGGAGCTCCAAAAAATGCGTGCCATATCCAAAGGTCACTTGAAGCTACCGCCTCCAAGACAATTGTTGGTTTTCCGGTTCCTCGTGAATACATTCCTTTCCAAGCCGTGGGGCAATTCTTCCACTCCCAATGCATACAGTCGATGCTTCCAATCATCTCCGGGAACCAACGTTGTTCTCCGATATAGAGTAGTCTTTGCAGATCCTCTTGTGTGGGACGTCGTAGGTATTCATCACCAAACAAGCTGATTATACCGGCCGTAAAATTGTGCAAACATTTCCGAGCTGTCGTTTCAGCAAGTCGGACATACTCATCAAGTGAATCAGCTGCACCGCCATATGCCAACTGTCGAATTGCTGCAGTACATTTTTGTAGGGGTGTTAGACTAGACCGTCCGATACAATCTTCTCTTGGTTTAAAATACGGTATTTCTATGGAGAGACGATGCACAATATGCAGGAACAATGATTTGTTCATTCGAAACCGTCTCCGGAATAATTGGGGCGTGTAAGTTGGAGTCTCGCTAAAGTAATCATCCCAGAGCATCTGGTGGCCTTCTTCAGGTGCCTCTCGATAAAAATATGTTGCTTTCGCTCTTTTGGTTCTGGAATAAGATCAAATTTTTCAGCATAATCATCTAACATGGAATCAATTTCATCATCATCATCTTTGTGGTAGTGATAATGAGAAGAAGATGCCATTAGATTTTTTTTTTTTAAATGAAAAGTTGATGATAGAGAAGAAGAATTGGTATAAGAGGAGGGATGTCTTAAAATTTCCAACGATCTATCATATTTATAGGATCAAATAAGTGTATCTTGTGATACTAGTGTGATTGAAATTATACAGCTTGTGATTGTATATTGTTTTGTTGTGGAAATAAAAAACAAATCATGTGACTCTTACACATCTAATGTTTGTTTGTTTTCAAGTTTGTTTTGTTTTCAAGTTTCACGGACCAACAATTTTTGGTGAGGAGGGATGTTTGTTTTGTTTTCAAGTTTCACGGACCAACAAAACTCTGTCTTTAAAGTTCACGTTAAAGATACATCCTTCATTACATTAGTCTTTTTCTTTAAAGTTCACTACGCTTGAAACTAAAACAACAACCCAAGTAGAACTAGATTTCTTCTTTGCCAAGCACGGAGAATCACTTCAATACGATCACCAACCCTAGTAGAACTAAAACGATGAGCATTACACCAATGAATACCTCAAAGCCATTTATAAAACTAGATTCCTTCTTTGCCAAGTCACAAACTAACTGCTCTAGCCTAAGCACCTTCTCATCTGTCTCATAATCACTCATAAGGTTCAGATTGTCTACCTTTTCCTCCAACTGAAGTATGTGTTTATCCCTCGCCCTCATCTCCTCCATGACTGCGACGTCCCACCATTTCCACACATGGCATTCTCCATCATCCACATGCTCGCAAGTGTAGTATCTCCTCCCTGGATCAAGCCTTGTATATGATGTAGCTATCTTTGGTGCACCACCACAGTAGCAAACCTGAGGGAATCCAAACTCGACCTCCGGTTGTGGAAGGTACTGCGGAGGGTACTGAGCCGTGTCACCATATTTCATGCTCAACTCTTCTTGGTCATGATGAATGAGGTCTTCCGTCTCGCTGTACTCAGATATCTCCCCACCATACTCTGAAGAATCTGAAGGTTGGCTGTAACTATATCTCCCCATTTAAATAAACCTGCAAAAACAGTTATTTCATTACTACGAAAGTACATTAGACATCACGAAAGTAAACAGAAAAACAATAATTTAAGGAAACATTTATTTCATTACTACGAAGCAGAAATACATTAGACATGGAAGCAAAAAACACAGAATTTAAAAGACATTTTCAGGAAACAGATACATAATAAATGCGACAACATTTTCAGAAATACTGAGCGAGCAGCTTGTTCTTCACAACTTCCTCAGCCTCGCTTAGTGGTCCTGGCTTGGCTAGGAGTGTGTCTAGAATGACAAGCTTTGACAATCTCTCCTTCATCATGAGATCCTCCTTCTTCAACTCCATGACGGTCGTTTAATCAGCAATAGATTTTATTCCTTGAGTATTATTCCTTCTAGCTTTAGCTGCCTTGCTACCCTCTGGACGCACCTCTTGATCACCAACAGTAGTGCTTGATGTTTGCGAACAAAACTCTCCAGCGTTTCGCTTTGAACTCCCGGTAGGTTTAGGAGTGTTAAGGCTGAGCCAGTTCTGCTCAAACCTTAACACACACCACGCATGCTCCATATTGAATTTCCTCTTGTGATCAGCGAAGTAAATATCATGAGCCACCTTGAGGACATCAGTGTCGCTCTGACCAGAACTGATATGTCTCTCTACTGCCGCGTATGCACCACATAATTTGTTGGTGTAGTCATTAATCTTTTGCCCCTCTGCTTAAGATGGAGCCACTCTCTAGGTTCACCACTCTCTTTAGTATGTGGGGTTGATGCATAATACTCAGCAACACGTTTCCAGAACGTCCCGGATTTTTGTTCATTTCCAACAACAGCATCCTTAGATGTGTTGAGCCACACACTTATTACGACCTCGTCATCAGCTGGAGTCCATTGCCTTCTCTCCCTAGAGGCAACTGGTGGGTCTTCACGTGAAGCTGGAGCGTCGGGTTGTTGTGAACTAAAAGGAGGTATCTCGGATCCTCCTCCAAAATTTTGACTCGAAGGATAACTTCCATACTGGAAGTTTTGACTGTGGAAAAGATAGCTATAGCTACGGGAGTCACTATATGGATTCAGTGGATTCGTTGAATCCATAGCGAGCAGAATGAGAGGATTATAAAAGAAAGAAAGAGAAACCGGAGAGAAACAAGAGAGAAACAAGAGATAAACAAGAGAGAAAGAGATTACCACAACAAGAATTAAAGCTTGTTGCGGATTATATAAAGAAATAAGAGAGAAAGATATCATAAAGACAAGGATAACAACCATCAAAGAGCTTTAAATAAAGACCTAACCATCAACTACTAGGGTCTAATCAATTGTTATTACAAGCATAACAACCATCAAAACAATCAAGTAACTAAATATGATTTTCATTTGGTTAGAAACAAAATACACTCCACTTACAAAGAGCCAA
Organism: Brassica napus; assembly: GCF_020379485.1. Classification (NCBI taxonomy): domain Eukaryota; kingdom Viridiplantae; phylum Streptophyta; class Magnoliopsida; order Brassicales; family Brassicaceae; genus Brassica; species Brassica napus. Next base: position 3,852,820 of record NC_063441.1, on the reverse strand, counting down.
ACAATAAACTTATACTCGTTACAGACGGCTTATTAGTTCGAAACTAATAACTACAAAACCAAACTAACTACAACACTCACTACAACGTCTTCCTTAAATGTCCACACCTACTTAGTTAAATTTCTTCTTTGTTTTCATTGTCGAATTCACTAATCAATCAAGTATACATTCAAATTGTCAAACAAACACAAATCCATCGAGTATAAAATCCAAAATTTAATCTAAAATACACAAATCAATCGACTATACAATCAAACACAGATCAGTTCACAATCAAATTCCTCGCCAACAAAACCATCATAAACTATACAACCAAACATTCAGAAACTATACACACGAACTATACAACCAAACATTCAGTGACAAACCAATCAATTAGTTTATATGATTCCTCTAAATCTTTGGCTATAACAGAGATAGAATATTAACAGAGATAGAAGACAAACCTTGTATCGTTTCAATTCGGAGCACGACGGCGAGATCCTTGTGGATTGGGTGAGAATAGACGACGGTGGCCGAAATCTACCGTCGAGAGAGAGAGAGAATAGTGAGACGATGCACACCGAGATCAAACACCACGCATGCAAAAAGGAATCAAACCAAAAAAAATATTAGATCGACAAATCTCACCGATTATCGCAATAAATAAGTTCAGAGAAGAAGGACGAACCTGGTGGAGATTCGATGCGGCGGTAGAGCTTTGGATTGAACGGTAGATCGGTGTGGTAAGCGACGCTTCTTCACTGCTCGAGAAATCGCCTTCTCCGGAGAGAGAGAGAGAGAGAGAGAGAGAGAGAGAGAGAGAGAGAGAGAGAGAGAGAGAGAGAGAGAGAGAGAGAGAGAGAAGAGGGAGACGAAGAGAATGGATGGAGACCGAACGACCACTTCTCTCTACCGCTTCCTACTTCCTATTACCACTTGCCACGTGACACAAGCACTTCGGCCAAAAACTTCTTACCTGAAAAACGACTCTTTTATTATTCTCCAATTTTGATTTAAATTTGGGCCGAATTGGGCTAAGCAACGAGGCTTAGAAGCCCGATAATGTTGCTCTAACTGATCGTGAAAAATATAGGGAGATGTAAGTGTAAGGAATATTTCATTTCCGTATTATATGGTCTTATAGTTATCCGTTTTCTATTAGAATATTGATATTACTTAATATATTTGGTGACCAATGAAATTGGAAATAATGGAGTAATTCCTAATCTATCTCTACTTTGATGGACGGTTGAGATTAATCTAAAGGAAACCCTAAAGAGGAATTAGGTCATCTCTCCACCTATACATACATATCTTTAGACCATCATAAAGATATCCTAAAAGCAACAACTAACGTTATAGACGAGGCGAGAGAAACCTAAAAGTTTCTAGAAAAGATTGAGCTGTTCATCTTCCATTCAGGAAGATCTCTCAGGCACAATGAATCCAAGTAACTCTATAAACATTCATATGATTCTATTATGTGATTAACCTAGATGTTTAAAGATCTTAGGGTTCATGTAATTTTAACTTACATGTGGTATCAGAGCAAGGTTATGAACATATTTTTAATCCATTAAAAATAATAGATCTATGAACTTGATAACTGAAACTGATAGATCTAAGTATTATGATTTCTAGATCTGCTTAAGGGTTTAATTTTCGTATGTGTGCAAAGTTAGTGCGATCTGAAAATTATATTAGGTCTGTTTGATAAAATCGTGCATATTCTGTGCATCTGAAATAATTAATTTTCTGTTTAAAAGAATCGTGCATAGTTTGTGCAACCCGAATTATAATTTAACAGAATCCGTGCAAAAACGGTGTTCTGCGAATTAGGGTTTTTCCGCAAATCCTTTTTCGTGCAAATTTCGGGATTATGTAAATTAGGGTTTTCAAAGACCTAAATAATGATTCGTGAAGTTTTTGTGCAAAATTGATAATAATAATCGATCTGTGCATAATTAGTACAACGTGTTTTGTATATACTGCATAATCGTTTTGTACATAATTCGTACAAAACCGAATTTGCACTTTATAAATTTTTCTATTCGTAATCTGTATAGAAATAATTTATATACATATAAAACACAATTAGTACAAAACATTATTTCACATAAAGTGCTTATTAGGATTTAGATATCACCATAGTGACTTTACCCTATAACTGTTGCAACTAAAAATTATTATTTAAGCAAAGTTTTTGATCTTCTTATGAATTATTTAGTAATCCACAGGTAGACTATAATCATGAGAATTGATCAGTTACTTAAGAGCGTATGTATTGTGTAAACTAAAGATATCCACATATGATTTGGTTTGAGTAATTCAATACATCATTCAATAATGGAATGATTCTTATCGTGAAAGCTAAGGCTAAGGATATCTACATATAACTTAGTTTGAATAATTCGGTACATCATTCAATAAAGTTCCATGAATGTGTGACCTTATATGAGATTATGTGATTCCCACAGGAACATCATAATTTCTTGTCATATACATTCAACTTTTCGTGTTGATTAAGTTTTGAAGCTTAATTAATACTTGTTCTATCTCTAAAATGCAGCATCTTCTCCCGCTAATTTGTCATCTATGGTCTCTTCTGTCCCCATCCTCACTGGAACCAACTTCTCCGAATGGAAAGAGAAAGTTGAGTTCACATTAGGTGTACTAGATTTGGACTTGGCACTTCGTGAAGAGCCTAGCCAAGTCACTAATGATAGTACTGAGGAAGAAAAGGCTTTCATAAAGCGTGGGAGAAAGCCAACAGATTGAGCATCATGTTCTTAAGGATGACAATAGCTAGTAACATCAAAACTTTCCTTTCAGTTGCAGAGAAAGCTAAGGCTTATCTAGCAGCTATAGAAGAACGGTTTAAGACTGCAGACAAATCCCTTGCTGGGGAACCTATGGCAGATCTTACAACCATGAAACATGATGGCATAAGGTCTATGCATGAACATTGCATTGAAATGACCAATCTTGCGGCTAAGCTAAAGGGTTCAGGAATGAGTGTGGATGATTCATTTCTTGTCCAGTTTATCCTAAACTCTTTACCTCCTCAGTATGGACCATTCCAAATCAATTACAACGCCATTGTTGAAAAGTGGACGTCGATTGAATTGGCTAACAAACTTGTCCAAAAGGAATCAAGGCTTGGTCGTGAAGGTATTAAGGTTGCCCACTATGTCCAAGGAGCTGGACCTAAAGCTGGGAAAAGATATCAAGCAAGTCATAAAAGAGCACCACCCAGGATGAATGATTCTAATCAAGTCAATGAGAAGAAGGCAAGAAAAGATGACCGATGCAACTTTTGCAAAAAGTCTGGACATTTTCAGAAAGATTGCCCTAAAAGAAAAGAATTGTTTGAAAAGAAAGGTAATCCTATGGGTTCAGTAAGCTTTTTTAAATCTAACTTTGCTCATGTTTCTTCTGATACTTGGTGGATTGATAGCGGTGCTAATGTACATGTAACTAATTCCTTGCAGGGATTCCTTACAACCCAGACCATAAATCCAAGTGAAAACTATATACTTATGGGGAATCGAGAGAGAGCGCCAGTTGAAGCTATTGGCATTTATCGTCTCATTTTAGATAGTGGTTTTTGTTTGGATTTATTTCAGACTCTTTATGTTCCATCTATTTCCCGTAATTTAGTTTCAGTAAGCAAACTTGATTTGGCTGGTTTTAAGTCTTCTCAAGGAGATGGTTGTTTCAATTTATTTATGAACTCTAATAAAATTGGTTCTAGAATATTAGTTAATGGTCTTTACAAATTAAATTTGTCTGATCAAAATTTTGAAACACATCTCACCCTGCAAGATAAACGTAAAACTAAAGCATGTGCGAATGATTCATATTTCTTGTGGCATAAAAGACTAGGACACATTTCTAGTGAAAGAATCAAAAGGTTGGTAAAAGATGGAGTCATTCCGAGTCTTGATTTTACTAATAGTAAAGAGTGTATAGATTGCATTAAGGGCAAGCAAACTAAACACACCAAAAGAGGAGCCACAAGAAGTACACAACTTCTTGAAATCATATATACAGATATTTGTGGACCTTTTGACGTTCCAACTTCCGGAGGCGAAAAGTACTTCATTACTTTTATCGATGATTATTCACGTTATTGTTATCTCTATCTATTGCATGAAAAGTCTCAATCTGTGGATGCTGTACAAGTATTAATTACTGGAGTTGAGAGACAATCAGATAGAAAGGTGAAAATCATTAGGTCAGATAGAGGTGGTGAATTTTATGGCAGATATGATGAAACATGACAACATCCTGGACCATTTGCCAAACTCCTCCAGAAATTAGGAATCGTTGCTCAATACACAACGCCTCCTGATTCTCCATGGCGGAATGGTGTACCTGAAAGGCGTAATCATACTTATATGCGAATGGTTAGATCCATGATGAGTCCAAAAGCCCATTAAATCCTTCTAGAGTACTAAGCCAATCTTGTCCGGAGAAAATATCATACTCCTTCCGGGAACCATCTATGAAGCACCATCTCCATGGGATTGATTGGAGAGTCGTAACCTCGACCGGGGATACTATCCTATTTTCGTTCAATACGTGTGCTTCAGCCCAAAGTGTTGACTTTGTTTCTGCCAATTTGAACGTGTCCCTAAGGTCCATGTCCAGATTACTAAAAAATTTATTATTCCATCCTTTCCAAATATATCATAGTATCCACGCAAACTGATAATCATCCATCTGTGGGAAACCTCTCTAGAAGAGATGATCCATATTTGTAAAGAGGAAGCTTGTTGGGAAAATTTATGGGTTTGATGGTACCTTGGAGAGAGCCCAAACCTGAAGTGTTGGAGGACATTCAAAGAACACATGGTTGATTAATTCCTCATCCGCTCCACATCGTGCACAACATATATCCCCTTGTATTCCTCGCGCTTTCAGATTCTTCTTGACTGTTATACACCATGTCACCAATTACCATAGAAAATATTTTATCTTTGGAGGGCATCGTATTTTCTAGCAGAACGCCTTCAAAACATCAACTGTGGGTCCAAACATTAAAGGTGGTCTTTCCCTATCTCAATAAACTCGTTCTATCAGATATCCTGATTTAACCGTATACTTCCCATTATTTTTGAAATGTCATCCATCCCTGTCCACCATCTCGGTTTTAATAAGTGACTTCTCAATCAGACGCCATAACTTTTAGTTTCCGAAATAGTGTAAAAATAAGTGCTTCGAATCATTGTTATTTGACCGAGACTTGTTCTAAAAAATTTGAGGCATTTTGAATTGTTTGTTGACACGGACAAAGTCTGGGAAAACCTCTGAAATTATTTCAATATTGAACCTTGGACATATAAGAGTTCCAAATTGAATCTCTTTTGAAAAACAAATCTTTTGTCTCATGGTAGTCTGCTTCAGTCTCCTTACGAAACTTTCATTATTGGGTTAGCCATACACTTCACATGTTTTTAGTGATTCACATGGCATCATCAAATCATACAAGTCTTGGATAACAATCTACAACACACTAGAACGCCTTTATTGATGATCCTTTACTCCCACAGCATCTAGGGTTCTTCGGACAATGTAATATTTCAAACTGGGTAAATTCTTAACCCTTCTTCCTCTTACTGAGACTATAAAATGTTCTTTTAATTTAATATATAGAAAATTGTTTAATAGATAAGAAACATTAAAACTATTCGTGCATTAAAAACAATCCAAATGATGTTAGATAGACTGTCACTGGTTGCTCAAAAAAAAGGAAGATAGACCGTCACTGTGCAGCTCAGCACTTCTCTTTAAAACCTAAACCCCCAAAAATCTAAATAAAAACCCTTTCACTTGTCACGGATTTTGACTATGACCATGAAGTAAAAACTCCTTTGCCTTTTGTGTTTCGTTTTCAAACCTTTCGTTCTGATTGTGTTTGGTTTCAGACTGTTAGAGCTCGTTTGTTTCTCCATCTGGATGAGTCATTTAGATGAAGATGAGAGTTTTGTTTGTTTAGGTACTAAAAATGCAATTCATTCAGATGGATCATCCAGATGATTTTTGGAAATTTAGACTTAATTTTAAAGTCCATTCAGCTGAACCAATTTGGATCATTTGAATAGAGATGGTTCATTCAAAATAGTATAATGTCTATTATGCCCCTAATGTAATTCACAAATTATAAACCTAAACATAATATCATTTTTATCATATACGAAAACTAACAAAACTACAAAAACACGTTTTCACGCGAAAACCTAAAAACTACTTTTTCATGCCAAAACCCCCAAAAACGCATTTTCCCGCCAAAATTACAAAAACGTGTTTTCCCGTCAAAATTGCAAAAACGTGTTTTCCCGCAAAAACCACAAAACGTGTTTTCATGCCAAAATCACAAAAAAATGTTTTCACGCCAACACCCCAAAACATATTTTTCCGCCAAAACAGAAAACACGTTTTCCCGCCAAAATTGCAAAAACGTGTTTTCCCGCCAAAACAAAAAAAAACATGTTTTTCCGCTAAAACCAAAAATCTCGTTTTTCCGCCAAAACACAAAACACATTTTTCCGCCAAAATTGCAAAAACGTGTTTTCCCGCCAAAACAAAAAAAAACGTGTTTTCCCGCTAAAACTAAAAATCTTATTTTCCGCCAAAACCGAAAAAACACGTTTTCCCGCCAAAACCGTAAAATCTCAATTTCCCGCCAAAACCGAAAAACCTCGTTTTTCCGCAAAAATTGCAAAAAACGCAAAACAATATGTTCTCCCGCCAAAAACGTGTTTTCCCGCCAAAACCGCAAAAACATGATTTCCTGCCAAAACTGCATAAACGCGTTTTTTCGCGAAAACCGCAAAAATGCATTTTCCCGCCAAAACCGCAAAAACGTGTTTTCCTGCCAAAAGCGCAAAAACGTATTTTCCCGCCTAAACCGCAAAAACGTGTTTTCCCGCCAAAACCGCAAATACACGTTTTCCCGCCAATAACGAAAGATCTCGTTTTCTCGCCAAAACCGAAAAATTTTGTTTTCCCGCGAAAATCGCAAAAACGTGTTTCCCTCCAAAACCGCAAAAAACGCATTTTCCCACCAAAAACGTGTTTTCCGCCAAAACTAGAAAAACTAATTTGTCGCCAAAACTGAAAATTTGTATTTTCCCGTCAAAACCGAAAAATCTCTTTTTTTACGCCTTAACCAAGAAATTTTGTTTTCCCGCCAAAACCAAAAAATGTGTTTTCTCGCTAAAACCGAAAAATCTTTTTTTTTTCCCCGCCCAAACCGCAAAAAGAAAACTCGTTATTTTTGAAATAATTCTAATGTAAATATATTAAACTAAATAATTAAATGTAATATAGTTAAAATTAATCTCTCTATAATATTATTTGAGAAGTCACTTTCCTATGTGTCGCGCTTACGTTAATTCTTACGACGGTTAATTACCGAGGAATCCTTAGTGAATAAAAAAATTTTAATTTAAATACTATTATTGATTTTTTATATAGTTTCCTTTTAAAAAACTTCCAAATAACATATAAAAGGTAATATTTATAAAGTTAAAAACATGAATTTAAAAGCGAAAATATATTATATATAATATGTTCATTAAAAAGGAAAGTTTACAAAATAGTAATACTACATTTAAAACATATTTTTAAATAACATAAATATACCTTTGAAGTAATAAAATAGTTTTTTTGTTCAAAAAATTACATTCTTTATATCTATTTTTTTTTCTTAGATGAAAAAAATATTTTTGTATATAATGTGATTTCAAACAACAAGTTTACATAGATAATCTTGATATTAGAAAAATTAATATTTTTTTTATTTTAAAACATAATTTTAAACAATACAAAAAGAACTATTTGTTTTCTTAATATTTAGATTGATCTTTTATTTTATGTTTTTATGTTGGTGGAACTTAATATAACCGTAATCAAAATACCCAAGCAAACCTCAATTCTCATTTTAAGTTTATTTAAAATAAATTTCATGCTGTCATTCAATAAATCTAAGGCAAAAAAATATTTAGAATTTATCAAATATTTTAATTATTATAAATATTGATATGTGTTCACTATCTTTCAAAAATTTATCAGTTACTTATGTAAATTCCTGTTGATCATCGTTTTATTTTCTAATACTTTTAAATATCAACATATAATTTGATAAATAATATGGAAATACATGCACATTCAAGAGATCAATATAACTAATTTGATTTGACCTAATTATAAGAAATAATAAGTACATGTCAGTCTGAATTTGAAAGAATATATGTAACTGAATATACACACAACATGAGTGACTCGATCCAACTTATATCTAAAATCATAGATTTAACTACAATAAGAATATATAATTTTATAGTAATAATTTATTTATTTATTTTATAGATATCGACTAATCCAACTAATATCTAAAATCATATATTTAACTACAATGAGAATATATAATTTTATAATAATAATTTATTTATTTATTTTATAAATATAAATATAGGATGACTCAAACTATATTAATAAACTAAAATAAAATATTAACCAACTGTTACAAATTAGATCTTTTGTAAAATATACATGAGACTTCAGAGTGTTATCGTTATATTAACTTATGTAATTTGGAATCAAATACTTTCGTTTGTTTTTTATTTCAATCTAAGTATAATATATTTTAAGTTATACATAATCTTACTAAAATACATTTACATATATAAAACAACGACCAACCTAATTGCAAATAAGAAAATTAATCAAAACTTTAATATATTTAAATAAAAAACATTATAGTTGAATTCAGATAAATAGATGCAATCCAATATGCACAAATGAAAACTAAATTGACTGTAAAAACAATAAAACCGACTAGATATAACATATCAAAAATCATGTCTAATTAAAGTAATATAATATTATTATTAAAATAAATTATACATATAAATTATAAATTAATTTAAAATTAAAAGTAAATGTCAATAAATTATTATATTTTATTTATTGTATAAATATTTATACCCGTGCATGAGCACGGGAAAATCACCTAGTCAAACATATGATTAAATCAACACAAGAGTATTTTAGTAATTTGATTAAAAATCTATTTAGATGATTCATCTATGAACTATGTGGATGGACAAACAAACAATCACAAAAATCTGAATGAATCATCTGAATAGATCATACAAATGAATCATTTAGATGAAGATGATAAATGGTGAAATGGATGAAGATGATAAATGGTGAAATAAACAGCCCCTTATTATCCATATCAGAGGAAAAACTAAGGCATAAGCCAAGGATAGACATGGAGACCCTAAATTATCAATCCACCAACGAACACAAAATTGTAGAGCAAGAGGGTATGGAGTTTGTTCGGTCGGAAGCAGTAGTTTTTCAGAGTGCTGTCCGAGTGATTTGAGTATAGAAGGATATATCACGGCGAAAGTTTTCAAGGTATTCGAGCTTGAAAGGTATAGAGCTGGAGAATCAATGACAAATGTATTATTTGAATGAAATTAAGAAATGGTCAGTGTTTCAATAGCTGTGTGATTGCCAACGATGGCCATTTTGTTTAGGAAGAAAAGCTGCATTGCTTCCACCGCCTCCTAAGTCTCCTGCAGAGTCTTGGTCATGGAGAAAACCAGATAGAGTTGCCCCAATTCTTTTATTTGAAAAATGTTGAATCACAAGCAGTAAAGAAACTCTAATGTAATAAAACAGAACACAAAAGCTTGTTTAAAATTTTTCGAGGCAGCGACAATGAACAAAAACTCACCTTATATGTCTTTGGTCAGTTATTGACCTTATTATGTGTTGAAGACACAATAACGCAAATAACAAACATTATTTAAGATTCTTCTCTGTCCGTTTTAAGCCCTTTGCTCCACGTAAGACCCCGAGAGTCCTGATGTTCCAAGAACGGTAACCTACCAAAGAAATCAAACCAAAATCCATGAATTTGGATAGCATGAATGATGCATGAAGGTCGACAAAAAGATCAGATATACAACTTGTCGTTAATTATGCAAACCACACTTGAATCAGGCTGCTCTAACTAATATATGTTGGCGAAGAAGATGTGCATTTACCTTTCCCCATTCTGAACCAAGCCCGCTGCATCTCATCTTCAAGTGGATCATCTTTGTCCCCAACTCCGTCTCAACCTTCTTCTTCAAATAAACTTCTTCAGGTCCAAACGCATCTAGGTAGGTAGCATACCTATGATAAGCAAGACGCAGCGCTTTGGTTATATCTTCTGGTAAGCTCTTCACATCCTGAAACAAAATAAGAACACATCAAACATGTCAAACCCAAAAAAAAGAACGTGGTTGGTTAGTGAGTCAACAACAACAACAAACAAACAAACCTCTCCACTCATCCCAATGCTATCGTCGATTTCCATCTTTAGGGAATTGAGAATCCCACCAAATTCTTCAACAGCTTCAGCTGCTCGGAACACATTCGTCAAGGCCTCTTGCCCTGCCTTGTCGTCTGTGTTTTTCGAGACTGCCTTTTTCGCCTCGTTAACAACAGCAGAAGGCAGCGCTGACCAGTCTGTAGCCATCAAACCTTTGAAAGCATTAAGAACATCACTGTCTTTGAGTTCAGGCATGTGAGACACATCTTCGCTAAAGTTGCGCACACTTCCTATGCCAATTGCCCGAGGATACCGACAATCTGCAGCTTCACCATCAAACACGTCAAATAAAAAAAAGTGCACGCAGGAGCAGACATCTCTGCTGACCATTTTTTTCACCAGCAAGCACGTTATATACAAAGCGGAATGAAAGAGCTATAGTTTTCAAAGGTAAACTTTAAAACAAACAATCACAAAGACCTCAAAGTCTTTGCAACAAAGGATATAGATTTCAAAAGTAATTTTAAAACGAACTCTCGTCTTTGCAGATCATTTTTACCATCAAACATGTCAATCTCAAAGTGGACGAACGAGTAGACCAAAATGTCTTGGCAACAAAGGAGCTATAGCTCTCAAAGGTAAATAGTACAACAATGAATCTGGAAGTCGTGATCCTTAGTATCTAGAAAACGAAATCGAGAGATTACAAAGCGCACAACCTAAACGTCTTCGCAACGAAAGAGCTATATCTCCCAAAGGTAACGGTAAAACAAGTCGTGGTCCTTTTAAAGATCAACACAGTGAGCTTAAGATTCCACCAACACTAATTAGTAAGTAGACGATCTTTCCCACACGGAACATATAGAAACAAAGAGGCGACGATTATAGTTGATTACCGTAAGGAGTTCGATTTGAAGGAAATGAAGAAACAGCGAAGAATCCTCGCGTGAGGAGGGAACGATTGCGCAATAGCTGATTTGGAGGGGCGGATCTCAATGATCGGAGCGTAGCGACGGAGGCCGCCGCAGCGGTACGGCAGAGGGATCGCACAAGTAGCATCGTAGATTTTTGTTGTTGTTGTCAATCTGAATGCGAAAGCTCTCTCAACCTGCGGTGTTCCGATGATGGTGACAACGTTCTGGACTGTATCGATTGTTTGGGCCATGAAACTCAGAGGGTCCGTCCATTAAAGCCCATTGATGATGTTTCTGTACTGAAAATTTCTACGACCATGAAAATGTTTGTAAATAAACAACTTATACCATTATGCATAGGGTTAACTATTTTAGATTTGAATGATTTGGTTTTGGGAGTGTGGTTTAGAATTTAAAAAATACATAAATAAATATTAAGGGTCCGATTGGTAATGACTATAGCTTTAAAACTTTTGCTGTAGAAAAAATCTGTAGACTTTTTGATGTGGCTTTAGATTTTATTGTTGTAGAATTTTTTGAAAAACACTAAAAATTTGCTTTGGATATTTGGCTCTACAGAGCACTTGTACAGCTGTAGATTATTTCAAGAGTTGTGGTTTCTAAAAAAAATTAAAGCTCGATTGCTCTGAATTTGGTGCAGTAGAAATAAATAAGGCTGTGGACAGCACCTACAGCAACTACCAATCACCCCCTTAATCTCTACCCCTCTCAGCCGTAACATAATTCTTGAATGTAACAATAAAAAGTTAGTTTTTTCCAAAAAAAACAATAAACCTTCCGAAGAATTGCCATGTTAGACTACAGAATCTCATCACTGAGGACGCTACTTTTGATAGATATTGCAGCTTTGGTATCTGATTTGTACTCTCTCTATTCTCTTTGAGAAAACTAATTGTGACACCCTGCTTTGGTTTCTGAGACTTAAAACAGAATTGATACACTTTTTAAGAGCATTTGCGAGGAAAATAATTAGAGCATTCACATGAGAGTGAGTAAGACAAATTCATATTGACATAAGAGTGAGTTAGACGAACCGATATTCATAGTCAATTGCCATGCTAATTGCTGAAAATGCACTCAAATTCTTAATATCGACTTGTGAACCAACAACAACTCGAATAATCAACCATATACAATAGAATGACAAAAGAATGAGGTGATCATCTCTCTTAAGTATTTAAACTCAGAATCTACAAATGACAAAGAAATAAACTAAGAGGAGTATTAGGCTTATAATTTCAGGGTTCGCCAAAATGGAAAACAATTACCTTTTAATCCAGGAGCAGCATGTCAATCACCTCCTTACTGTATAGTGAGCGATGAGTCGAAGAGAAGATGACATGGTTATTTATAGGTGTAGACTTCGTCGGTTACAAAAAGGAGACGGAAATTATTTGGTTGCGTTGAATTATTTTTAGGTGACACATGTCATAAATTACCCCAATTGTCTGACTATTGTGGACGCAGGAGGATAGAAGTAAGTCTACTTTATTATTATATATATATAAGATAGATGTATCATCGGTTATTTTACTCAATAAAATATTGGAAGAAAAAAAGAAGGATTGCCTACGTGTTGATTATAATAATATATCATCACTTGTTTATACAATAAATATACTAGATTTTGATATGTGCTTTGAAAGCGCGGAATAATTTTTCAGTTTAATTGTTTCACTATTTTAATATTCGACCTAAACCCGCGGCCAGACCAATAAACTCGATGACCCGCAAGTAATCCAGTTCGTATTTAACAAAAAAGTTCGTTAATAAAAAACCTCATAAAACTCTGTAAAAACTCAAAAAAAAATTAGCATTAAGTCGTGATCCGACACCGGTTAACTCAGAGAAATCCTATAAAATTGATAATATTTCTAAAAGAATTTGACTAAACTTTTCATACAATTTTTAATATTAAAAAATCAAATATGTATTTTAACATTCTTTTTAATACAATTATTTAATTTTAATAGTATATATATATAGATAAAATTAGTCAAAAAAAATCAAGTATGATTCATGTAAATATTTATGAAAAAAAGAATAAGAGTAAGATGTATTAAAATTATTTTATTAGTATATATTTAAAATATGATTGTTATAACATCATGTAATTTGAATATACAAATATGTTCATGTAGTGTTATTTATTGGATAGTTAATAAGGTTTATTGCTAATGAGAACCAATAATATTTTCATGTGGAAAAACAAAGAAATAAATTCAAATGAATTCAAAAAGAAATAACTTTACACAAATGCACCCATTTTAAAAATTCTGATGAATATTCGTATATAAATTTTGGGATTAAAAAGAGTTTTTTTTTTTTTGCTTCACCTTAAGAGGTGCATTCAAGATAAATGATTTGTATGTGTAAGAAATGCAATAAAAAGATATATAAACCAACTTCTAGTGCATTTAAAGTTTGGTTTTGGTTGTTAATAGTAATTGGTGATATTGAAAATAATTCATTTTTGTAAAAAGGTGATGAATATAACATATTTCAAAAAAAAAGAGAAATGACATTTTTGTGAATTAGTTGAATTTTTAGGATGCATAAAACAAAACAATAATTCAAAAAGAATTAATTTTTTTTGTTTGAGCATTAATTTTAAATTATTTTTGAAAGAAGCTAATAGTTTTTTTTTTTTTTGACAGCAAACATTTACGGATTCATGTTCACTCTGTAAACCAAAATGGTAACTCTGCATCCATGTGTACAACAAAAGACGGTTGGTTTCTAGCACTGCGTGCTAAGCTATCCGCCTTGAGGTTCACCGTCCGAGGAACATGAATGGTATCTGAGTTGGGGAAACTTCTTCTGAGAAGCTTAATGTCTTCCAGGTAGCTTTCAAATGCTGACCATTCTTCAGGTTCCGAAACCATTTTCACCAATTGAGAACAATCCGTAGCAAACATAATCTGAAACTGTCTTAAATTCTTCATACATTACATTGCCCATATTAATGCCTCTAACTCCGAATGGACAGGGGAGAGACATGCTCGTACATTCCTTGCCTCTAGCAAGCTATCAAAACCCAGGAGAGTACTACACCAGCCTTGCCCTGAGAATAAGTCCTTATCCTTCCATGAACCGTCTGTAAAACACCATCTTCCTACGTTTGCCCGAGTGGATCTGGTATGTGCTTCTTGTATCAAACTCTGATTGCTTAATACATGCGCTTCAGCCCAGAGTGTAGATTCCAGCTCTGCTAATTTGAAATGTCCCTCGGATCAGTATCGATGCTGCTAAACACTTTGTTATTCTGACTTTTCCAAATATACCATATCATCCATGCAAATTGATGATCCTCCATCTTAGGGTTGACTCTCCAAAAGAGATGGTCCATATTAGCAAACAAAGAGCTTATAGGAAAGAGATTCAGATTCGATGGTATCTTTGATAGCGCCCATACTTGTCGTGCTGGGGGACATTCAAAGAAAACATGGTTAATTGATTCCTCCTGGTCTCCACACCGTACACAACAAGTGTCTCCTTGTATACCTCTTGCCTTTAAATTTTTCATCACCGCTGTACAACCTGAAACTAATTGCCACAAGAAATGTCTTATCTTTGGAGGATACCTTATTTTTCAGCAATAGGCTTTAAGTATATCCACTGTTGGTCCATAAAATTCCGGTGGTTTTTCCTTGTCTGGATAGACTCGTTCCACTTGATACCCAGATTGTACAGTATATTTTCCGTTGTTAGTGAAGTGCCAACCATTTCTATCTTTCATCTGATTCCTATTTAAAGGAATACTTTCAATAATTTTGAAATCATCAGGGTCCACCAAAGTCGTAATTATAGTTATTTGGTTAATTATAGTTATTTGGCTAATTATAGAAAAAAGCTTGATTACTTTAATCAATTCCCTGCAAAATTTTACAATTTTTGAGAAAATCTACAAATTAGGCTTTTTCATTCCTGATTTCGGTCTACTTTGTGTTCGTTTTTTTTCGTTTTTTTGCATTTTGATTTATAAAAATTAGCTACCATATTAAATCCATATCTAATTTGGTTTGATCTGGTTCATATACCATCAGTTTTCGGCTTATTGAGTTTTATACAAAAAATCATATAAATATATTGACCTTTGATAGTAAATTAATTTATATGATTAGAAATCAGATTTATTAAAAACTAAATATATATTCCTTACTCTAATTTTTAAATATAATATTTTATGTTTTATTAAAATATTAAAATAAAATAAGAGGATGACCAAAAAAATTAAAATAAAATAAGGACATAGTAGTTTCATAATATTATTATATAAATATGTTTTAGCACAGATACTTACCAATAGAAATAAAAACATGTTTTATTTAAATTGATGAAAATGAGGAAAACAAAACAGCCTTTTTACTTCAAAAGTAACAAATTTTTAAAATAAGTGTATTATTTATAAATATCATATTAATAAAATAAATTATGTATATATTATTAATTTTATTATTAAGTTTATATATAAGTATACTAATGTATTTTAATTAATTTGTTTCTTCAGTTTATTCAGTAGTAACAAATCCAAACCATTTTTACTATTTTAATTATGTTCAGTTTTAATCGGTTTGGTTTTATTGGTTTCATCTCTATAGTTTTCATTCGGATTCGGCTGGTAGGATCATCTAACAATACTAAAAGTTGGATATAGTCAAAGGAGAAGGTGTCCACATAGGATCAAAAATTCAACCAATGAAAATGTTCCTTTTTACCACGTCAGACTGGCAAAAACCTATGTACTTACGAGTTTAGAGAAATGGGCTGCGACATGTATTATAATGATTTTCGTTTAAATGAAATGGGCCTTTATTACCCAAAATAAATAAAAGTTTCTTTGTTGTAATGCAGTTAACAGTTTGAGTTAGCCCATATGGTGAAGCTTCATCGTCGAAGTAAACGTAGGGTTTTCTTCATAGTTTCATACAGATCTGGATAACACAGCTTGATCCTTTGTCTTTTCATAACCTGTTTATTTCCGGCAAACTCTACATCTCCCCATCTTTAATCACTTCATCATTAATGGTCCTGATTCTATCACCTACGTAAAACCTTCTTATATAAACTTTATCTCTAACGGAGCAAATCTGCATCTCGAAAAAACTGATCGATTCCTTTACCAATTTAACCTTTCAACATTTTTCTCGAAAATGTCTCTTTCTGCTTCTCCATTGCTCAAACTGGCGTCCATCACCCAAGCTTTAACTGTAGTTTGCCACCTCCTCTGCTTTTGGGATTCCCACAACATTATGGGAATCGCGCTCTCTTCCTTGATGAAAAGGTAAGGACATTTTCAATCTATCACACTTATCTTATAGAAATGTCTTTAATTGATTGTTTGATTCTTGATTGAAATATATTATCTGTTTGATTTTGCAGAATTCCGTGATCCGTCCTCTCATACACGGTATTTGAGATTCTCTTCCGTTTAACCTTAGATCACTCCTTGAAAGTGTCTTCGTCCTCTGTAATTGCTGCTCCTCACACCGGCCACCGAATCTTACTTTTAGCCGAGCATTGCTACCATCAAAGCTTTCACAACCAGGTATTACGTCAGTCTCACTTTTAAAAAATGCCAAAAAAATTAAGTAATAGTTTATATCAAATGCTTCCTTGCTAAATCTTATTAAACAGATGCTTTGGTAACCATTTGTAGGGAATTTAACATCATATATATAGATTTCTACTGTTTACAGCTTGACAGGTGCGGCAACAGAGCATTTTCCATGTGTACAGACAATGGTAGAGATTCAAAAGAAAGAACTTGTGACAACTGGAGCCATACCTTTCCAAGTAAACCGACCAGGTAACTTTGACTATATTATGATTTTTAAATTTTAACATATATTGTATCATTTAATCGCCTTATTTGATGTCTTCTCAATGGCCTTTGTGAAGATCCAGTGAGCTGGCTTCCTGTGCAGAGCTCGGATCGTCAGTGTGCTGCAGAAAAATGGATGGTCTATCTTTCTTGCACCATTTGCAGCAGTTGGACAAATCACAGACTTTGCCCTGGTTCAACAAATGTGTGACACCAAACATGTGTTATCAGATTCTGATAAGTCAGCTATAACAATATCCACCTTTGACTAACAGATCCAACTTAGCACAAGGTAACATCTTGAGCTAGCTGGTGAAGATGGTGAAGACAGTGCTACGTTTGTCGTGTTTGACACAAAGATGACGTAACTCACCAAGATAGAAGCAGCCTCACTGGCTCTTGAGGAGGGTTCACTTCCACTAACACACTCCATTTATCTGACGTTTATGTCGCTATTGTCGTTAACAAACAAAGTCTCGAATGACACCTCACCTTCACGGTGTCTGCAATTAGTGAAGACGTGGCTATGAAGACTCATTCAAGGGTAAGCTAAGCTTTCTTCAAATAACATCCTCAACGATTGATCTGAAATAACCCATATACTAATTAGTTTCAGTTTGAAGCATCAACACAGTCCTACAAGCGGCAAGCCAGATTGACAACGATCCACCTACTTATGGCATCTAACCGTGAGTGAATCTTGGAAGTGTATCAAGCCATCGTTCTCACCAAGTTTTCTTCTCATGCATTACAAACTCTATCCAATAAGTATTTCCCTTTGTTTCAGTTTCTCATGTTTGGCTTATAAAAATTTCTGCAACCAAGTTCATACTGAGAAAAAAGAAGTTCATACTGTGAGCGTGTTATTTTCATTTTAATTTCGGGAAGCTAGACAGCTATTTACATATTTACAAAAAAAATTCTGGTATATATATCTATACTTTATACACCTTACATAGATTTTATACAACAGAAAAAACAAAATTCTCAAAACCTCACCGAGTCGTATTCTTAAAAAAAGGCGACTCTATTTTAAACAAGTCCATGACTTGAGCAAGAAACATACACGCCAAAGTATTTACTATTTAGCACCACTTTTTAATGGGGACTCTATATAAGTCGATTTAAAATCTACGTCTAAGTTTATTTAATAAAACAAAATGTCAACAACGGATTGGTCGCTGCAGAGCCAATTAAGCAATTTGCAGCGTCAAAACCACTCTTTAGGCTGAATAGCCAATGGATTTCTATTGTGGCCCATTTTAGTAGTCGGGTTTACTGAGATGACACATGCTTCAACTCAACCAAATCCTTAAACCACCATCACCTTACAATTTTTTTAAAAAATAGCCGCAATAATTTATCTTAGCTGATGTTTTAAGATTTTATTTTGTTCAAATGCAAATGATGTTTTCAAATTTATGTCCAAACTTCAATGTTGTCTACAAGTCCTCCTCAAGTATATCAAGAATACACCTACACCTCCCAACTTATGCCCCCACAACATCCATAACCCCGCGCTTGCGTGGAGCCTCGCCCCTAATACAATACTAAAAGGCCAATATAAGCCATGAGAAGGGTGTCCATGTAGGATAGGAAAATCAACCAATCAGAGAATCTGAAGTTGCCACGTCATCTTATTTTTTTTCATACAAAATGAAAAAACAATGCGAAGGAATTGATCGAACCCAAGTTAATATGACATAAATATATTGCAGTTACCACTAAACTTTCTTGGACACATATACAAGAATCACTAAGTATATAATCACAAACTCTTATGTACAGTTACAATAATATGAATTCAACTTTCATGACTCAGATACTCTGTTTTGTAAAAAAAATAAATAAGTGACTAAGCTAATATATTCTTTGAAAGTGTGAGAACATTGACAAATCTGAAAAAGCATAGATTTTTGTTTTCGTGACAAAGTTAAGAATTTTGTAAAAGTAAGTTTAACACATAAATTTTCGTGACAAATATGAAAAACATAGATTTTTGTACAATTTGGACAAAACAGCTCAAAACATAATTCTCTAATGTCTTAATAAAATATTATTTAAAGATGCAATAATTAAATATATCAATTCAATAAATTTTGTAATTTATAGACAAAACAATAACACAACAAATTTTGAAACATTTGGTTACCTATCGATTTCTTTTCATGAGAATCCAACTAAACAAGACAAAAAAAACAATAAGATTTACAAATATTTAATTACCATTTTATTCAATTTTGATTAAATTCAAATTATAATAATGTAACTTTTTAAAGTTACAAAAAAATAATGTTCTTTCTTTATTACACTAGCATTATATATAGATTATATATATACAAATAAATATAATATAACAACATAAGCTTGCTTTCCCCGATTTATATGAAATTTTTTTAAGTTATCCACCAAAACAAATTAATTAAATCAATCAAATTTTTAGAATACGACAAATTAATATATAATTTTATTTTAAATTAAATTATTTTAAAAGTGTATTTTCATTAAAAATAAAATAATAAATAAGTAAAACTGATTTGATGATAATTTTTATTCAATTCTGTGAAAGAAATAGAAGCTTAATATGGAAAAAAATCTTAAATACAAAAATTTTTAAAAAACTAACTAAACAAAACTAATAAAAATTAAACTATGATATCACTTGAGAGCTTGTTAGACAATACTAATAAAATATTTAAGCGATAATTAGATAAATTTGATTTTTTTTGCCAGCCAAAAGTTTATTATTAATTAACATCAGTTATTTCAAGATGTTTAAGAAAGGATGGACATAAATGATATATGAACTATGAATAGTAGTTTGTAAAGCTGGCTTAGATAACACATCTGCACATCCATTTCCAGTTCTTTTTGATGCATAAATTCAATTTTTTCAGAGCAGTTATTCCACAAAGAGATCGTATGAGATATTGTTTTGATATTCAGATTTGTTTATTGACTCCTAAGAAGATTGATAACTGTAAAAATGTCTCATTCGAATATGATATGTCTAAAACCGAGTCCCCAATATGAGACAAGTTTGTTTAAAAAGTAAATAATTCATTTTTTATATATTATATAATAAATATATATTATTTACTGATAATAAAAATATAGTTATTTATCTATCACAAATATCTATGAAAATATGTGAATCAAGTACAACAATCAAACAACATAATGATTTCCACACAAAAAAATTAAAAAATATATTTATGTTATGTAGCCTTATTTTATATTCTTTAAATAATGTAATACAATATTATACATTATTTTTTAGAATTGAGAAATACATATAATATCTTATCCGCGCGTAGCGCGGTTAAAAAATCTAGTTAAATGTAATAAGAAAGACCAAAACACGCTAATCACTCGGAGTCACTTAATAAATTCAAATTGAAAATGGCTTTTCATTATAATATGTCAAAGAAACCACTTAATCATCTCGATTCTCGATGCTTATTTTTTTAACAGAAACTATTAGCTCTCTCCCTTAATCATTCTCTTTCTCTTATTTCTACCAAACAGACACAACAATAAACTGTCTCTCTCTCATGGAATCAACGAAGAAGCAAGTATCGTTGGAGGTGCTTCCATGGTTAGTTGTTCACAGCGACGGAACGTTAGAGAGACTAGCCGGAACCGAGGTTTGTCCACCCGGTTTAGATCCAGAAACCGGCGTACTATCGAAAGATATCATCATCGATCCCAAAACCGGTTTATCAGCCCGAATCTACAGGCCTGACTCGATTCAACCCGGTCAGAAACTTCCAGTCGTGCTCTATTTCCATGGCGGTGCATTTCTCATCGCCTCCGCCTCCCTACCCAATTACCACACCAGCATTAACAAACTAGTCGCTCAAGCCAATATCATCGCTGTCTCTGTCAATTACAGGTAAATTAATCCAGTTTAAGTTAACTTATTGAACCAAGGTTTACTAGTTCGGTCGGTTTAAGACCTCTAACCCGAATATACTTAACCAAACCGATCAAAATCAAATTAAATAGAAAATATGGTTTGATTAACTGTAAAATCGTACTAAGCTATAATAGATATGATTTTAATATACTAATTAATATTCGAAATAAAAAAATAGCATAGAATCAAATTAATACTAGAAAAAATCTGAATAAGTTGATTTTGTTTTGTTTCGGTTTGACATTATTTCTTGTTTTATTCAGTCTGTTCCGTTCATACAAACAAAATTAAAATTAGAAACAAATAGTGATCTTTAGGATTAATGATATGATTATATTTATTTTTGACACGTAGAAATGAATTTCAGTTTATTCAATTTAATTCTGTCCGGTTACATAACACCGTTTTGGTTCGCTATTTTGAAATTTAGAATGATCAGTCCAAACGGTTTACAAACGACTTCGGTTTGGTTATTTTTCAGCAACGTTTTATTTTCATCTTTTTAAATAATTTGGACAGACTAGCACCAGAACATCCACTTCCTACAGCGTACGAAGACTCATGGAACGCACTCCAAGGGGTTCAAGTCGGAAACGAGCCATGGATCAACGACTATGCTGATTTCAACCAGTTCTTCCTAGCCGGAGACAGCGCTGGAGCTAACATCTCGCACCACCTTGCGTTCCGAGCCAAACAATCAAACCACAGTGTTAAAATCAAAGGCATCGGAATGATCCACCCATATTTCTGGGGAACACAACCGGTCGGCTCGGAGGTCACAGACGAAGCGAGGAAAAAAATGGTGGACGGATGGTGGCGATTCGTGTGCCCGTCCGATAAAGGATCCGATGACCCATGGATCAATCCGTTTGCGGATGGGTCGCCGAATCTTGAAGGGTTAGAGTGTGAGAGAGTGATAATTACGGTGGCGGAGAGAGATATATTGAGAGAAAGAGGAAAAATGTATTACGAGAAATTGGTGAATAGCAAATGGAGAGGCAATGCCGAGATTATGGAGACAAAAGGGAAAGATCATGTGTTTCATATACTCGAGCCTGATTGTGATGAAGCTAAGGAGATGGTACGCCGCTTGGCTTTGTTTATAAACCAAGTCGAAGCTTGAAATCTGTTTTCGTGCAATTTTTCTCTGTTATTACATGGCTTTTAATTGACATGTTTGTAAGCTGTAACAATTCATAAACTTTTGGTAATAATGTTGCTGTGTTCTCTTTAAAGCTGAATTACCCCTAATATTGTGACGTGAGTTTGAAAGCAGCATCTGCTCTGCGTTGTAGCTGCACTGTATTGTACTTGTACCGATGAGTGAGAGAAAAACAAGATCCATACTTTAAAAGCAAAACGAAAATTCATGCAAGTACTTATTTTGTCTATGATATATGGTACGCATAGGCCGTCATGTGCCTAGTTGGAGTAACCTAGTAAAACTCAACCATTTATTGTAAAAAGATCTAAGAAAAATCGAAAATCTGGAAAATGTATGTAGATAGATCAAACTAAATGATGAATAAATTGACATCACTACTGATAAATCATGGAGAGGAGTAGGACTGATATTCTATGCAACATTGATAGATGGGGTAGCTTCCCTAGTCATGAACTTCTTATCTTGTTGCGTATGAACTTCTCAGTTTGTTATTATATGGTTTATTAGCAAAGTGTGGGTTACATAGTTTGATTCTTTTGCTTGACAAAATGCAAAGAACTTCGATGCACCAAGGATAGATTTATAAAATTGGCTTTGCATCAACATCTTCTTTTCGCAATTCCATTGTTTGCGTCTTCACTATTAGCAGTCGATGAAGCAAGTTTTCTTTTCTAGATTCTCTCACCATCGACTTCGTTATCGTTATGAACATTTATGCTTTTCAAAACTTGGTTTGTATAGAAAAAAAATTAGCTTGGCATCACGTCTATGAGTCATAAAACGAGCTTGTGTTTAGTCTAAGAAAATTAAGAAATTTTTAGTATACATTTTCTGAGAAGTTCTATTAGACATGTCAACGTCCGTATTTTCAAAGTAATGTAAAACTGTCACGTGTCCAATGTAGTGTGAAAGTATTAAATGAAAATACTTCCTTTTAAATATATAGATGATATTTCTCTACTAATCGTGCAACAGTGTTTACAATCCCTTAAGACCTATCGTTATGGTGTGTCAAAAAATCCAATACACAAAGGAAAATAACATCGATAACATTTCTTTTATCAAAGATATATGGTACCATGGCATAGGCCTATCATGTCTCTTGAGTTGGGAGTAACCTTATAAAACTCAACGATCGGTTGTAAATAAATGGAAGAAGAAAACTAAGATACTGAAAGATGGAGTGTAGATAAATCAACAGAAGAATAAATTAACATTTTCATTGGTAAAGCATGGAATTAGGAGTTTTTAAAACCAAAGAGAATGACATTCAATTTACAATAAATGTTTTGCCTGAGATTCAGATGAAGAATAAAAAGGTAAATCTGAGATGAAATAGTTACTATCTTGCAATGTTGACGAGTCTTGGCAATCAGAGTAGTAATTATACAAATATTCATTTTTTACGAAAATCACCATGACAATAATTTTTGAATATAATTTTAAGCAAAAAAACACTACACAAAGGTTTTTTCTATTACCCAATAATTGGACCCACAATTCAAATTTAACTTTTTCACCAATTCCGATTTCTGAATATTTATTGTACTTTTTTTTTTGAAAACTAGTTAGCTATATACGTTAGTAGATAACTCAATTCGTTAGAATTCCTTTCAGAAGATTGTTAAATTATCATATTCAAATATATTGAGAGAATAATTGGTGATTTCAGACGGTAAATATTTTTTCTTAGAGATGACTAGGTTAAATCCATTCTAGAGTGAGTTTCTTTTTTTCTTTTTTTTGACAGTAAATATTTACAAATTCATGTAGTCTCTGTAAACCAAGACGACAACTCGGCATCCATGTGTACGACAAAAGACGGCTGGTTCCGAGCACGGGGTGCCAAATGATCCGCCTTTATGTTTTCCGTCCTAGGTACATGAACGATATCTGAGTTGGTAAAGCTTCTTCTTAAAAGCATAATGTCTTCCAGGTAGCTTTCAAATGCTCTGAAACCATCTTCACCGATTGAGAACAATCTGTTGCAAACGTCATCCAAAATTGTCTTAAATTCTTCATACATTCCATTGCCTAAATTAATGTCTCAATCTCCGTATGAAGAGGACATGCCCTTACATTCTTTACCCCTAATAACCCGTCAAAGTCCGGTAGTGTGCTGAACCAGCCTTGCCCTGAAAATAAATCCTTATCTTTCCAGGAACCGTCTATAAAACACCATCTTCCTGTACTCCCATAATTAGGTCTTATCTGACCCGCTTGTACCAACCTGGTATCATTAATAACCCGTGTCTCAGTCCAAAGTCTTGATTCCAATTCTGCTAAGTTGAGTGTTTCCCTCAGATCAATATCAAGATTACAAAAAACTTTTTTATTCCGGCCCTTCCAGGTGTACCATCATATCCATGCAAACTGATGATTTTCCATTTTTGGATTAACTCTCCAAAATAGATGGTCCATGTTAGCAAAAAGAGAACCCATAGGAAAGAGATTTGGATTCGATGGAATCTTAGATAGTGCCCACACTTGATGTGCCGGAGGACATTTAAAGAACACATGATTTATTGATTCCTCCGAATCTCCGCACCTTGCACAACATGTATCTCCTTGTATTCCTCTTGCTTTTAGATTTTTTGTTACCGCTATACAACATGTCACCATCTGCCATAAGAAATGCTGTAACTTTGGCGGACACTTCTCTTTCCAGCAAAATTCCTTAAGTATGTCCACATTTTGTCCATAAAATTCTGGTGGTTTTTCCTTATCAGGATATATCCTTTTTATCTGATACGCTGATTGTACCGTGTATTTCATGTTATTAGTGAAATGCCATCCATTCCTATCTTCCATCTGATTCCTACTCAAAGAAATACTTTCCATCATTTTTGCATCTTGGGGTTCCACCAATGTCCTAATGGCCTGTAAATTCCATGTTTGGGATTCATGATTAATGAGAGAATCCACTGTGAGTTCCGGGTAATTATTATGAAAGTTTTTGTTAGATGGTCTCGGGCGAGTGGATGGGATCCAAGGATCATTCCATACTGAAATAGATGATCATGTTCCAACCCTTTTGATTAGTCATTTACAAACCAGAGATCTAGCAGAGATAATACTCCTCTAGCCATATGACGGAGAATATGAACAAATCGGTTCCAGGGGTGAAGCATTCCTGAAGTATCGGCCTTCGAAAACTCTAGAGAAGAGAGTATTAGGCTTTTCAATCAGCCGCCACAATTGCTTTCCAAGCATCACCGTATTAAAATCAGTCAAATCCTTGAATCCTAGTCCATCATTATCTTTATGTACACATAATTTATCCCATGACTTCCAATGCATACCCTTTGTACTTCCTCCTGACCTCCACCTAAACTGAGCTACTGCACTCGTTAGTTTCTTAACAGTAGCTTTCGGTAACCTATACACCGACATCACATGGTTTGGCAGGATCGTGATCACCGATTTAATAATCACCTCTTTTCCCCCCTTGGTGAAAAAATGAAATGTCCAACCATTCACCCTATTATTCAGATGATCTTGTACAAAACCAAACACTTGTGTCTTTGATCCTCCTAAACTCTCTGGCAATCCTAAATAAGAACCCATTCCGCCCAGGTTTTGAATTTCCAAAATATCTCGCAGCTCTTGTCGGCTGGATTCATCAATCTTATGTCTAAATTGAATTGAAGATTTCTGAAAATTAATTTGTTGCTCTGAAACAGCCTCGTAATCCTTAAGTATCCTTAGAATAGTTTGACACTCCTCTTTGTTTTCCTTACAAAAGAACATACTGTCATCTGCAAATAACAAATGAAAAATTTCTGGACACGCTCTTGCTACCTTCATACCGGTTAATTTTTTCACCCGTTCTGTCTTTTTTATATTTGTAATTAAAGTCTCAGTACATATAATAAATAAATAAGGAAACAATGGATCCCCTTGACGTAGTCCCCGCTTTTGTATTATAAGGCCTTGTGGTTGCCCATTAAGGAGTACCCTATATTGAACTGAAGATATACACTTTCGCATTAATTTAATCCAATGAGTATCAAATCCCATTTTGTGAAGTAGAGCATCAATAAAATTCCACTCTATCCGATCATATGCCTTACTCATATCCGTTTTAATTGCCATAAACTTATTTTGACAAGATTTGTTGGTTCGCAAACCATGAAATATTTCTTGCGCAATAAGAATATTATCTGTGATTAACCTTCCTGCCATAAAAGCCGATTGTGTTTCTGAAATTAGACGGGGGAGACAAATTTTCAATCTTTGACACATAACTTTCGAGATAATCTTATAACCAACGTTACAAAAACTTATCAGCCTTAATTCTGTCATCCTTGTAGGTCTCTCTACTGTTGGGATCATACAAATATTAGTTATGTTTAATTGTGGATCCATATCTCCTGTGACCAAAAAAATATTCACCAACTCAACCACATCCCTTTTAATGACATTCCAGGAGTGCTGAAAAAAGAGAGCTGTCATTCCATCCGGGCATGGCGCTTTCTCCGAATGCATCATGAATAAAGCTTGTCGGACCTCTTCCTATGATGCTGATTGCAGTAACGTTTGATTCATCTGGAGAGAAATTGAAGGTCCTATCTCCTCCAAAAAACTATCAAAATCTGTTGGGTTAGTAGAATTAAGCAAACCATCAAAATAATCTACCGCCACCTTCTTAACATCGTTCTCATCTGTGACCCAATTACCTGCTTCGTCGTGGAGACTCACTATTTTATTTCGGATCCAACGTTGCTTTGTCAAAACGTGATAAAACTTAGTATTAAGGTCTCCAGATGAATACCACATATTTCTACTCTTATGATGTCAATATTCCTCTTCATTCTTATAGGCCTCTTGTAATTTCCTGAAAATCTCAATAATATCCTCTTGTGATCTATTGTTATCTGTTTGTACTTCCTCCAATGCTTGTTGGAGATTCTGATTTTTATCCTTCCCATATTGTTGATTATATTTCCGCCATGATGTTATATCATGACGACAACTATTAATTTTTGAAACTAAATCCTCTGATTGACCATCCTGATTCTCCGTCCATCCCGAAACTATTGATTCTATCAGTCCCTCTTGGCCTATCCTTCTTTTATCATTCTTTTGGTGAAAATCATATAATAATCAATAATAACATTTTTGCAGGGTTAAAATAGCTAAATTACTTTAAAAGATCTCTCTATGACCATCTTCAAAGCCTTGGAATTTTTTTTTTGAATGCTTGGAAGTTCGGGACCGAATCCTGTAATCCCCCAGACCCAAAACTACAATATATAATACTCTCTCTGTTTTTAAAAGATGCATATTCTAGACTTTTCACATATATTAAGAAAACTCAATAAATATGCATTGTTTTTTGTGAATAACAATTTTCCACAACTTTAAGCCAATAGAAATTCAATAAACACCATTAATTTTTTTGAAACTTACAATTTTTCATAAAATCATACATTGAAAAGGTAAAAAATATATGTTTTTAAAACAAATTTTTTTTCCAGAAAATACATTTTTTAGGAACGGAGGGAGTATTAGTTTCGTCCCAGCGGTCATTTGAACTGAGAACCTCAATAACCAGAATCATTTCCAGTTTAGCTAATGACCTCTGTATAAAAGGTTATTGAAGTGAAGATTTAATAGATAAGGGGTTTAATCCATATTTTTTCTCTCATCTACGTATCACATTCAGAAATTTGCATTCTTTGTCCCCTCTTTCCGTTTTTTCGTACAAAACAAAGGTAATTAGAGAAAATCATCAAAAAGGGATGTCTCTAAGCAGCCAAGGCCAAGAGCAAGCCTGAGTGATCATATCCGTGACTTATAAGACGTGAGAGATACTAAGTCATAACGGGGAAGGTAAATTTATCATGTTTAGAAACAACTCCTCCTCCTCTTCCTTTACTTCATGAATTTTGTTCATATTTTTGTATCTGCATCCAAAAGAAAAGAAACATAAATACACATGCACGAGAGAACTAAAACAAGCACGAGAGAATAACAAAGAAATCATAAACACTTGGAACTTATGTTTCTAGCAGAGACCTCCTCCTCAGTCGGAATTTCCTTCTCTTCCTCAGTCAAAACCTCCTCCTCTGTCGGAACCTTTTCACTGCTTATTTTATTTTGTTCTTCTTGTCATCTCTGCTCTGCACCAGAATTCAGAAAGATAAAAACATAAAAACATAAATACACATATGAACCAAACAAGCATGAAAGGGGTAACAAACAAATCATCATTACTTGGAACTCACTTTTTCTCCCGAGACTTAGAGAAAGAGAGAGAGTGAGCTACATAGATATTATATAGAGATAGAGAGGCGATGCAGAGATTATATGTAGACAAAAAAAGGAAAGATCATGTGTTTTCAAAATTTCAGATCGTGTTGTATAAAAACAGTTTCAATCTCAATGAGAGAACTCATATTATTCTATCTTCATTTTGTTTGCAAAATCTTTTTTCTGTTCCTCTTTCGGCCATTTGATTATTAGAGTTTTCATATACTTTTTAGGATTTTTAATAATAAAAACTCCCAACTTAATTTATTTCGGATAAAAACCTCTAAACTATGTATTTAACGTAAAAATCCTTGAACTCACTTTGTTTAACGAAGTAGACACTCAATCTACAGTACCGATAAATCTTTAGTTTTGGGGGTTTTATCCTAACCAAAATTAGGTGAAGGGTTTTGCATTAAAAACCAAAAAATAAAAGTAAAAATTATGTAAATTTGAATAATTCAAATTTACAATATTAGAGCATCTCCAAAAGACACTGTATAACTTCAAATATGAAATTTTTTGTTTTCCAAAAAAGAACTTCAAAATTTCAAATTTAAAGTTTTGAAGAGTGAAACTCTATATTTGAAGTTTTATTACTCAAAACTTGAAATTTGAAGTTTTATATTTTTATTTGCTGGTCCCTACAATCACAAATCACTTTTATGATTCATAAATATTTTCTCATTTATTGTTTTAATCTTTAAAAAAAATTATCTCATAGATATTTTAATTTTTTTTTACATATTTTAAATTTTACACATAAAATTAAATAAAACTTTAAAATAAGATTTGAAATATTTTAAACTAGATTTAGACAACAATAATATACAAAAAATCTTAACAATTTTTTTTTAAAAAAAATTACATGAAAACATAACTATTACACAAATTTAAATATTACAACAACACAAATAGAATAGCCGTTCGACGTCAAAAAAAAAATAGTACAACTACACTAATAATCAGGTAAGTTTGATCTGGAACCTTCAAAATTTTCAAATATTGTCCAAATTTTTTTGTGTAACTTCTGATGGTTGTTGTTGTTGTTTTTGATGTATTTTTCGTACAATTCTTTCTTGTTCATGTTGAATATATTCAGGAATATTAATATCATCAAAAAAAATTAGTCTTTTATCAATATTTTATGTTTCTCTTTTATTTTCTTGTTCTAATCTAATGTATTTACAAGTATCAATATCACCCGATTTTAACAACTTTTAACTCGTAATCTACAAAGTAGAAATGAGGAGAGCCATTTTTAATTCGCAATGCACTAATATATCATATATGCATTACAAAAATAATTTTATGGAATAATATGGTATTTTGTTTGAAGTTCAATATTAATTAAGTTATTTTTATTTAAAATTTTATATTTTAATAGAATAATTTATTAATTAATATTGTTGTAATATGTTTATATATTTACTAGTTATTTACAAAAGTCTTAAGAATTCAAATTAGTTATGACAAATATAAGGATCATATTATGAAATACAAAGAATTTTGAAGTTGAGTTTGAAGTTTTGCTTTTGCAGAAGAACGAACACCTTTAAATTTCAAATATAGAGTTTTGGAAACTTCAAAATAGAGTTTCTTTTTGGAGATGCTCTTAGCACTTCAAACAAATTACGCAAATAGATGAGTTAGATTTGCTTCAAATCAACACTAGATACAATATAGTTTGATATCAATACTATTAAAAGGGAATGAAGTTTAATAAATCTACTTAAAAAGGTTGTTTAGACCCTTTCATTAACTAATAATATATTGGTCTTTGTTTTTAATTTGGACAAACAATATGTTACCTTAAATTTTTCTAACAATTATTTAGTCAAATTTTTTATTTATTGGACCCATATCTTTTTGGAAACGAAAAGATTATACCATATATATACGACCACATAAATTTGGTTCACAAAAATATAATATCACGTACACTTTATTATATTCTTCTCTAAATATGTCTCATTAACTTTATAATTAAAATAATTTTAAAAATTATATATTATGTTAATTTTGTTTTATTGATAAATAACAATTTAGTATTTAAGATAAGTTTAAAATTATCAAAAACCCAACAAATCTTTTTTTTTACTGCTCAACAAAAAACCTACAAATCTATACTATTAAATTAGCCAAAAATCTCTCAAATAAATCTTAAGTTTAACCAACGGAACAACTGTAACTTTTATAAAATGTACAAAAATATAATGAAAGGTTAGATTTGGGCATTTGGATCTTCGGGTCAAATATAAATCGGTTTCTTTGAGGTACAAGTTCTTTGGGTCTTAGGCACTTATATCCAACTAGGTATTTCAATTTGTTTTTTCTTCATATCAGTTCCTTTTAGTTCCAGGTCAGTTTGAGTCAATAATTCAAGTATCTGTAAGATTTACTATGTAATTTGGCTACGTAATGAGTCTAGCTCGGTTCGAGTATTTAGGACAAAAATATCTAAAGAATCTGAAAAGCCAAAAAATCAGAACACAAAAATATCCAACATCAAACAAATACCATAAATAACTAAATATCTAAAAGGCCAAAATCTTACCCGAGAACCAAACATATCCAATATTTTAAATATATTTTTAAAATTTGAAATTTTACCTAAAACCTGAAACTATAACAGAAAACACGATTCCAAATTTTACAATAATATTTTTATACTGAGAACATATATGAATTACTCAAATATACATAATATGAACAAAACATTCTGGGTACTTTGGGTACCCGGAGTACAACAGAGACCGCAAGTCCAAAAAAATCTAATAGGTACATTTTCCCAATCCCGAACCTCAACCTATATTTCGTATTGGTTAAGTTTGTTTATCAAATTTGGGTAAAATTTTCATACTTAAGAAAGAGTTACATAAGAGTGTATATAAAAAAATCTCAAATAAACTTATTCATAAGTTATATAATTTTAAACAAATTTTTGTATTCGATATAATACGACTTTATAACATAATAATACATAATATACTAAAAATACTATCTCATATCTAACTTCGTATATAACCCATAAAATCTGCGTTTTCGAAGCGCGTGTCAAAATCTAGTTGTTTTTAAATTACCTGCTTTTTAAAATCAAAATCGAACTCGAACTCTTATGCATAAATATATGAAGGGGGCTTAAAACTATACTCCTAAAAGTCCAAAAGAAATGAATTGAAATGAAATGAAATGTCTTAGTGAAATTAAGAAAAGAAACAAGAATTTAAAGTATCTT
Organism: Brassica napus; assembly: GCF_020379485.1. NCBI lineage: Eukaryota > Viridiplantae > Streptophyta > Magnoliopsida > Brassicales > Brassicaceae > Brassica > Brassica napus. Next base: position 3,821,166 of record NC_063441.1, on the reverse strand, counting down.
CGGTGCATATGCCCATCAATATACCACCATGAAGACCATCAAATAATAAGAAGATAGTGATTAACCTTAAGGCCGATGTTATGGGCATGAATCACATACTTGAATTCTCTATAGGGAGAATCCTCTATTGGGGATTTGGGGGTGAGAGAGCACTCATTGCACAACTAGGTGTCGTGTTTGTTACATATAAACATTAAATTATATCTATTCGGTACGCTAAATCCTAGTTCACTGACTTACGAGTTTAGCACCGATTTTCCTAATACTCACCTCTTTTATTCCCTTTTTTCAGGTGAGACTGGGAAAGGTATCACAATATCTTCTTAGGTACACATTTATTTTGGGTTTCAGGAGCATATATTAATCTTCACTTACGATATGTATATATACGACATTGTGTTCGGTTAAAATCCCAAGACATATAATTTATACATATGTAGCGTGGATTAAAAACACAAATCTAAGTTTTTTTTATTAATTATGAAGTTCTAATTTTTTAATTTGAATTACTCAAATTTAACAATTTTTATTTTTTGTTTTCAATGCAGAAACCTTTCAACTAAGTTCTGTTAGGGTAAAAAGTAAAAACCCATGAACTAAAGATTTAACGGTAGCACCTGTTTATTTTACCGATATTGTAGATCAAGGGTCTAATTCGTTAACTAAAGTGAGTTCGAGATTTTTTATATTAAATACTTAGTTAAGGGATTTTTATCCAAAACAGAATTTACTTGATGTGTTTTATCCTCAATTATTTTCAGTCGACAATTTTTTCCCCAACTATTAGAGGGTGTTATTGGGAGTAAAGTTTATATAGAGTTTAGTGATTTTAGAGATTTGTTGAACTTGGAAAGAGTTGGAGAAAATTTTGTATGTTTTGAAATCTAGAAAAATAAATTACCAAAATGATTTTAAGAATCCAAGGGATATATGTAGTACTCTCAAAATCTTTTTATATGAGTTCAATAGTTAAAAATACAACTTTCAATAACACTAACTTTGATAGATTTATATAATCTTTAAAACTCAAACTTTTTGAATTACAAATGATTTTGTATAGAATTATAAAATTATCAGTCCAATAACACTAAATTTTAGTAAAAATATGAAAATTTATAAATCAATAGCACTAGATTCTCTAAATTCTAATATTATTATAAATGTCACTCCCACTAACACCCGCTTATTATGCATACAATTCGTTAAGTTAGAGATACATGCACAACAATCTAATTAAAACATAATTTCCTAGATGTGGAGTAATCGAGAAACAATTTTTGTTTTTTTTCAGTAACAGAGAAGTTGATACATAACGTCACATTTTTCAGTCTAAAATCTAAAAATCAATACATAACATAACTTCATGTTTTTAATGTTTCACAAAATTAAGAAATCGAGGGGCATACATGGAGAGTTATCTGAAATAGGATTTTAGTTGTTTTGTTATTTGATTTCTGGTTGATTATTTAATTCTAGAGTAATATCAAAACATGATTTTAATTGTTTTGTTGTTCGAAAATGTTTTCTTTTTTGACAAATCGAATTTGGTTGATCATTTAATTTTAAGGAAAATCATTTAAAAAGGATTTTAGTTGTTTTGTTGTTTGATATCTTGTTGATTTTTTACTTCATCAAGAATCAACTCAAACAAGATTTTAATTGTTTTGTTGCTTAAGATTTTAATTTAAGTCACAAACAACAAAATAACAAAAATCTTGTTTGAGGTGATTCTTGATGAAGTAAAAAATCAACAACAAAATAACAAAAATCATGGTTATATGACTCTTTTCAATTAAACAATCAAACAAACTAAAAAATTTCTCAAAAAACAGCAACTAAACTTTTGTTTTAGATTACTCTCCAAGAAGTTAAACAATCAACTAAAAAATCTTTGTTACATTGAAAAATAATAAACAAAAATCTTTGCTCATCTTTAAGATCCGTGAAATTATGTTTTTATCACAACGCTGTGCATTTATTTCTAACGGGAGGGTATTTTATGCATTATAACAGTTGAGAATAAATTTATCTGTTACAAATAGTCGACGAATTAATAATTTTTTTTTTAACTTCACATTACAATCGTGACCAGGTTTGAAAATACAATATCATTTTCATTATTTAACATTTAATTTTTATCACAATTTTGCAAAGTGAATCATAAGTTATTTAAAAAAAAAAACAAATTGGGCGAGCAATATATGACAATTAAACTTGTTGATTGCAAATGCCCTAGGAAATTGTACTCATTTCCCTAGTTGAATACGTTGATAACGATATCATATATAATCCCTAAAAGCAAAGAGTAGGCCATGGACTAGGGAACCTAGCATGTATAGTACTTTCGGGGACAAGCCATAGTGGAAGGTGATCCATCTTACGCATGAATGCTACTGCTCAGCTTGATTTGAAAGTCTGATATGCATTTACACTATCATGTTCTTTCTACTTAAATATCAACAACCTTTTATTTTCCGACCCTCTCTTTAATCGGTGAGTACTTCATAAAATCAGGTGGCTGAATAAAAGAGTACTAATAGAAATTAGCACTGATTTGATTTTGAATGAATTTAGGTACATACTCGTGAAAATATGATAGAAGAATTTAGCAATTTACTTAAAACAATTTATGAATTACCCTTATTTTTGTGTGTTGTCTCTATTGCGTCTTGCCTCCTGGATAAAACTCGTCGTATTGATTTGAAAGTTTGATATGTTAGGATGACCGATTTGTGTAACACCCGCCTCTAGACACACTACAAGAAACAGCGGCATACTGAGGGAAGTCGTCGGAATAACGCTATTCCGAAAACATACTGACGAAAAAAATCCTCGGAAATAACTCCTCGGAAATTCATTTTTCCTCGGAAATCCCTCAGAAATTTCCGACGGAATTCCGATGAAATGAATTTCCGAGGAAACTCCTAGGACAATAAGTTCGTCGGAAATTTCCTCGGAATATACCGAGGGAGGTCTTCCTCGGAATATTTCGATGGCCCAATCCTCGGAAGTTCCAACGAAACATTCCTCGGAATTTTCATCGGGAATTTCCGAGGAACGTGGCCCTCGGAAAATTCCGAGGAAAGTGCGGCCCTCGGAAATTTCCGAGGAACTATCCCTCGATATATTCCGACGACTTATTCCGAGGAAAAGTTCGTCGGAAATTTCCGAGGGTGCTTTTCCTCGGAATTTCGAAAAAAATTAATTTTTTTTTAAAATATTATTTTTTTAAAAAAATTAAAATTTTTGAAATTTAAATTCGAAAATATAAAATTAAAATTGAAAACATATTAGATAATATTCAAAGTTGTACAAATAAAAATAAAACATTCCGAGTTTTTGAAAAAAAAAAAACTACGGGTCTTGAATGTTAAGGAACACCTCGTTCGGGTACATCCTCTTCATCATCTCCATCATTTGCTCGTTCAGCCTCTTTTGTGTCTCATAGCCCACCTGTTGAGCTGCCATATGGGTCTCCAACGCAGATATGCGATCATCCTTGTCCTTCAGCTGAGCCGTAAGTACTTCTGGATCAACTTAGGGCGGTGGTGTAGAAGAAGGAGTAGCTGACCGGGAGCGACGACCCAAACCGACCAATCGTCCCTTCTTCTTTGGAACCGACTGAAATATTAAATAGCCAAATTTAAATAATATAAAAAGATGATAAAATAAAAATCAAGAAATAAATGAATTGAACTTTAAAAAAAAGAACTTACCGATTCAACGATTTCGTTGATTCGAACCCGAGACAAGTTGGTCGAAGCCGCCGAATCGTCATCATCGGAATTCCATAAGAATATTCCGACGGAATGATATTTCCTCGGAATTCCGTCGGTATATTCCGAGGAAACCAAATTTTGTGTTTCCTCGGAATATCCTTGGAAATTCTTCGGGATATTCCGAGGATTTCATTTTCCGTCGGAATGTCCGTCAGAATACCGCTATTTTCTTGTAGTGGCATGCCCAAAGGCGAGGGGTTAAGGACATGTGTATATGCCGTAAGGTAAGCCATCATGTTATGCCAATGGTCCCTGAAATCTTATACGTGTTTCTTTCTGTGTAAATCGACCAATATAACCATACCCACTTTTTCTATTACACAAACATCACTACAAGAAAACAAGGCAATTTTTGATGGCAAGTCCGACTGACACAAATTCGTCAATAATTTCCAAGGAATTTCGGACAGGTAACCGTCGATAATAGCCATCCCGGCGGCCGTAAGGAATCTGTAGATAATTACCGACAGAATTCTAACTGTAACTTGGTAAAACCCTTGCCCTCATATATTACATTTTGTAAAGTATATATACACTGGAGTCATTAGGTATTTGTACAATATATGGAATGTTACATATTTCCTAATCTATCACTCCCCCGCAGTCGAAGCCGGGGCTTTGGAGACGCGAAGACTGGATTTGAAGTTCAAGAAAATATCCGCATATTGGCTTGAAGAAGGTACGTGTATGACTCGAACGTGACCAATGGCTATGCGTTCGCGAACAAAGTGAATGTCTATCTCGACGTGCTTCGTGCGTTGATGTTGAACTGGATTGGTGGAGAGATAGACGACACTGACGTTGTCGCAGTAGACTATTGTTGTGGTTCGCAATGGACAGTATAGCTCGAGCATCAAGTTTCTGATCCACGTAACTTCAGAGACGGCATTTGCGATGCCACAATATTATGCCTCTGCGCTTGAACGGTTTGTTGGAGTTTAAAAGACCAGGAGATGAGGTTGTCTCCATGGAAGATGCAGTAGCCTGAGGTTGACCGTTGCGTGTTTGGACATCATGCCCAATCGGCGTCAGAGCAAGCGGTGAGCGTGTCAGACGTTTTGGGCGTGAGTTGCAGACTTTGGTCCAGTGTCCCTTTGATGTAGCGCAATATGCGCTTTAAAGCATTGTAATGAGAATCCAATGGTCCATGCACGAAGAGGCACACTTGTTGAACAGCGAAGGCGATATCGGGTCTAGTGAAGGTAAGATATTGGAGAGCACCAGCAAGACTTCGATAGAGTTTAGGATCTGACATCGGTGAGCTTCCTTCGTCAGAGAGTTTTCCTCTAGCATCTGCTGGAGTGGTGCAAGAGTTGCATTCTGACAAGTTTGCTCTTTGTAGAATCTCCATGGCATATGTCTTTTGTTGCAGAAACAGACCAGCATTGTTGTATTTGATCGTGATGCCAAGGAAATAATGAAGCTTTCCGAGATCTGTCATGGCGAATTCTGCGTTGAGAGATGAAATAATGGAGTCACGAAGAGCTGTAGAGGAAGCAGTGAGGAGAATATCGTGGACATAGAGTAGAAGATATGCGATTCCGGAGTGGCTGTGGTGAATGAAGAGAGAGAAGTCGCAGTTACTCTGTTTGAAACCCACTCGTGTAGCAAAAGTGGCAAATCGCTGGTACCACGCGCAAGGCTTGTTTAAGGCCTTGGAGCGCTTTATGTAACAAGCAGACATGATCTGCTTTGGTTTCTTCTTTGAAACCTAACAGCTGATGCATGTAGACGGTTTCTTGAAGATCACTGTTGAGGAAGGCATTCTTGATGTCTAGTTGGTGGAGCGGCCTGTTTTTGGATAGAGCGATGTCGAGTACAAGTCTTATGGTTGTTGGCTAAACCACAGGACTGAAAGTCTCGTCGCAATCAATGTCGGGTTGTTGTGATCTGCCGTTAGCCACCAAACATGATTTGTGACAGACTAGATTGCCTTCCGAGTCATACTTGTACCTATGAATCCACATTGAACGCATAACATTAACATTATTTTGTCTGGGAATCAGCGACCATGTTCCCTTTTTAATCTGAGCATCATACTTTTCCTGCATAGATTCTCGCTATTTAGGGTCCTCAAGAGCTTGAAGATAAGAAGTAGGTAATGGTAAAATTTCTTTAGCTGTAAGAGAGAGAGAGAGAGAGAGGTTGGCGAGGTTTGAAAATTCCTTGTTGACTGCGAGTCACCATACGATGAGTTGTAGGTGGAACTGCTGGAGGGTTATTCAGAGGTGGTGGTTGACATGTGTTTGGGATCGGAGTTGGGTAAAGTTGTGATAATCTCACGGAACAGAGGGGAAGAGAGTGGAGGTGAGATATCATGAGACTGAGTTTCAAAAGAAGATGGTTTGTTTGTGGAGAAATGAAAGGAGTTTTCGTCAAAAATGACTTGACGAGAGATGATTATCTTATGAGTGATTAAGTCTAGACATCGATATCCCTTATGATAAATAGGAAAACCGAGAATAACATAAGCTGTGGAATGAGGAGAAAACTTGTGTTGTGCTATCGATGTGAGATTTAGATAGCATAGACAGCCAAACACTCGAAGGTGGTTATAGCAAACAGGTTTATGAAAGAGTTTGGTGAAACGTATTTCATTTTTAATGGCTGTAGATGGAAGAAGATTGAAGAGATGAGCTGCGATGTTAAGAGCTTCGACCCAATAAACCGGAGGCAAGTTGTCTTGAAAGAGAAGAGATCACACAAAATTGTTTAATGTACGTAGAGTGAGCTCAGCCTTGCCATTTTGTTGAGAAGTGTGGGGATACGAAAAGCGATGAGTAATTCCATTTGAGGAGAAGAAGTTTAGAAATTGGCTATTGTTATACTTACCACCATTGTCACATTGAAGTGATTTGATTTTGCAGCCAAATTGGTTTTGCATGTAAGCTGAGAAAAATTCTGATTTCTTTTTCAGTGGATAAACCCATACATAATGGCTGTAATGATCAAGAAAGATGGCATAGTATTTTTTGCCACCGATGCTGGGAACCGGAAAGGTCCAAACATCTGAATGAATTATTTGAAAAGGTTCAAAAAAACATCTGATATAACTAGATCAAAAGGAAGTTTGATGTGTTTCCCAAGTTGACAAGCATGACATAAAGAATGATTTGTTTTTGAAAACTGAATTAAATCAGAAGATAAAAGAGATTGCAAGACATTATTGCCGGGGTGGCCAAGACGACGATTCCACACCGTGGAGCTTTCAGTAGAAGAAAGAAAGGCTTGCGGAGAATAAGATGTTGCAACCCTGACGTCAATGGAGTAGAGAGGTCAGAGGCTGTTACATCGGAGATTGGTGTTTGAGTCATCAAGTCCTTAACCAAAAAACCAAAATGATCAAATTCAATCGAAACCCAATTGTCTTTAGCCAATTGACGAACATAGATAAGATTTTTGATGATGGAAGGACATACAAGAATGTTATTAAGATGCAAAGGGCATTTTATGGTGGGAATGGAATGGAAACCAATGGCAGAAGTAGGAAGAGAGGTATCATTATCGACGAGAATAGAAGGCGTGTTGCTCGAGTTAAAAAGAGAACAAAGGGTACCTGGTTGAGACGTGACGTGGGCCGTGGCTCCAGAGTCGAAATACCAGCCGGAGTCCTGAGGTTATTGCAGAGTCATTGTGCCAAAAGCCTGAGCAAGGTTCAGCGGAACGGTAGTTAACATCAGTGGTTGATTGTTTGCACTCTGCTGGAAAGGACCAAGTATGCCAGCGCTAGAAAATGGATTTGAAGTGACTTGATATGCCATTGGACCAAGGCGCCATTGTTGCTAGTTTTGTTGCCAGTTCTGTTGTTGCCAATACTGCTACGGTGGTTGTGAATGCCATGCCGAAGGTTGTTGCATCCAACCAGATTGGTTGTTGTTCCAGTTATTGTGGCCACATTCACGATAGTTGTTATTTCGTCCTCTGCCACAGAATCTGTTTTGATTATTGCGATAGTTACCCTGATAGTTCCCCTCATAATATTGTTGTTGTTGCTGAGCTCCGCGATTGTTGATATGTTGAGAGGATGGAGCATCGGCTTGCGTTGTAGCATCATGAAGGCCTTGAGGTGTGGAGCTCTTGGTGTGCTTGCTGATGTGATCTTCCTCCATAAGCAACATTGAGCGAGCCACTGAGAAGCTTGGGAATCGAGATCTGTGTTTTATAATATTGTGAATGTTATCAAACTTCTCTGAGAGGCCATTCAACATGTGCTTAACAACAGCATGATCAGTAACAGGGGAATCTACATTGGCGAGAAGATATGTGATGTTCTTAAGTTTTTGACAGTAGTCGTGGACATACATGTCGCCAATGGTGAGAGTACAAAGCTCGTTCTCTAGCTGGATCGCTCGTGCTTCTTTGTTGTCGTGGAAAAGGTTTTCGATTGTGATCCATAGATCACGAGTAGAGCAGCGAGTCTTCAATACCGCATCAAGGAGAGAAGAGGAGATGGTTCCGTAGATCCACATCTTCACAAGGCTGTCATGTTCCTTCCATTGTGTATCTTTGGCGTTTGCAGGGAGGGAAGTCCCGTCGAGATGGCCGGAGACACCAAACGTTAGACAGTGGGTCTCAAACAGTTCTCGCTATGCATCATAGTTCCTCTTTTGCATGTCTAGGACCACGGGAATGTATGACTTGATGTGTGTAACACCAAATGCTTTGTCAGTTTTTTGCGCCATGTTGAAACAGAAAAAATGTTTTGTGAGAGTAAGAGGAAGAAGTGATCATAGATCAACGGAAGAACAAGAAGAAGAAGGGCGGCTAGGAGATTAAGATTTGGCTCTGATACCATGTAACTTGATAAAACCCTTGCCCTCATATATTACATTTTGTAAAGTATATATATACATTGGAGTCATTAGGGTATTTGTACAATATATGGGATGTTACATATTTCCAAATCTATCACTTACCAAAATGTATATGTTATCAAACCGTTGTAGTGCATGAAAAGAAAGATAGGCACGAGTAAATGAATTACTCAGTGAAACAACTCTAGACTAGTTTCTCTCCATGAGCCTCCATATGACAATGCACAACAATAAATTACTATCTGCATATATTAAATCGATTAACAAACACCACTAACATTCATAATAAACATCAACATTCAACACAAGTATTGAGAAGCAAACAACCTAGACCTCTAAGACCAAATTTTCCGGTAGCCTTATATCTACCCCAGCGACCTCATGTGACTACCCGCTTGTAACCTACTTATATCTACAACACGGCCCGCTTGTGATTTACTTATGTCCACAACACGTCTCATAGTCACTTATTCACGGACTCAGCATGACTCAATATTACCTGCTCCTAATATCACCTACAATTCTTTAATAGCCTCCCCAACATTGTTGACTGAATACTTAACTTCCTCATTTCATATCTCTTTTAACACATTCATTCTTATCATCCATCTCATTATCACTTTCATCTTTATTCTAAATACCACCCATTTTCGCTGTCACACACAGAATAAAAATTAAAACTGAACCACAATCACTCACAAGTTCCAGTTCATTCCATCCATCTAACCACCTAGATCATTATGTTCTTATCACAAGGTGACATCAACACCAGACAGTCCACTGAGTTCTTTAAATAGTGTGAGTGTTCTTATGCAACATAAAACATGAATCTAATAATTTAGCAAATATTTTGATCCATCAACTAACAACAATCAAACCAACCAGTTTTAATTAAGCATCAAAACGTATAAATGATCAAGAGAAGAAAACTCACTAGTTTCGAACCACCTCAACTGGAAGAAGATTGTGGGAACCCAAATTCGCACTGTAGATTTCTGTTTAAATTAGGAAAGTTAGGAAAATCCTAATTCCCAGAGGTCCCGGATATCTGCTAAATAAAGACGAGAAAAATAAGAAATCGAAAAGAGAGAAAAATAGATCTTATTCCGAATTCGCGTTTGAGCGTTACAACAAGGTAAGAGCATGGGCTACGAGAGCTGTCGGCGAGATTCGTAGTTCTAAAACCTTAAGACTGCAAAACCTAATTAATTCGCAGCTCAAATAACAAAAACAAAAAGTTGCCTAAAATTGCTCTGAAAAAGTTCTCCATTTGTGCCTCTCGCCTAGGACTCTTCTCTCCAAGGTCGGTTTGAGCTTTTCCCTTCCTGCCCTTAAGCTGTCATAACTCGAAAATGGAGATATTTTATTTTTCTCTATCTTCATGATTATCCGCAGAAACTTAACATTTATCTGGGGAAATTTGACATTTATCCTTTCTTGCGGATAAAGTGTAAACCACCATAGTATCTATGGGTTTTTCCTTGAAAAATCGTAAGTGGGTTTCTAATCACGTTTTAGACCTATTTAGGCCATCATTCAACTCGAAATGTTTATTACAATTTTTACCGATAAACATAAACTTTCCGCGATTTTTATCGTAAAGTTTAAGTGATAACTCCAATCGACGGAAGTGTAAAATTATATGGCTACGGTACTCGGGAACTAGCATTGAGGAACTGACGAGAATGCAAGGTTTTGGGTTGTGCCCGTTGATCGATGTCTGAGACAGTTCGGTCGCTACGTAGCGACCAAACGTGCTGGTTCGGTCGCTACGTAGTGACCGAACAAGAGGCCTGGTAGGTCGCCATGTAGAGACCGAACATGCTGGTTTGGTCGCTATGTAGCGACCTTGTTCCGATGTTTCGCGAAAGTGTTCTCGGACTATCGGTGTTTAGTTTTGATGGATCAACCGGGATTAGTGCAAGATTTTACCGCAAAGTTTCTCGTAGAGATTTCTTTACGAATATTAATTTTCGAGAAGTGTTTAGAATTATTTTCCGAAGAATTTCAAGCATTGATTCCGTTGTGACCGATTTTGACCCCAACATAGATCTTGAGATTAGATCAGAAGAACAAGGCAAAGATACATAGCAAACCATGAACCAAGCCCTTGGCTCAGTGGTGGTGGCTAGCAAGACTGGCGGAAGGCGAGTCAGCTTGCGGTGGCGCACGATAGACGGCATGGCATGTGCGTGAAGCGACGGTGCGGCGAGGAGAGAGAGAGATAGGTATCTTGATGGGTAGGGTTTTTGGGTTTCTCAGGATCTCTGCCATGTTTTGCTCTGGATTTGTAAATGAGAGAAAAAGATGAAAAATCCTTATAAAAAAGAAGAGAAATACCTATGTTTAACTTTAATGTTCTCTTGACCTACGAGACTTCTCCTCTCCACAATCACTTTCTTAAATAATATGACATGGCTACTAAAATATATGACATATCTTATGACATAGACAATTACTACATTTATTGTTAATTTATATTTTTGGTAAACTTTTTAGAATATTGTAATAACTCTTATATCACCATTAAAAATATATTCAAATATGACATTAAAAATTTTGAAATATTATTTTAATATATTTTTTATAATTATACAATTTTTTTACTAAAATTTTGAAACAATTCTACAATTTTTTTAAGAAAATTATAAACTTTTAATCGTAATATAATTAGTTTCTTTATATATCTACAAATTTTATAAATAATGTTTAGTTATAATTTTTGATAATTATTAAAATTATATGAATTTTTATTAATATTATACAAGTTGATTTAATATATTTAACCAAAAAATGTAACTAAGATTGTAATTTTAAAATATACATAAATATTCTTTAGTATAATTTATTATTAAAAAAAATATTTTTATCTTAATTTTATGTTTAATTAAAATTAAATATATATTAAAATATTGGTAAAATAATAAAATCTACAATATTAATAATTTTTTTATTTTCATGTATAATTTAATTTAAATAATTAATTACTATACATGGGACAAGAAAACGTCTAGTTTGTTTTAAACCACAATAAATTTGGAGTTTCTGATTTCGGGATGATTAAATTTGAATTTTATTTTATAAAAATTATTAAACGTTGACAAAGATTAAACTAGGGGATAGAAAACTTAGGATAAGCAAGGATTTACCTAAAATATTCAAATATCCTTAATGAAACCTTTGCTTATGTATGAAACCCGTTCGGAGAATCAAATATCAGATCCAAAAGATTTGTCTTATGATATGCAGTTTTATTCTCATGTTTGTCACTGTAAGGGGGCTGGCTCAAGGTATTTACGGATCCTTGGACAAAAGAATTTTTAATTTTTTTTACATTCATATATGGGCAGCATATATTTTTGGGACCTTTATCCCTAATTATTTTTAAAAATTGGAGCTCCTCTTTAACATTATTTTGGTTAAAAAAATGTTTGGGCCCCGGAATCGACATCCCTTTACCCCATACCCTAAGCCGGCCAAGCCCCCTTCTTGTCGACAATCCAGCTGAATCTTTGCATACTATGGCCGTGATCTTAATAGCTTTTTTCCTCAATCCACTGTACATGTGGACCAAAAACCTGAGCGTGTAAATGCATGGGCCATGTATACATATGAGAGCAGAAATGCACAGTTGGAAACATATGGAAGTATGAATCACCTGGATCACATTATATACTCAGACATCATAAAACATCATCATTTCCCTATTTGAAGTAAAATTTCTCCACATTTAAGACAATGCTAGGCAATGAAAGCTTCACTCTTTAATTACCTTTATAAATACAGAATACCTCATTCCTCTGGTTTCCATCTTATGCTCTTTGTGTATCTAACATTAATATTTTGTTTTTTTGTTTCTTACACATTCTTATATTTTCTCGATTTGTCCGTGACTCTATGGAAATTCCAAACAAGCATGTTTCTACATTTATATTTTTCCTTGGATTGGCTGTTTTGCATGGAATTCAGTATACAGAAGAGAGACATTTGAAAATTACTTCGTTAGAGATTATGTCAACTTATATGAATCCTGAGGCTGAGAATTCTAGCATTGTGGTCACATATACACGACGTAGTGTTCTTCAAAAGGCGGTCATCACCCACCCCACAGACTTCAGGTCGACAAATCCGGGCAACAGCCCAGGTGTTGGACACTCTCATGGACGACATTGATTTGGGTATCATATCATACGTCACAATTTATATCATATAGAAAATTATATGTATTTTTCGTGTAAACTTGTCATCTAATTCTGAAGGGATGTTTGGACATCACTTTACCATTTCAATGTTTTGACAGTACTATGATAATCATGTCTTTGTCGTGGGTTTGCTCCACTGTCATGTTTGTAAAATTATATAATGAATAAATCACTTTGCGAAGAATATAAATTAATGAAAAATATCTTGCTAAGCTGACTATAATACCTAATTGTTCAATGAATTCAGTAAGTGTAAACCTCAATGAAAAGCTTAGGGCAACCTCAACGGTAGAAATGGTCAATTGAGAATGTGAATAATAAAATATTATTACTTTTGTCTGTTTAATTTTAATTATTTAGATTTAATTTTTAAACAAGATTGGTGAGTTATAAGCCCTGGGGTTATGAGGGTGACAAGTGTTTCTATAGTTTTAAGGTTATTGTAACCTCAAAAAGAAGACACGGGATGTTAAAACTTTTTTAACTCTCTTCTACTTTTTGAGTTTTATATTGGGTGTAGATGCTTTCCACAACTACAATTATATTTACAGTCCTAAATCTACGTTAATCTTGATTTCTATTTTTTATTAAAGTTCACAGCTCTTTTTTAAATTCACAACACTTTTTAAAATTCATGTCTTTATAATTGCTTTGAAAAGACAAATATCTATAGCCTAAATTTAAAGACTTTTAAAATTAAAAATCTAGAATCAAAGCAAAAAATATCACAGCAATATTTCTATAACAAAAAAAAATAAAATCACAGTTCTTACCAAATCAAATCAATATTTTATTTGTTTAGATATTTATTGCCGTTGGACATGGCCTTACGAAGAAAATACTTAACATGAAATATGTAGTCACCACGTCTCGGGAAACTGTTGAATATTATATACCAAGTCACAGTGACAAAAAGAAAATTATATACCAAGTCATATAAAAGCACCTTCTTTGAAGATACCCAATGAATATTTAACTAATTACAAAAAATAAAATAAATATAATAAATAAGAGAGAGGAGAGAAAATATATTAAATATTCTTGAGAACTCTTTTTGCATGTGTTGGCATATATATTAGAGGTTTGGGTTTGCTTTAGATAATAAATTTTAATCAATCAATTTATTTATATTAAAATACTAATATTATGAAATTGAGAAATTTTGTCGATAATAGTGCTCTAAGAAAAAGAGTTAAAAGTACACAAAATTTTGAGAACATTGCCAAGCATGACCTAAAACTCAATTTTAAATATAAAAGTATATCACAAATTCAATCAAATGCAAAAGTAACTCAAAAATCTAGTAAAATTACAATAAGCATCTTATGACCAAACAAAAAACATGTATGCACTTTTAAGAATATAACCACATGAAGTCTTGTGTGGTTTTGTAAGTCTTACATTATAAGAATTTTCGAAAGGTTTTCTTTTCATATATTAGATCTTAAAAATAATTTATAAATATTTTTTTATGGAGAAATTTTTGAAATAATGTAATTATAAACATTTCTAAATGATGAATATTTAGATTTACTAAATTGATTTTTTTTTTCAACATACATGAGTGAATATAGGTTGTAAGTCATTAATGTCTTTGGTTTAAGGTTTGGTAAAATATGTTGTAGTATTATTTATATTTTAGAGTTAGATTTTAGAAGCTTAATTTTTTAAGAAAATTCAATTAGACATTTATGTGTTTAGTTTTGTATATATTAACAATTTTATAACTCGATCATATGTTTAATGAAGTGTTTGTTGCTATTTAGCTTTACTTCTAACATGTAATGCACTAGAAAGATTTTTGGTAAGTCTTCTCGGACGAATAGTAAACTTTGTTCCCCGTATGTTTTCAGACGACCTATAATGTCTTTGAAGCTTGTAGTCTTTAAATTTAGGATTTTTTCAATAGAAGAAATGGTGTGAATGTACTTTTTACGTGGTAAACACGATAAGAATTTCTTCACTAGCTTTGATTCATCCATACTTTCTCCTAATGCAGCTGACTTGGATGATAATTCTGATAGCTTGCCCACAAAGTCATTAATTTCGTCAGTGTCCTTCATCTTCAATCGATCGAATTCAGTCATTAGGGTTTACAGTCGTGCCTCTCAAACCTTATCAGCTCCCACATAATGAAATTTTATCGCATCCCATTCTTTGAGGTGTCGAGTCCTCCAATGATGTCATGGGATTCATGTTAACATACTATGAAATCGAGCAACCCGACTCAACCCTGCTTATTCAAGAAACAACCCAATACGTGATAAAATTACTAACAGACGAAGAAAATAACGTAACTGATGATCTTCAAGTTACTCTTACCATCACAGACTACAACCAAAACGCGACTGCAAGACCTGACGTCAACCTTATCATCACCGATTTTGACGCAACTAATAGGCCTCCAACTGCAGAAAAAGAAAACGATACATGCACGGTATACTTCAGAAATTACAACCAGGGGCGGACCCACGTTGAAGGTGGTGGGGTCAGCTGACACCACAAAAAAAAATTCTTATTAATAGCATGAATAAAATAAATTGAACCCACAAACTTTTGATTCTCTGAACCCACAAAAAAATGTTTGGACCCACAGGCTAAAGCCCAACATATTTGGCGATGGATCTAACAATTAGAAAAAGAAAATTTTAAAAAATTTTGTTTCCTAAACCCTTTTAACATATTTAACCTATTTTTTTCTCTGTTTCTAGAATAGATTTTTTATTGTCTTTTCAACTTCCTTCTCTTCTCTTCTCCAAATTCATCGTGCATTCTATGTAAGTTCAGATTTTACAATTAAGCTTTTATATTATTGTCTTTTACTAACTTTAATCAATTATATATGTATGTTACAACAATCTAGTTTTACGTAATTGTTATTTTTTTAACAAACTATATTGAACTTTTTTTTTGTTCTTAGTCTACAGATGAGAAATTGTCGCTTTTGTTTTGTTTCTATGTATATTATATCTTTTTAATAATATATTTTATATTTTTCAGCAGAATCAAATCATCAATGGAAAAGTTTGTGAATTTAAAAAGAAAAGAGTCATCTCCGTCTTGTGATTTAGATGATTTACCATGGGATCCTGCTGATTGGAAAAAAATATCTGAATACCTTTCAAATCAAAGAGATGAGATAATTCGTAGATATTTGATTAGAGGTCCTTGCCAACCTCGTGGTCATATCTTTAAACAGAAAATGATATCAGGTGCAATGAGACGATTTAATCATGCTTGATTTGATCAGTATAAAAGCTGGTTAGAGTATAGTATTAAGAAAGACGTTGTGTATTGCCTATGTTGTTACTTGTTTAGAGATAGTAATGGAAAAGGTGGAAAAACTGATGCATGGACTAACAAAGGTTTTTCTAGCTGGAATATGTTTAGTAGGCTTGCAGAGCATGTGGGACAAGTTAATAGCTTTCATAATAATGCAGTTATGAAATGTGAAAACTTGATGAGACAAGGTCAGTCTATTAAGCATGCTTTGCATAAGCAGGATGATATTAACAAGAATGAGTATCGAATTCGGTTAGATGCTTCAATTGATGTTTCCAGATATTTGTTGCGACAAGGTTTTCCTTTTCGTGGTCATGATGAGTCAGAAACATCTGCTAATAAAGGAAATTTTATGGAGCTTCTGAAATACACTGCTGAGCAAAATGAAGCTGTGAGTAAGGTTGTCTTACAAAATGCTCCAGGAAATAATCAGATGGTGTCTTCGAAGATTCGAAAAGATATTGCGCATTGTTTTGCAGAAGAGGTAATCAAATCTATTATTGAAGAAATTGATCATGACGTTTTTGGTTTGCTGGTTGATGAATCTGCTGACGTTTCCGATAAAGAACAAATGGCAGTAGTATTTCGGTTTGTTGATAAAAGTGGGAATGTCAAAGAAAGATTCATTAGCATTATACATGTGACTGAGACATCTTCAGCATATCTGAAATCTGCTATTGATTCTTTGTTTGCTAAGCTTGGGTTGAGCATAAAAAAGTTGAGAGGACAAGATTACGATGGCGCAAGTAATATGAATGGTGAATACAATGGACTAAGGTCACTGATTTTACGGGAAAACACCTCAGCTTATTATGTCCATTGTTTTGCAAATCAACTTCAATTGGTTTTTGTGGCTGTTGCAAGAAAGCATTTTGAGGTTGGAGGATTCTTTGATATGATTTCTCTATTATTGAATGTGGTTGGCGCTTCATGTAAGAGAAAGTATAAGATTAAAGAAGATCACAGAAAAATGATTGAGGAAGATATTCTTGATGGTAAAATCAACACATGAAAAGGGTTGAATCAAGAGGTTGCTATTCAGAGACCAGGGCAGACACGTTGGGGTTCTCACTACAGAACTTTGTTGCGTTTGATTGAGTTATTTTCTCCCATCATCAATGTGCTTAAACATATTCAGAATGAAGGCTTGGAAGACTCGAAAAGGCGACAAGCATATGATCTTCTTGTATACTTCCAGAATTTTAATTTTGTGTTTTATCTGTAAATGATGGTTCACCTTTTAGGACTTACATATAGCTTATCCAAAGCTTTGCAACAAAGGGATCAATACATTTTGAATGCTATGTCACTGGTGAAGTCAACAAAGAGACAACTCCAAGATTTTAGAGATAATGGGTGGCATTCTTTGATGGATAAGGTCTTTTCTTTTTGTGAGAAGTATGAAATTGAGAAGATTGATATGGAAGATGAATTTATTCACCCAAAGAGACCAAGGAAAAAAACAGGAATACAAAACATGCATCACTTTATATGCTGTTTTGGATTTGCAACTTCAAGAATTTAATAATCGCTTTACTGAGGTAAACACCGAGTTGCTTACATGTGTTGCTTCTTTATCTCCTATTGGTTCATTTTCTGAGTTTGACCAATCGAAGTTGATGAACTTAGCCAAGTTCTATCCTTACGACTTAAGTCCTACAAAGAGCATATCTCTTGAGCAACAGTTGTCTATATACATTGACAATGTTCGACATGATGAAAGATTTAGTCATTTGAAGAATCTAGGAGATCTTGCTCGTATGTTGGTGGATACACGGAAACATCTATCACTTCCTTTGGTTCATAGGCTTTTGAAGTTAGCTTTGATTTTACCAGTCGCGACTGCAACTGTTGAAAGATGTTTTTCAGCAATGAAGATTGTGAAGACAGATCGACGAAATCGGATTGGCGATGAGTTTCTTAATGACTGTTTAGTTTGTTATATTGAGAAAGATGTATTTCAGACTGTTACTAATAAAACAGCGATGAAAAGATTTCAAGATATGAAAGATCGTAAGATGCTTTTGTAGAATGATACTTTTTTAGAATGATTTATGAAATTTCTTTTTTTTATTAATTTTTGGTTTGGTTTGAACCCACAAAAAAAAAATTTATGGGTTCGCCCTTGATTACAACAATGGAACTATCTATGCTCTTTTACGCCGTACTTTCCATTTTTGCTGCATTGATCAATGGCTTCGTACAAATATAAGATTTTCCCATATGTAGGAAAAATCATCTATGATTCAGCATTATTACAATTTATATGGGGGTTTCTTATGTTCCAGTTTTCAGTTTTATTTACATACTGCTTTTGATTTTCGTTTAAATTTTTAAACAATATAATATATAAATATTTTTCTTCATTTCCTAATATGTTCCATTACCAGAATTAGTTTTTTTTTAAACCAAAAATCAAATAAAAACATATATGAACAAAAATTCATTACACATGTTTAAATTCAAATTAGTCACTAAAAAAAATTCAAATGTCGTTCCTTCTATATACTGTCTACATGGTACTTAACAGTATAAGTATATTCTCTAAATAAAATTAACTTTATATTTAAATTTTAACTAAATTTACTTTATTATGACTATCGGCTTTTTATTATATTTTTATTGAATCGATTAGTTATAACCACTTATGCTATTTCACATTGAACTAAGTAACTTTAAAAAAAAAGTAATACATTAGGATCGTTAACCAGTATCAATTGGATCAGAAAAATATAATTTTCTCTCAACATATTTTCATTTTCATATTTTTGAACATTTTTGAACATTTTTTTACTAAGACCATAAAATGAATTGTAAATTCATGTAAGAATAAAACATACGAACCCAGCGCGTAGCACCGGAATACCACTAGTATATATATATACAAGTAGCCTATGTTTTTTCTTTTGTCTAAATGTTAAATTTTATACCAAAGTTTTAGAATTTTGACAGCAGTTACATAGAGTACTAGTAGCAGATAAAAAAAGAAAAAATCTAAACACCAAGGAGAAAGAACAAGCAACAATGGTGAGACAAGGGACTTCAACAATTAACACAAGCACACAAGACACTAGCAGAAGGAAAGCTTGGCCGAGACTGAAGCATTGCCAAATGGATTCAGAATCTTTGATAATACATGAGACCACGCTCGGTAGATACTGGCTTGCCCAAAGCGCTACTCCAATTGATTGACTCCGACCACACGCAGCTTTGCAATGACCAACCGAGGGAACCATATCCGCCAACCACCACCGGTAGAGGAGACTGAAACCCGAGCTAAACACCTCCACTTGCATCAAGCATACTAGAGCGCCATCCGGCTTGACACCACAAGACTACCAATGTCACACTTATTACACTCGGCTTCAGAACAAAGTGCGAGCTGCAAGAAGACGGGGAGTGATGAGAGCCACATCCTGAGCTGCTCGCCCAAACCTGCAATATAGAGATAGAACAGCCCTCCAATGGAGCCCAAGAGACCCGACAATGGAGCTGGGATGGCTGATCAGCACACGAGTCTCCTTCAAGGATGCCGAACTTGAAGACTCAAACAGAAGTCCGACACCTTGCCTCGCGCTCACACCGAGAACCGATGGGAGCTCTACAGAGCCTCTTCGGAGAGACAACAGCGGAGGAGACCACTGAGACCGCCGAAGAGCCGGAAAGGAAGAAGTACCACACGGTACACGTGATAGACAACACAAGAGCGGCGATAAACATGAAGACAAAGCAGAAGCGGTAGCCGGAGAGCTCTAAACACAGGTCATAGACGGCCCAGTCCAGAACAAGCCGGAGACCACACACGTCGACCGTTGCGGGACGGAAACCACACAGCAACCGGAACCACCACAGGCGCGCCTCCAGAAAAGACTCTGAAGAACCACTTGGCCGGAAGAAGAGGGAAGTGAGATACCGCACGACACCGAGCGATGACCTAGCTCCCACGACACCTGACCACTCCACTCCAAATCAAGAGAACGTCAGCTCAATAGATCAGAACGGAGGAGCCTTACAGCCACGTTAACGCCCTCTCACCGCAGCGGGGGACTAGATTGAGAAAGAGGAAAATCTTATCCACTCGCCACCGCCAACCCTAAACGCCAACCCCGTTCATTCACTGCCCACCCCGCCTCGCCGGACACTCCAGACTGAAACCCTCCAATCGCAGATGAGAACCAGAGCGGAGAGCCAACCCACAGCACCGAGCAAGACGACAGAGAAAAGGAAGAAAGAGAAACGAGGCAAAGAACAAAGAGGAAGAGGAGAGGAGGACGCTCCCGGCAACCATGCGCGCCACCGCTGGTCACCGGAACGTAGATCTGAGCTGCTTTGAAGGAGAGGAAGAGAGAGGAAGGAGCGTCTGAGGAGAAGAGAGAGAAAAAAATCATTTTTTTTTAGACTAACTGGTGCAATTTTGAGAGAACTTAATAACAAAGATAGTTTATGTTCTTAAGAAATTGGTATGTCGCAAAAATAGTTTATTTTCTTTAAGAACACTGAATTCAGAGCTACTGAAGAATTCAGATTAAACAGTTCTATAATGTTTGTTTAAAAAAATTTAATAAGAGAAATATGTTCTAAGAATTTAGCGCATGAGCATTCTCTAAACTTGATTTTTAAAATACTGCAAAGGGCTCAGTTTACTCTACTTCATCGGATCTAACTCAAGGATTCGATAATATGGATTGTGCTGCTTTTCCGGACAGTATACGACCAGCAACAAGTTCCCAACATTTAATATAGTGAAAATCACTACTGTAGAGACATCTCAAGTTTTAGAATCGGAATATTTCGTTAAAGTAATGCCCGGTCTCGTCATGGTTCGACTTTTGTCGCAATCAATCTTGAGTGAAGGACATAAAATATTGATCAAGACAAATATATTTTTATACGCTTACTTTCATAATAGCCACAAACCATGAGAAATCTAACGTAATGCTTTTGATTGGTCGGTCACGTCAAGATTTAATTAAATCTTCCAAACCAACCAAACTTCAAGACTCAATTGCTTCCTTATTCAATTGAGCCCATTCTAGCTATGTTATGCTTTTACTATTTATCATATTTTGAAACCTTTAATGTGTATTTTATAAATCAGAGCTATTGTTTTTCGATTTCAAGGATACGAACAAAATAAATAAAACGAATAGCCGAAAGGTTTTTGGAAAACATTGTACGAGTCTCAATGCCAACTAACTGTTAGCATTGCAAGTATTAACTTTTAAGCTACTTATCTATCCAAACTCAATCAATTGTGAAATTACTGACGATCAAGAACAAAAAAAAGGGCTCAGAAGTGCTTGAAAGGTAATCACGAGATTAAAAAATCTCACTCATGTGATAAAAGGTCATTTTTTTCTTCGTCATCGCCACAATTTTTGTTTCCTTTGAGAAAATCAAAATCAAAGAAGAGTTGAAATCATCGCAACAAAAGACGGAGCAAATTTAAGATTTATAAAATAGAACGCAATGAAAAACGAAAACTAACATCTGTAAGCTTAAACACCCTTTTGGTTGGCTTCAGTACTGACTCGTATCGTCTTATATATATAGCAAACCAAGAAACTAGGGCAAATCGCAAATATACTGAAGCTTAAAAGACACAATTACCCCTAATAGTTTCATAGTATATCAAAACTACCCTTATATCGTCGGCGTCTCAAAAACCCAACGATCTCTCCCTCCAACAAAAGAAAGGAAAAAAAAAACAAAAACTTGATCAAATCTGTCAACAAGATTGCAAACTCGTGAGACTCACAAACCCCCAAGAAAGTAAAGAACAAGTTATCAGCTCTTTTGCAGGTCTAACTGTTTTGATCTCTACGATCAATTGGTTCAATTCAAGAAAGCTTTGGTTATGGCAGAAAAGCATTGTCAACGAGAGAAACTATCTTTAATTGATAGAAACCAAGACTGCTTCCCAGACACAGTTATTTTATTATACTCTGATACATACCACTGCAACGATAAAGGATTGTGTGATTGGTATTATAGTGCAGGAAACTTTTTGTGGACCTGGTGCTAATAGTAGAACAGAGGTTTTTGTTTGGCTGTTTGTGTTGTTTGTCTGCTTCCTGTAGATATTTGGTGTGAGAGATAAGTCTCTCTATTTCTATCTCCACATTGTAAACTTCCCTCCAAAGAAAGCTTATCTTTTTCTTGGATTAGCCACAAGAGATGGCTCTGGAGTCTGCTTTCTCCGCGAGTTTCTGTTCCTTCCCTTTCCCAAAAGCAATCACCATAGAGAGAGAAACTTTATCCTTTCGCCGAATCATTACCTCGGGAGCCAAGGGAATTGCAGGTGAGGGTGAAGTTCAAAACTTAAGGATAAGCACTGGTGTCAAAAGGGTTTTCAAGAAAGAGAAAGCTGAGACCCAAGCTCACAATAGTGGCAGAGTGACATCAAGAAGACTTTCAGGTTCAGTACTGGAAGATAAGCAGGAGATCTCAGGACACAAGAAAGCTATTTTAGATAGAAGCAAGGCCGTAGTGAAGCTGAAATCCTTAGGAAAAGAAGTGAGAGAGGCTGGCTATGTACCAGAGACAAAGTATGTTCTTCATGATATTGATGAAGAAGCTAAAGAGAGAGCATTGATGCATCACAGTGAACGGTTAGCTATTGCGTTTGGGCTTATAAACACGCCTCCTGGGACGACCATAAGAGTGATGAAGAATTTGAGGATATGCGGAGATTGCCACAACTTCATTAAGGTGTTGTCGAGTATTGAAGGTAGAGAGTTCATTGTAAGAGATAACAAGAGGTTTCATCATTTTAGAGATGGTAGTTGCTCTTGTGGAGATTATTGGTAGAATTCTTTTGTAATAAAACACTTGGTGTAACATTTTCAAACTGAACAATCAAATCAACTTAATTTTACAAAACATCTCAAAATATTTTTGATACCAAGATTTTCCAGTTAAATATAAACCGAAAATAAGTGCAAAGTTCATCATCTGCGGGAATCGAACCCACGGCCACGGGATTAAAAGTCACTCGCTCTACCACTGAGCTAAGACGGCTTGTAAATGATAACAAGAGGTTTCATCATTTTAGAGATGGTAGTTGCTCTTGTTGAGATTATTGGTAAAACAATTTTGTAATAAAAAGATTTGTTGTAACATTTTACAATACATGTCAAATTATTTTTGATACCAAGATTTTCTAGTTAAATATAAACCGAAATGAGTGATGCGCCGTCTGTGGGCATCGAACCCACAGCCACGGGATTAACGCTAAGACAGCTTGTAAGGGATAACAAGAGGTTTCATCATTTTAGAGATGGTAGTTGCTCTTGTGGAGATTATTGGTAGAATTTTCTTGTAATAAAACATTTGGTGTAACATTTTCAAACTGAACAATCAAATCAAAGTAATTTTATAAACACATCTCAAAATATTTTTGATACCAAGATTTTCTAGTTAAATATAAACTGAAAATAAGGGCAAAGTTCGCCGTCTGTGGGGATCGAACCCACGGCCACGGGATTAAAAGTCACGCGCTCTACCACTGAGCTAAGACGGCTTCATTGAATACAAGTATTACTAACAACATATTTATAATTCACACCAATATACATCAGACTCACTATCACTGTATCACTTTGTTTGCTATTTCCCTTCTTCATAATATATATATAAGTCTCACTGTTTCACAATATGGTGGAAGTGAAGATCAATTGTTTTGAACAGATCCAAAAAAGAACACATAATGTGTTCTTCCAATTGAATAAATTTGGCTATAAAGTATCAATGAGAACGCCAAGAGATATGTAAAGAAGAAGAAAAATGCCAAAGAAGAACAGGAAGAGATAGTTTTTTATGCTTGGAGAATAAAGAACGCCAAAAGAGGAGAAAGAAGGCTGTTAAAGAAAACACAGTGTTTTGAACCATAGACTAAAGCTATATGCCTTTAAATTGTTTTGGCCGGCACAAACTTCTCGTCTTGTTTGGACGAAATAGCAGTGTAATATAAGTCTTATAAAACATGTCCTGTAACGACCAAACTCGAACAAACAAAGATCCAAATCCACCAGTTTCGTGGCTTGATGATATTGGTGTCCTATCAAGCGCAACTGAAATTGATGTTGTTGATATTGGTTGATTCACAACTCCAATAGTAGATTCTTCTCCTTCTAAACCAAGCAACATATAAATATATAGTTCATTTATATATATGTAGGAGTTATAGTCAGAGCGGGGCATGGGGACATTAAGGCTCCGAATGGTAACTACGATTTGAGCGGTGCGGGACAAGCGGTTCAAATGCGGTGCAGTTTTAATAAAAATGTATAGATATATAGTATATGTAGAGATTTTTGTTATTGTTAACTGCGGGGCGGGGCAGGACGACGGTTACCATCCGAATGAAACATTTGAATGGACCTCCAGTTTGTGGGCCCCCAATACCAGAGAAAAATTGTGTAAAAATGAATTTATATGTTAATATGTTATCGTGAAGATTTACGTGAAATATAATAATTATGTGAATGCCACATTTTCTTCCTTCTTGATTTCCAGTTTCATATGTATTTACATTTGTTTCCAACTTGTCTATAAAAAAGGCACTATACTCAACTACTATAGTTTAAATTTATACATAAAATTTGTAAAATCTTTACATTAATCTGTAAACAATTTAATTTTGGATAGAGCCCCGAAAATCTCAGGCCCGGCTCTGCTTATCATTGACATGGAAATCCATGAAGATTCCTTACGGAGAAACTATGATCTTTTGATAAAATGATACCTTCAACTTCTCATTATTCTGTTACAGATTTAACCAAAAAAATGATTATGTTCCAGTTTTAACCAAAAAATGATTTTGTTCCAGTAAATGAGATGACTTATGTCAGTTTCTCTGTTTTATGTAAGTTCTATTTTGCACTTCGTATACTTACGTTAAACTGATCAAAAAGTTTTTGTTTGCCAATATATCATAACACAAACAATATACAGTATTCGACCTTTGATTTTCAACCATTTTATAATTCTTTAAATTTTAGTATTGATGACTTTGTAGTTTTTTTTCAAAATCTCAGATAAAAGTAGAAAAATAATATAGCAAAAAAAAGATTGCCTAGTATATGTTGAGAGAAATTTTATGTCTATTTCTTGTAATTTTCAGCTTATTTTTCATAACTCAAAGTCACATGTAACGTTTTCATTGACTCCGCTTGATTCAGCCATTATGAATCAAAACACTTTGTTATTTTTTTATTCAGTTATCCATTCACTTCAGAACTGACGCCGAGTTGACGGTATGGGTCTGATTGTGTCCTTATGTACATGAGTTTGTTTTTCTAACTTTATTCCATGATTTTTCTACTTTGATATTGCTTTTCACTTCATTTTATGTTTGTATTATGCTTAGATTCATAGACCAGAATTTACACCCCAAAAATATTGTTGGACCATGTAAAAATTGGATTTTCTGTCCATATCTCCACTTTGTTTTATTAACTGGAGAACGTTGGATCATCAGATTCTCTTACCTCAAGTTCATATTGTGCAGGTTGTAAAAACTAACAGCAGACTACAATTTATATATATTTTTCTAACGATGATAAGATGATGGAAAACTTTTTCTGAAACTTACGATGATAGATGGTGTAAACTTAAACATTTAATAGTTGCAAATAGAACCACATAAACTTTAGATATCAGATATGAAATTCGAGAACTAGAGTTCTCTATTTTGTTTTTGTAACAAAGACGAAGCTTTATATACTTCATTTTTTTAATTGATATTTGCAATTTCCAGTGCCTGAAAATAAAAGATTAATAAATTAAGTATTGATTCTAGGTTGACATAAGAAGACTTTCATAATTGTTTAGAGACAAAAAAAAAAATCAGATGAAACTCACTCGGATCAGTTATGGCAATGATGCCAGAGCCTGCGAAATTGCAATTCCAAAAGTGTCTTCCTTCTGCTTGATAATAATTATTCATGGCTACAGAAGCATGAAGAAGGAGATCCTCAGGAGAATAACATGCACCGCCATTCGATATAGCTGCACAATTGACTTTTGAACATGCAAAATCAATAATTTGTTGAAGTTTTTCTTTCTTCGTAGCTGGTTTCGCCACACACCACTCCCCATGATGACCCTGCGAGCATTAAATGATAAAACACACACACACATATGAGATTGATGTTTCGTTTTGTTTTCAACTTTTGAGTTATCGTAAACATGTACCTCTGCGTTGACTCTCGTGAAAGTTCCTTCTATTAAAAACATCAAAATGAAATTAAGATTGTTACAGAATTTGGAAAATCATACAATCAAATAAAACTCCCAAACGACCTAAAGCCATATCTTATATATTAAAACAGAAGTCACAACCTTGATTCATGTGTGATTTTTTTTAGGAAAAATGATTGCTGACTACATGAAGTATTGACTATCACATGGCTAGCCATGCAAACTAAATTAATGTATACCAGACTACACGAAGTATATGTTATGCATGGCAACATCCCTCAACTTAATGATGTTATGTGGTTAACATCACGACTTTAATTTCATTAATCCAAAAAGTGATATGGATGTCAAAGACCGTTTAAGTCTCTCATTTTCCCAATTAAAATATGGTGCACCTAACGGTAATTAAACAAAAATTAGGTTTTGATCCGCTTTTTAAAAGCGTGAGAATATTTTTAACAAAATATAATTTATTAAACCAATATGTTTTATAAAATTTTGATAAGTATTGTTTTGAAATTTTTATTTTAATGTATTTGAAAACTATATAGTTGTATTTGTTTAGTTATATTAGATATAAAAGTTATACAAGATATTATTTAATTTTTATTTTTATTATTTAATCTGTTTTGTTATTAATTTTTAATTAAATATGTGTAATTCTTTTGAATAGTTGTGTGATATATATTTATTTGATCAATTTTTATTATAAAAGTTGTTTGATATCAATTTACTTACTCCAACATCTTATTTGTTTGATATACAATTAATTAAATTCATCCATAATTAAATTAATGCATTATTTTGTTTATATTAAATTGCATTCATTTAAACTTATTAAAACTTTCATATTATATACTTACTTAGATTATTTTATTATTAAAAGTACATATATAATAATTATATATGTCAGATTATGTTTGATTTAAATTGACATCAAATAAGTTTTGAGCAAACAAAATGTTAGAGTCAATAAATTGACGTCAAATATATTTTCTAATTAAAATTTTAAAAATAACTATATATCAAACAATTCATCAAAAAAATTACATAAATTTTATGAAAAGTTCATAAGAAAACATATTAAAATAATTTTTTTAAAAAAATTACATAATATCTTATATAACTTACATATTTAATATAAATATATAATATAATTATATAGTTTTCTAATACACCAAAATAGAAATGTTAAAACACTACATATCAAAAAACGTTAAAAGATATTGATTTTGTACATTAGATATTTATAAAAAATTGTTACGCTCTTAAAATGTGGGTTAAAATATAATTTCAGTTAAATTACAGTCGGGTTGGTCATATTTTAATTGATGAAACGAGGTATTTAACGGTCTCTGATATCTACATCACTTTTTGGATGAATGAAATTAAACTTGTGATGTTAATTACATAACCTCATTAAGTTGAGGGATGTTATCATGCATAACATATACTTCGTGTAGCTAGGTATACATTAGTATACTTTGCATGGTTAGCCATGTGATGGTCGATACTTCATGTAGTCAGCAATCATTTTTCCTTTTTTTTAAAATGGACCTAATGAACCTATTCATAGAAATTCATACTATATTTTAATTCAGACTTATAATAAATATAATTTTTAAAATATTCTAATCATAGTATCTTTTGATATCTTTTCATTTTAAATATAAATATATTTATTTTAAAATTCTAACAAATCTGTTTAAAAAGATTTTTACAAGATCTTAATTTTTGAAATTATATTTATATATTTTCACTAATTTCGAAATTAGTTTAAAATATTATTATACATTAATATATTCAGTTATATAAAATAAAAAAAAAATCTATAATATTTTAGTTATTATATAATCATAATCAATCATATTAAATTAAAATTATTATATTGAGCTAAATATAATAAAATTGTATCAAATTTATATATTTTATTTTCGTAATTATAAAATATTTATGTTAAAAAATAAAATCTAATATGTTGGTAAGATGGGTTAACATTATCAAACTATATAATACATGTATAAAAATTAACATGTATTTCTTTAAAGTTAATAATATAAAATCTTTGCAACCACTTTAATCATAATATATATTCATTTTAAATATAATATATATTTATATATTATATTTTAAAAATTCTAATAAATCTGTGTAATATTTAAACAATGACTTAATGTATTTTAAGTTATCGTTTAGAAATAAAAATAAATAAATTATATCCTATTTTATCTACTTTTATAGTCATGATCATGTTAAAATATAATTATTATACTAAAATAAATATGATAAAATTATATTCAATTTATAAATTTATATATTTATAAATTTTATTTTCATAAATAAAAACTATTTAGTTAAAATATAATATGATGATAGAACGACTTAAAATTAACAAACTATATAATACATGTCTAAAAAATTAGCATATCTCACACTTTTATATATACAATAATAAATTATCTAAAATGAATAAGCATAAAAATATTGGTAAAAAGAAATCCAGTTTTGAAATACGGGTCAGAATTTAGCATAAATTAAATACAAAATATTTTTTAAATATATTTTCTCAGGAATATATTAATTATCTTAATAACTAAATGCAAATACAATAAGATAAATATATAATAAGAAGTGGCAAATACATAAGGTTTAAACAATTAATTAATTATAACATGTAAATTATAAAATTATTGTATTTGAAATAGTTATATAAATATTTACGTATATGATTAGCATTAAAAATATATACCACTTATGTTTTAAAACAATAATTTATGTATAGAAAAGTAAAAACAAACACCCGTGCGGTTGCACGGGTTAAAATCTAGTGCATCGTTAAAATTGATCTCTAAATTCTATTGGGTCTGATGATTAGTTGTGATCACATTACCTGAATAAAGGTATAATAAGATGACGAAATAAAGACATATATGTGCTTTAGCCATTTTTGTAGCTTGTTTGACGTCTGAATACTCTTCTCTATGGTTTTGCTTTGCAATATATACACGTGATTTGGCCGGCCTATCTCCTACATATACAAATAGATATTTAAATAATATCAAAGTTAAAAAAATTAATACGACCTATTTAAAGGTTATAATACTTAATTGTCAAACTTTCCAAAAGAAATTATTAGTATATTAAACAAGCATATGTCATAATCTCGAAGATGCAATCACATTTACCAAATTTTACTTTTAACTTTTTAATTATAGGGATTTTTTCCTTTTTTATAGGATCTAAAATTTATTATATCCCAAAAGTATCAGTAAATACAAAATAAGTTAACTGAAATTATACCTTTTAATAAATTGTCTTTTAATAATGCGAGTTTGAACTTGGGTGGTGACATAATACAACATTAGTGCAAACAATTTGACAACAAAATCATGACTATAATTTTTTCTTCTACAACATAAATATTAAATGAATGAATTTGTCATTTAATGTTAATGTCTAGAAATATTTTAAGCACTATTTATTAGTTATATTTATGAAAATTAATAAAGTATATTTGTATCATTTTGTGATATTATACGGCTATAGGAATGACTTCATATCATTCTGTGATATTTCCTTTATATAACTGAGGAGTATTGTTTAAGTTGTAATCTTGCATACTATGTTGAAGTGTTATTACCACAATTCAACTCACCATCCATATTAAATGCATTAAAATTACTAGATAAATTAATTGGACCGTTTCCCAATTATTAGTTCGATCAATCCCTTACATATATGTTTTAATAATAGATTGTTACAAAAAACGTAGCTGGTTTTCACATTATGCAAACCGGTTTTCAATTTTTTTTTCACATAATGCAAATACAAAATCGTTTTAGTGAAATACAAAAAAAAAAAGAATTAATCGGCTATGCAACCGAGTTATCTATACATAAACATTCCTCATTTTAAAGTTGTGAAATGCAAACGTTTATGGAACTTTCACGGTCACTAAAGATGTGATAGCTTTTTAGACTGTTTTACCTTAGATAAGACACCCAATAACATCAAATGTATGATCAATGGATTTTTAATCATGAAACTTTTGTATAACCACACAAGAAGATCCTGAAATATTGGAGATAAAAATGACATCTTTTTCTGGAGTCAAAGCTTTTCATAGTATAACAACTTGCTCATGTGTCCAACCATGTTGTCTTTTAATACCCACTAGATTTCCACCCGCACAACCGTGCGGGTATATATTTTCACATTTATATATATAGATATTTGTTTTACATAATTATTATATATTTTTAATGTTACTCACATATTTAAATGTTTGTATAATTATGCTAAATATAATAATTATAGTTTTCATGCTGTAAATTAAAATCATCACATATATATATATATATATGTTGCTTATTATATATTTGTCTTATTGAATTTGCGTTTGATTACCAAACTAAATTTTTTAATGCATGAAACAACATATATGAAAACAATTTTGTATTTAATTTATTATAATCATGATCCGTAATTCAAATCGCTAGATTTTTTTAGTAATTTTTAATGTTTATTAATTTTATATAATAAATTACTGTATATTAAAAAGTTTAAGATAAGTTAAATTTTTATACATGTATTATATAGTTTACTAATATTAACCCGTTCTACCAACATATTATATTTTTAGCATAAATATTTTATATTTATGAAAATAAAATATGTTAACTTATCAATTTAAAATAATTTTATCATATTTTCTTCAATATAACATTTTTATTTAAAATGATAGATATTATTATAAAATTGATAAAATAGGGTATAATTTTATTCTTTTAGTAACATTTCATTACTAATTACAAAATTAGTTGAAAATATTTATATTCAATTTATGACAATTAAGATCTTATTATAATCTTTTTCAAGAGATTTGTTAGAATTTTATTTTATTTTTTTAAAAAATTAAAAGATATAACAGATATTATGATTAAAGTAGTTAAAAATATTATGTATATTAATATTAGTGATATACATTTAATATAAAATTTAAATGATGGTCCAAATAAAAATATCGCTCATCAAAAATCATGATTTTTATTTTTTAGAAATTTTTTTTGAAAAAATTAAAATAAAAATAAATATTTATTTCTAACAAATCTTTAAAAATTATTAGTAAATGTATTTGTGAAATTAATTAATTTCATTATATTTAAATTTTTGTGTTATAAACTAAAAATATATTCATTTTAATTTCTAATTATATTTTATGTTAATTTAAATTAAACTAACTAATTTTTGAAAGTAAGTTTAAAAAGATTCTAAGAAGATTTTAAAAAGATTTTGTTAGAATATTTTAAATATATTCATTTGTATTTCAAATAAAATGATAAAGATATTAAAAGATATAATAATGAACTTATGTAAAATATTATATTTTTTAGGAATGGTCCAAACTAAAAAAATCACACATGAAAAGAAGTCATGACTTCTGTTTTAATATATAAGATGAAACAACATACAATGTTAGGTTATGAGAAATGGTCGTAAGAGTGTTACATATTGTTTCATTCTTTAAGAATTGTTATGTCTATACATTATTACATCAATTTGGTCATACAAACTTGCTTTGAAAAGCGTTTGCAGAAACCATCTTGTGTAGACTATTAGATTGTTTCACAAACTCACTTTATAAGCGTTCGTGGAAACGAATCATTTTAATAACGTTTTAAGAATGTATCAAAAACGTTTGCGATAATGCTACAAAGCAATCCGCAACTCGTTATGAAATAAATAAAAAAACGTTTCGCGGATAAGCATATAGCAAATCGCAAACATCGTTTCAATAAAACCAGAAAAGGTTTGTACAAATCGTATATCAATAAACGTTTTTTGGTAGTGCTACAAAGCAAAACGTGAACCGTTTATAAGATAAATAACAAATTCTTCACGGAGGTGCTAGAAAGCAAATCGCAAACACCATTCGAAAACCTAATTTTCTAAATCGTTCTTCAACCCAATTGAAGCTTTAAACTTAAAGTGATTTAGAGTTAAGATTGTAGAAGCCGGAAAACCGGATTGACATAAACGAAATAATAAGAACGATATTAAGGAAATCGACGTTTCGAAAATAGACATGGAGTCGAGATATGATCTCTTCCTTAAACTCTAAATATTCGCTCTGTAGTGAAATGGGACTGTACGAATATCGAGTCCAAGGATACAACCATGGTAGATGATCACGCTTCACTCGTGAATCGTCCTATCAAGCTATAAATCTACGAAACACTCTCGAACTATAGACTTACGCTAAGGGATTTGCTGATTTTTTCGTTGTGTAAAACGTTGAGAATGAAATGAGAAGGAGAAGGAGACGAGTTTTTAAAGAGGAGAAGACGAGCCACTTTCCGTAACTGATGCAGCACGTGCGCACGTTGGCAGAATCTCACGAAGATCTCGGAGTTGAAGCGTTACGGAACTTTCTCTGCAAGATCTTTTTCGTTTAATCTTATCGTCAAGAAGAGAGACAGCGTGTTGTTTTTTAAACAAACTACATGTTGTTTAAAATAAAAAAGCATGCCGTTTTTTGGAAATTAAATGGCAAAACGTTGAGCTTAACTTAGTCCAAAAAAAATATCTTATTGGGCTGGAGACTCTCCACCAAGACCCAAGACCAAGACCAAGACCAATCCCAAGCCCAAGCACATGCCGACCCGAGCCGGGCCGGACGGCGGCGGCGACGCGCGCGTGGAAAGCTCTTTGTATCATTTTGTGATATTATATAGCTAGAAATATTTTAAGCACTATTTATTAATTATATTTATCAAAATTAATAAAGTATATTTGTATCATTTTGTGATATTATATGGCTATAGGAATGACTTCGTATCATTCTATGATATTTCCTTTATATAACTGAGGAGTATTGTTTAAGTTGTAATCTTGCTTACTATATTGAGGGTCATTACCACAATTCATCTCACCATCCATATTAAATGCATTAAACTTACTAGATAAATTAATTGGACCATTTCCAATTATTAGTTCGATCAATCGATTACATATATATATTTTAATAATAGATTGTTACATAAAACGTAGCTGGTTTTCACATTACGCAAACCGGTTTTCAATTAAAATTTTTTTTCACCTAATTCAAATACAAAATCGTTTTACTGAACTGAAAAAAAAAAGAAGAATTAATCGGCTATGCAACCGAGTTATCTATACATAAACACTCCTCATTTTAAAGTTGTGTAATGCAAACGTTTTTGGAACTTTTCACGGTCACTAAAGATGTGATAGCTTTTAGACTGTTTTACCTTATATATGACAGCCAATAATATCAAATGTATGATCAATGGATTTTTAATCATGAAACTTTTGTATAACCACACAAGAAGATCCTGAAATATTGGAGATAAAAATGACACATTTTCCTAAAGTCAAAGCTTTTCATAGTATAACAACTTGCTCATGTGTCCAACCATGTTGTCTTTTAATACCCATGAACAACATACAATGTTAGGTTATGAGAAATGGTCGTAAGAATGTTACATATTATTTCATTCGTTAAGAATTGTTATGTCTATATATTGTTACATCAATTTGGTCAGTTTACTGGATAATTGAAGACATAAAACCTGAATATTATTTTCCACTATATAATTATTTATTACTTATGTTTCACATCTTCTTAGACTATTCATATATATATATATATATGTATGTATTTTATATGTTAACGGGCAGATATTAAGAGGTAGGCAAGTTGGTAGGCTTCGGACCGCCATGTTATATTTTCCAATTTATAACTCGGTCCATAAAATGTTGGTGCATGTATTTTAATGTTTAACTCAGTACGATTAAATCAATTCGGCATCTTTAATATGATCTCAAAACTGTGGTATGCTACACATATATTAGAGATAGAGACAATTATTGGCAACATATATTCAATTGAGATGATTTATAGTAACCAAAGTAAATCATATTGATTAGGTGATGACTTTGTATATTCATGTGTTTTGTAAACATGAAATAACAAATGTCAATACTTATAATCGTAGCTGCATATAATGTAAATGCTTGCTAAGTGAGTCTTCCTTTATATGACACAAAGTTGATTTAAGTGTTACTTGGATTATTTTATATATTTGAAATGTACTATTTAAACTGTTTATACTCATTCAAACAATAATAGCATGTTTGATAAGCTTAATTTGTATTCATCTTGTATAATCTACTTAATCTACAAGTATCTCATTTATTTGTATAAATTATATGATCTACACCATTCAAACTGTTTTTATCATTGAAGTCTAAATCTAATTGACTGGATAGATGATAGGTTGCAGACATGAACTCTTAACATATTTAATTTGCACTAACGGCAATCGTCAACTATAAATTGGCACACAACCAAGGAGAATACATCAACATATATATTCAAACAATAATGAATGAAACTGTCAAATACTAATACTGGAAATTGATTTATGAGAAATCCGTAGAAATAAGTTTGTTGTGAAAACAAAAAGAAATCACTGAATATTTTTAGTTTTACTCTAAGACGAGATACCTCAACTAAAAAGATCTGAAGTAGTTGTGGTTAGAAGTTCCTGATTAAAATATACTGATAATTTGGGGAAGAGTTAAACAAATGACTTTTGTCCTCGGTCCTAAGAGCAACATTATTGGTGGGATGAGGAGAGAGAGGAGAGAGTCCCTTGTTATGTTTTTTTTTTTTTTTTTTTTTGGTCACAAAAGAGTAAGGGACAGTCCTTAAATAAGGGTTTTTTCCTTCTCTTTCTTCCTCGGTCCCCACCTCTA